>NC_073704.1:8701176-9004206 GCF_023634085.1 Falco cherrug | reverse complement strand
ACCAAAACAAAACAAAAAACCAAAAAAAACCCCAGCACCCACTTTCCCCAAAGCTAGAGGTTTCTGCTTCCACAGATCTTCTGGATGTAGCTAGGCATCAGTGTGTAGGTGTATTGGGGAGAGGGGGTAGGAAGAAAGGGAATTTCATAGGGTAACTCCTGCTTGCTGCCACACTTCCATGAGCTGGGAAGCACTCATGGTCAATCTCAAGGACTGCTTGCAGTGGAGGAAGCACTTTGAAAGATACATACAATTGCAAAGCAAGAGAATTTTCTTGCATTTTGTTCCATGCTTTTGCTGCCAGAAAACAAGACTAGGCTGTTCCTTGCACTTTATTTCCTAAAGTAATTTCTGTAATGGTTACTTTATTAGAAAGGAAACAGGGAAATTTACAGGAAGGGAATGAAAGCTCAGCCTAATCATCACTGTTTACCAAATGTAGGGATATCTCTAGTGGCTCAGAGCAAAGGTTCGTTTTGGTTTTTTTTCCCCAGCAACCTTCCCCCACAAGTGACTGGGTGCAGAGGGGAAGAGTGCAAGAATAGTGCAATACAGAATGAAGTGTCCATGGACTTACCCACGCAACAACCATCAGTGCAGCCTGGGAACCTCTGAAGCCCAAAGGCTGTGTCTAAATCTTCAGTCCAGTTTACTCTCATGTGTATTCTGACGTGACTATCAAACACCAAAATTTAGCATGTTCCTTTTCTACTTGACAATATTTTACATATCAGAAATTCTTTCAATAGCCTCCTTTTGGGAGGTTAAACATATTTAGACATGATAACACTGAAATAAGTTCACTGTTGGTTTTTCTCCACAACTTACTAGCAAGAAATGCACACTTCCATCATCACAGTAGATCCTAGGGGTCAGATCACTCATCGTTTTAAATCAGGATGTTTCCATTCAGAATTATGAGTTGTTCCTTACTTTTTTTCAACAAAACAGATGAGAATTGGCTCTGGCAACAAACCCACACATGTGGGTGTAAACCCAAACAGGATAAAAATAGCAGCTCTTGCTGTGTGATTCCCTGCCTTCCTTCAGCCCCTGGTGAGAACCAAAATTTGCCCAAATACTGTCTTTCCTACCACAAATAGAGACTGGGAACAGGACTCTAATGTCAACAGACACCCTCTGAACCCCAGTAACTCTGAAGCCTGCAAATATGTCAGAGAAACAGCAAGAAGAGCAAAGTCAAGATAGGGTTGGTTAGCAGCTGGCCTTGAGAAAACATCACCAGGATCTCCAATGCCCAACAAGGCTGTTAAGAGTGGAAGAAGTGACAGGGAACTGTAGTCATCTCCCTCCTGTGTAGATGAAGTAGGAGTCCAGGAAGTCTCTCTGAAGTGTGGCGATAAACCACATCCAGAGAATATTGCAGCAAGTGACTATTGCAAAACATTTCTGGGGAATACGCCTGCAGTACTTGTGATGGATGAGAGCAGCTCAGACCTCACCATCTGTCTCTAATTTTTGCGATTTAGTGAAAATGGCTCCTGAGCTGATTCCAGCCAGGCATAGATGTGCTTTGGACCCCGTTGCTGCTTCGGGACTTAAACTATGCAGTCCCTGAGACTTGTATATATATTTGAGGTGGTTTTCCACCAAGGTTTTTTCTTGACACATTTTTCCATGCCAGGTCTCTTCAGTGCCAGACTCTCCTGCATGTCTCTCCCACAGTTGGGACAGAATATCTTGCATCTCTTCCCTTTCCTGTGCAAGGCTGTGGACTCTCTGATCTCACCCTGGCTAGTTGACCCGGGTTATCCCAAATCCAGTGAGGAGCTGGGCCATGTGCTGTGGCTGACTTGGCTCCTGCCATCGCTTCCTGTGGAAACACCTCCTCTGGGCAGCAGCTAGGCATTTCAGCCTCTGCTCCACCAGCATGTGAACTGAGGTACCCAGGTGAGTTTGTGGGTACACTTTCTGTTCCCATGAGCTTGATGTACCAGATATCTGCTCATGAATAATTGCAAGCAAGGTTCTTTCTCCAGCATTTGCAAGCCTGCTTTCAAGGGTGTTTTTTTCTGCTGAACACGAGCTCTCCTCTCCTGCTGAAGCCGTACCAGATAAGACCTAGTCTGAGATCTAAGCAAAAAAAAGGCTTTTCATATTTTTAGCTCACACATCAGACTGTGTAGTATTTCACAGTGCCTGCTACAGGACACCAAAGAGTTAAACTGTTGCTTTGGCTAAAACCTATCCAGGAGAATGCAATAAATTAAATTCTACTATATCTGGACTCTATGATAGGTCTAAAGGCACAAGGTATTGGGCAGTGCAGCCATTCGGTGTTCATCCAGACTGATGTCTGCCTTACATTTTAAATTATTAGCAGTAAAGCACAAACATGTGCAGTGCATTTTCTTATATCTTATTCTAATATTTGTATAATTTTGTTTTATTAACTTCACCCTTCTGCCCTCCTGGGAATCTGATGCCGTTCTCTTCCTGGTACAGCTGTGTTTTTTGGGACTGCAAAGCCCTTTCTCCGCTTTATCAAGGTCCCCTGCAGCCCACCAGGCTTGCTCTTGCAGGGCAGCTTCATCTCGCACCCTGCAGCAGGCAGGGGCAGGAGTTTTCTTGCAGAAAGAGCAGGGATTGAGGCTGAAAGATGCTTTGTTTCTTTGAATGCATGCCTGTTTGCAATTCTAAGAGCAAAGGCCAGCAGGATTGAAAATTTGCTATCTGGCAGTATCACCAGCTCTTGCAGCTCTTCTATTATTTTGTGCTTGAGGACCTCGAGATAAACTGAAGAGGTGAAAAAAGTTAATAAAACCCTAGCTATCATAACTGTAGATTCCAAGCCTGAAAATATAACCCTACTGTCTGACAAACTGAGATCAAAAGAATCCAAGTATTACTACTTGGGAAGTCACTTCCCTCATTTCTCAAGGTTTGCTTCAGGATTGCTTGTAGTGCTTTGCAGTTGGCAAAAGGGTGGGTAATAAAATAACAGGTCCTGGTGTGTGCTTCAGGGGTGTAATCATATCCTGAGACAGGCTGTCAGCCTTGGGGTGAGCGTGAGCTGCCCTGAAAACTGAAAGAATTCGTATAAGTGACAGAAGTGATTGAGTGGCTGAGGAGAGATGTCCTCTTTAACTCCTAAATTGTGAATTTATGTGAACTGAACCACTGGGATTGTCAGTTAAGATACTTGTACCTTTTTTTCCCTACTCTCTTACACATCCTCCCTCCAAAATCTTATGGTGGTGAATAGAAGATGAAGGGATCAGTGTTGTGAGTGGATGGAGATGCCTGTTCAGAGCAAAACACCCACTTGAGCAGACCTGTTCTGGGACCAAGGGAGGCTTCAAGAAGACTGAAGTGGTAATCTGGGCCAAGATATACCAGCATCTGTGTGTGCCTGTGCGCATGTGTAGTTGGGGACAAGGGCTGTTGTGTGGCTGTTGCTTGGCTTTGGTATTTTTTGTTGGGTTTTTTTATATTCAAATAAACATTGTGGTCCTATTCTTTGATGGGCTGAAGGACACTGGAGCCTCTTTTTCCCAGATGCTTTTTCTGGGAATCCATGCTCTCTCCCCAGAGTGCAGAATAAATAAACTAGAAATTTTGGGTTTTAAAATCAAAATAAATAAGTATTGTTCTGCCTTCCCTCCTGACTCCTTCCCTTCCCACCATCTCCCCAGCTGCCTTCCCTTGACCAGAGCATCCCTTGGGAACTCCTCTGTCCCATATGTGTCAGCAATCCTGAGATAATACATCCCACCATCTCCTCCTGCTGAGGCGCAAGGGCAGCACTTGGTATGTCCTTCCCTCCATGTCTAAGGTTCTAGAAACCAGCTCCAAATCAGCAAAATGCTGGTTTGTGGTTTCAAGGGCATCCACAGTTCGTGGATAACCAACATGGTGGTCTGAGGTGAGACTGCACCCTGGGTTAGACCTGCTGGCTTTAAACTCTGTCACAAGCAAGTGACAACAGCCTGGTAAGAAAAGGTGAGACTCTGGTGCAGGTGGGTGATTTTCCTCTCAACTCTCCCGGGTGTTTATGGACTCTTAAAAAAATCTAGTGTTAGAAGGACTACAGTCATCAGTACTGGTATCTGGGTTGAAGCAATTTGTAGAGGTTGCAATGTAACTTATAGCGTTGATGCTTTGAGTTGGTCCCATTCTGAGTGTTGCCACTATCTGAACCAGAGAGAGAGTAAGATGATGCTAGTTTGGGGACCAGATGTTGTCAGGGTAATGGGCTTTAGTTGTGGGGGTGCTGCATGGGGGCAAGCAAACTCTTTGCTAGCCCCTGGGGAATAACAGATATTGAGCTCCTGTTTTACACTTAAATATGATCCCACGAGGTCATCCTGTGAAAGCTTTCTCTTGTCAGCATTTCACATCAGTAGCTGTTTTAATACAGTGCCTGGTATAGCAGATCGCTTGCCAGGCCTTGGACAAGATTTGTATTCGTGAACTGTTGTGACCAGTGGTTAAAATGGGAGGAGCAGGCAATGAATGTCTCTGGTGCAGTGAGGGGGGGGGGGGGGGGGAAATAGTTTATTTGCCAAAATAAAAACCTATCCCAAACTGACCCTTGCCTACCAGAAGAGGAAGAAAAGCTAGCAGGGTTTTCTGAGCCCCAGGTAATGCTAGTATGGCATGTGGGGGTGTAGAGGTCATGATCAAAATTAATGTGAAAAGCTGTCACCGGCTTTCACCAAATGTTGCAATTAAAATATAAATAAATAAAACATCTGATAGGACACTTGGCTGACTGTAATCGTTCAAAGCAGTTTGGGGGTTGTTGCTTGGTGGGGGCCTGTGAGCAAGGCTTTGCTAACTCACGTTAGGCGTAGTGCAGCTCAGATCCCATTGGTTATTGCTGGGTACCACAGACATCAATCTCAGGCATTGATGGTTGATCAAACATGTCAGCAAAGCTAAGACACAAGGCAGTACCTGGAACAATTTGCTGCAAGATGTGTGCTGATGCCAAGACTAATTACACTTGCTAACAAGCTTTGCTCTACAAGCTGTGTGATAGGTGGAGATGGGGCATCTTCACTGAGGCTGTTCCATCCTGAATAAAACAGTCAATGGAGCCTGTCCCAAACTGTGAGCTGTGGTTGCAGAGACTGTGGGAGAGGAAGCAGCAGCTAGGGCATAGGTGGTTGCCTTTAATTGCCACAACACCACAGCTCCCTGAGGCTGTGGGGACAAGTGGTTGTAAGGAACCACGCGTTTCTCCCACACCTCCTACCTTTTGGGCATTCCCAGGCACAGTGAGCAAGACCAGCAAGTCTGGCTCAGCACCCCTGCATGGTTCTGGGAATTACAGGGCAGGAGTATTTATTTGCAGTGAGTAAATCAGATGGTCCTCCCTGCCTCATCCTGGAAAGACTGAGCTGTTGCCAGCAACTGTTGGTAGTTACACTTCTCTTCTAAGTGTAAATAGCTGCAAGAGGCTCTGAGGGCAAGGAGGGGAACTGAACAATAAAGGCAGATGATCCCAAAACAGAGAGAAAGCAGAAAAATCCTGGGAATACCCAAGTACAAGCACTGCTGCTTGGCTCCTTCCTGAAGCACTGGAGGAGCCCAGGGAGATGCTTACGTTCCTGTAGTGCAAGAAATGGTGCTTGAGCCCTTATCACAGCTGTGACTGTGCTGCGTCTTTGGGAGGGGCACCACAGCATCTCCCCTGAGGTGTCAAGCACTTTAGGGCTTTTTTTCCTCTCTCATGAAGGACCCTATTTTGCTCCAAGATACTAAATTCTGATCCCCATGCTGCTTTCCACGTGGGGACTCTTGCCATAACAAGCAGATTGGTAAGTAAGGGTTGCACTGATCCTATTAAAAATAAAGTCATAAAAGGGAGAGACTAAGGCCCCCTCAGCCCTACTAGGAGCAAATCAACAACAACAAAATTATTTCATCTTGTTCTTAAAAATCCAGGGAGGAAGATTCCACAGGCAAACTTGGAAAGTGAGCATAGGAAAATATGAAAGTATTGCTTCACATGTACAATATGTAACCAAAATAATGCTTGATGAGACTTAAGCCCCAAAGTCTGGATCCTACAGACACTTGAACATGAGCTTAATTGCTGGACTTGCATATAGAGGATAGACTTGCTCGTGCATGAGAAAGTGGCATGATACAGTGATATTGTGGGACATCAGGCACCAAGATGTTTGCCTGACACTGATCTATGTTTGTGTTTACTTTGCGAGGAGCTGAGCAGCAGTGGAAAACTCTACCATGGTGCAGCAGAGGCATGGCCAGCTGTCCTGCTGTCTTTGCTCGGGGAGCACGTGTCCTATGTGGCAGCTCTCTGACACCAACAGCTCTTGCCTCAGCATAAGGCTGACTTGGCTAAGGTGTGTTTTGAAGAAAAAATGCCAAGATAAAGAGTAAGCTTGTTTCCCCATTTCTGGGATAATAGCTTAGGTTACTCCACAGCTTTACTTCTAGAAATGTGAGTTTTTTAATGTTCTTTTACCTTTCAGTAAGCATGATGCTCCTAACAGAAATACATACAAAAAAGCAAAGCAAGGGGGTGTGTGCGTCTTGTTTTGCTGGTTTTTTAGGTTTTTTTCCTTTTTGTGCATAGTACTGGTTCAGTACAGACAGAAAAGGCACAGTTTTATGCTCTTGGCATAACTCACTGCCTTTGGAAGCTGGGTATAACGGCACTCTTCAGCACAAACCCCATTTAGAGATGAGACAGCAGCCAGGGTTGTGTTTCCCAAACACAGACAGCTATGCTCAAACAGTAGTTGCTTCTTATTCAAGTCCTGGTTCATTTGTCCACCCACTTTCCAGGCAAGGCAGTGGCCAAGAAGCTGCTCCCAAGGGCGCTCCCGCATGCAGGGGAGCACTCGGTGTAGGTGACATAGTCCTAATCCCCATTTCCATCAGCCCCAGACAGTGTCTTGGTTTGGCAGAGCACCAACAAACAGCACCCTCTGCCCATGGGATACACAGAACTGTGTCCCAGTTTGACCAGTCCTGGGCTCTTCTCCCTGCAGCATCCTCCAGGTGCAGGCAAAGCCCAGCTTTTGTGTCTGGGGTGGTCAGGCCCTGTTTATAATTGACTCTTGTTAATAATAAAGGAAAAGTGCAGATAAGACTTGTTTACTTTGAGTGGGTATCCCAACCTGGCTGTTAAGCAAAGCTCCCAAAGAGCAAACAGAGGAGAATGGGGCTGCATTGGGAACTGGTGAAATAAAAGCAGGACCGCCACAATGTGTGTCAAGCCAAATGCTTTGCATAGTTGCGCTGTCAGCAAACACAGCAAGCCAGAGGGCAGGGAACCAGCGGCTAGCACTTCTTTCTTAGCTCCCATTTGCCTTTGCATTTGTTATCTTGGACATAAAGAGGTCTGTGAGCCAGGGATTTGGGCAGTTAACCTCAAATAAACCCTAAAAGACCTACTTCAGTGAAGTGTAACAGCGTCTGTTGAATTTAATGGAGCTGGGCTTGCTCTCACCAAGGGTGATTTGGACTCTGAAAGCTTGCTGTTTCCTGGAAGCTAATGGCATTTTTGGGGCATCTTTTCTGCTTTGCATGCAACTTTGATTACTGCTTTTTCACCTTGGCTTTATGTCTGGCTCCGCTGCACATCTGAGTGTGTGCACACACGTGTGAGAGAATAGTCAGCAGTGAAAGGATGTACCACTGGAAAGACAGATGTTTGGTTTTACTGTGAAATATCCTTTATACTCAGACAGACAGCAAATATTTGACACTGAGCAAGAAAATCAGGTATGATGTTTGACAAAGCTGATTGGTGTGGAAAGCGGTGTCATGACTCACCAACACATCACTTCATAGCCTCACCCAGCCCCGTTACTTAAAAATGCTGTTTAGGATCAAAGCATCCTGCAGGCAGGCAGTTTTGTTTCTTTAAACAAAACCAAATCATGCTTTATAAGGTCATCAAGCTCCCAAAGAGTGACTTGGTGGAATACAGCTGCAGATGGATAGCTATGGCATGAAATGAAACAGTTTGGAGCAGCTATCAGCAGCTGACACTGCTCACAGGGAGAGCTGGGAGCAGGAGCTCTCAGTTTGCACTTTTACGGGTTGGTGATTCACTGATGGGTAAAGGAAGCTCACAGCAATTAGAAACACTTGTCTCGTCTCAGGTCTTGGCAGGTAGGGTGGCATGGATCACGTCTAGTTCTACTTGTTGATTTTTTGAGGACTTTTGGGTGTTCAGGTGCAGGCTGGAAAATAAGGTCCATCATGGATTGTTGGAAAGGGAGCCAGGAATTGTAGCTAAATATAGGCTTTGACCAAGCAAAAAGTTATCCAAATGGGTCTGTTCTCTTGCTCTATGTAATTACTAGAAATTGAGAGATCACAGAAATAAAACACAGATCCAGCAATTTGGAGGCCCTGGAAGATAAAAGCCTGACTGCATCTGTTGCATCTCTTAAAAGCACTAAGCTGTTTGATACAGCTTCCAGGACTTGAGGCTTCTGATGTGACCCAACTGAGAACTGCAAACCAGAGGAAATAAAGCATCCCCCACTTTGAGTGACTTATGGGACCAGTTTGGTCTTTGTCCAGCTGCTATTGGAAAAGCTTGGCCAAAGACAAACAGGAGCGGAAGGAATTAAACTCCTGTTGAAACTCTATTTTTTAATACAATTGGATCCAAGCCACAGTTTGGGAATTCAGAAGGCCGTGCCCCATGCTCTGGTTGTCCCTGATGTCAAGCAGGATTTCTTACTACTTTATTTATGAAGATGAAACACTACATGTTTACATCTCTTCTGGTGACTTCAATAACCCTGGACTGACAGCTCTGTAGGATCACAGTGCAATCTAACATAGGTCTGGTCTCGGGTGTAATTCTCTTTTGCACTGACTTAGAACAGTGTGTCACAGTCTCACTATACCACCCTGCCCCTAAATGTCCTACAGAGATGTTGCTGGGTCCCAGAAATGTCAGTAGTGCCTGAGGATTAGGAGTGTGAAATAGCTGTCCTTCCCCTGGTGTCTCATTTGGCCTGCTGCAAATTTAACAAAAGTTACTAACCCCTTCTCAACACTTAGACCACCTACTTGCATGAGATGTCTAAAGAAAGATGCATAAGACCTTGGGCAGTTATTCCTTTTCAAGCAAAGCTTCTGCATGTAGATTTGAGCAGATAAGGATGAGGCTTTCACTGTTGATGAAGAGGATCTGTGCATGCAGGTACCGATGAGGAGGCACAGGAAAGCCTTCTTCAACACATACTATCTATTCTGAGCTTCTGAGGGCTCTCTGCTACCCCTGGTTTGTTATTGCTAGGTGTATGGTGAAGGAAGAGGTGCAGATGGTTGTGCTTATTGGGAAAGTCTGAGAGTTGTGATTTAATTCAGACAGAACATGCAAGTCAGAGTGGTTTCTCCTTCTTTCCCTGCCAAGGAGAGGGCAGGATGTTTATGTGCTGTTCAGCTGCCTGGTAATTGGGATTTCTTATTGGCATGTCCAGTATCAGTGGATCCAGCTGAAACCTGATGTCCCTAAACAAACCCTGCCTTCAAAGCCCAGCTTGCAACATCCTCGGAGAGATTTCTGGCTTGACGTCATCCTACTCAGTTTCTTTCAAACAGTCCCTTGTTAGCCCAGGAACAGGGCACATCACTTCAACGCACGTTTACAGCCCCCGTTTCTGCTCAGGGGCCAAACAGCAAAGGGATTTATGACACATGGACACTAGGGACCAGAGGAAAATATTGGGTAATCAGAGAAGTGGCCTCAAGGAGCCAGTTGGGCTGTTTATCTCACCCTTAGCCTCCCCTGGGGAGGCAGCTGCACCGTGTCATCTCTGTCGCACAAATTCCTGCCCAGCCTCATTCATAGAAACCCACAAAAGCTTTATATTTGTGAAGGGAGCCCTGCCCACACCGGGTTGGGATTCAGCACAGGCAAGCTCGCTTATCGGGGTGAGGCTGTGCCCAGTGCAAAAGCACAGAGAGCTCCTTTATCTCTCTGTGCCTGGGCTCAGACCAGCTCAGCACCACTCGGTGCCTCCATCGCCTCTTGCAGCGCGCGTGTGTGCAAGGGTTGGCAGCAGCAGGATCACGCCTGCCATAAATGCTGTTTGCAGGAGGCAAGCAGCAAATGCCAGCAGGTAGGACAGAAATTCCCTGCTACAACATGTAAAGGAAGGAAGGAGCAAGGAAATGGTGTCAGGGAACTGGGAAGCTGCCTGCTCTGGATCAGCTCTGTGTAAGATGGAGGAGGGAGGGCTAAGCAGTTGCGGGGGGGGAGGGTTGGTTGTTTTTGGGGGTTTTTTTGTGTGTGTTGTTTTTTAATACCGTTGCACACAGGCCTGTGGATCAATCCTGCCCTGCAGGAGCATCACAGCTGCAGGTCAGACCTTCAGGTGGTGTAAATCAGCATGCCATGCCATGTTGGTGCTCAATTCGGATCAAAAGCATGGTTGCCACCTGCCTGCTTTGTTAACTGGATTAGCCATTTACAGGCAGTCACTCTTTTATGGTTTCAGTGTCTGGTTTTCCCACATAATTCTTCCTTTCCCTGTCTCAGACTCTGTTGAGTCTGGCCCCCTGCTCTCTGTAATTGAAATATAAGCATTGCTGTGCAGGAGACACATACAGGCTTTCTTTCTGGGTTTCTTCCTTCCCCCCACCCCCGCCCCCTAATTTCTTTCATGGTGACCCATGGGAGTATGGCTGTAACTTTAAATACCTTCTAGCACCACCATCTGAAATGAGGTTGGGGAACAGGGAGAATTAAAATTTGTTTCAAAGGAGTACACAGGAGGAATACAAATAGGAACCGATAATCTGAATTTAATATTTTATAGGGTCTTTCATATAGAATAATACCAGCTCAGGAGGGGTTAGTGCCTGTAAGGGTAGGAGACAGCTGCCTGTTACTTCTTCACCTTCCCAAAGTCTTTTATGGAGAGACTCCTGTGCTCCAGGGTGGGTGAAGGTAGGGTCCTGGGAGTTTTTTGGTTGGTTTTGGGTTGGTTTTTTTCAGCTCTCCCATCAAATTGTGTTACCTAAATTCTCACCTCTGCCTGGCAAGGAATCCTTCTTTCCCCTCAGAGCAGGCATGTGTTCCTAAAGAAGACTAAATGGCAGAAACTGGTTAACTGGTTGTACAAACTGATATTCTCCAGCCCTGTGCGGTCTGCCTGAGCAAGGTGTCTACTTGTGCAGTGCAAAGCAAGCAAAAAGTACATGCACCCTGTGAAAACATCACATCTGCCTCTTCCTAGGATTCAAAAAAAAAGCTGTCACAAGTGCTGTAAACTCACACTGGAAAGTTAATAGCTAAGAAAGCACGTGTTTGTTTCCATTCCCTTGTTTACTGAAAACTTATCTCTGAGAGTCAGAGCAAATGCCCTTTGCTCCTTGCTGTCATATATCACCTACCAACCCAGCTAACAGGTCACCAGCTCTGAGGGAGCCACTGCCCTGTCTCAGTATGAAATTAGTTCTACATCTTCAAAAGACACAAATCATTCAAATGTAGTTGGGGATGGAAGAAACTGTGCAAATACAGTGTTTGGGGCCAGGTCCTGAGACACCTGGAATCGGGCAGAGCTGCAGTGATTTATGTGAGCATACTCTAGGGCACAGACCCTTCCACTTGTGCATCGGTTGGAGAGTTGATCTCACCTGGGAGAGCTTGCCTAAGTTATCAAGAGGGCTGTGTACTGAGCAACATCCATCTTCACTGCAGAATAGGAAGGAATCTGATGGGATGGCATCCTGGGAATGCTGTTACATGAAGGCTTGGGTATCCTCACGCCCTGTTGCTGCTCACCAACCTTTGAAGCTACTGAAAGACCTTGAGAGGGCTGCCTGCCCAAAGTGATTGGTGCTCCGCTCGATCTGGGAGATGCAGGCTGACATGCCACTGAACTTGAGAGGCATTTGAGAAAGGAATCAAAGTGAAAAATAGCATTTGGTGCACTTAAAGCAAGAAGATAAACTGCTTCAACCAGGTGTGTTTACAACTTAATCACAGGCAGCCATGCTGACCTCTTATTTACCCACAGTTCACTGTTCCCTGTATGTATAACCCCCTTTCCATGCAGGATTGTAATATTAAGCAGATGTATTAGGTCCTTTTCTGTATTTGGAGGAGACTGTCCTGCAGGGCTAGTTTTCATAGCTGTAGCTTAGTAAGGGAAAAACCAATGTCAAACTGTTCATGACATCAGGATTGTTGCCATCCCTGTCCAGCTCACTCATCTTGACTTTTCCCTTCCTTGAAGGCTGCCTTTTTATCTAATGCTAGTTCACCAAGTGCAGCTAGTATTTAATGTAAAAGAAAGGGGGGGGAAATGGAGAATAGCTTCTCGAAAAGAAGCTGCAAACACAGGAATGAAAAGCAGGGTGGTGTGGAGGGCTCTCTTCTGGATAATCCTTCTTCAGTGTTGAGAAGTATTTATTTTTACTCAGAAACTGCACGGTGACTACCAGCTCTCCCAGATTTAAGCCTTGAGCTCTCTATGCTGAAGTCAACAGTTGTATTTGCCTGAATCATTAAAAAAAAGAAAGAGTTTTGTTATCTTTAGCATGTCTTTCTGCTTAGTGCAGTGGGTGGGAGACTCAGTCCCAGGCTGGTTATTACGTCTGTACCACATATTTCACAGTATAGTTGTAGATTTGCTGACTGTCAGTTTGCATAGTTTCATGGTTACATCTTGCTCTAAATATAGGAAAAGCCTGGTAATGGCTGATGTCAGGTGGTCCTGTTCCCAGTCAGCCCTCTACCACCCCATTAACTTCTAAAAATGTGCAGGTTTACAATAACAAAAACTAGGAAATAGGGATGTGTGAAAGGTGAGGCTTAAAGGCAGAAAACTTGTAATGGCAAACCTAACACAAAGTAAGAATAATAAAATGTAAGGAAAGAATCTGAAAAAAGGTGACATGTTGAAAAAAAGAGCCCCAGCATTTATAACTAGTAATGTAAATTGTCACTGTTAAGTAAAATAAAGGCTGGGGAGGAAAGAAATTGCTGCTCTGATCCTGCAGATGCTCTGCAGTAGCGTGAAGTAGGCGTGAAGCATGCGTGTTGCTGTTAAACTTCTTGAGACCTTTGGTAACACACATACATAATTCAAAGAGAACCTAGCATTAGCAAGTGGTATTTATGAGTATAGGAGCAAAAACTGCACTGACTTACCTTTAAACATCCTGCTTGTCCTGCAGGGTTTATGTTGTCCTGCAGCTGGGGGGCTGGATCCATGCAGCTCACCCGATTGACCGTACAACCTTTTGAAACTGAGTTTTCTGTGGGCTGCTGCTGGGTGAGGAGCAAGCAATAGCAAGAGGATGCTGTGTTTGTGACTCTGAGTGCTGAAGTGTGTAGTGGCTGAACTGAGCTTATGGGAGACACCAGGGCTGCAGGGGGTTTGACTTGGGTCTCGCTTTCTCCTAGCACGCAATGACCCAGGCATGTCAGTACACTTATTTCATCCGAGTTGCCCTTCAGCACAGGAAAGGTGGTGTTCAGGTCCAGTGTGATGCCTTCAATACTTAAGCAAAGGAAACTTAAGAACCTTTTGGCATTTTCAAATTGTTCACCATTTCCAGCATGCTAGCGTGTACTTTGGGGAAGCTCCTTCTCTTCCCCATTGCAGAACCAGAGCATAAGCCACTTCGATACTTTGCACATCCTGTAACTCCCCTCTCTTGTCATAGACCAGAAAAGTGACACAAACTGCCAACTACAAGATTACCCAAACTTGGGTAATTTCTGTGCTGTGTCCTGTCCAAGGAGGTAGAAAGGAAAACTTAAAATCTTCACACAACTGGGCAAGCTAAAGCCAAACACCACTGCAAAAGTGTGTGTCTGATTAGTTCAGGACCAGTTGCTATTTGTTAGCTGTCTCCCTGTTCAGCAGATCTGCCAGTTCATAAACATTCATGGAAGCAAAAGGCTGCATCTGCCTTTAATTGGGACAGATAAACTGCAAGCAAGCCAAATTCCTAGGCATGCCTGCACATGTCTTTTGCAGAACTATAGTCTCTCTTGGTGATCTCACTTAAACATAGTCAAAATGATTAAAAGATGCCCTTCCCTTATGTTTTGAAACATAATTTTCACTCGAAGAATAATCGCAATGCTACTGACTCATGAAGCATGCTTTGTTAGTAGATCTCAAAGCAGTTCACAACAAAGGGTTAAGTGTTGGGCTGGGTTAGGGTTTAAAACAAAACTAAACTGACCGATTTTTTGCCTGGAAATGCTGATTTATCAGAAGTGAAACTATTTGTGGGAATAGGTATTCCCCTGAATTAAAATGAAAAAAAAAAAAAAAAAAAGCCTAACAAAACCCCCTAACTGGTTTAGCACTACTTTAAAAGGCACTGCTGTGATCTAAATTTGAAGTTTTATTTTCTGGATAGAAACAATGCTTTATTTGGCTTATACTAAAAAGCTGGAGAGCATTAAAAAAAGTAAAAACTGAAGCAAAACATCTTGAAATTATTATAGCAGAGTCTTTTGGATAATAGCCTTGTGAACATTTTAGAGATAAAAAGTTTTGCTTGAAGACAGATGCAGAAGTATCAAGACCTTGACAGTACTTCCAGTGCAGGAAGACCATTTTGCCATCAGCTCTAGTAGGTACAACCTCGCCATCCTCCCCTTGCATGACCCGAAGGGCAGAGAGATGGAGCAGGTCTGGGAATGGAAAATGAGTTTCCAAATCCTAGGCCAACTCCCTACGACCAAGATAACACTGCTTCCTTCCCTCCCTCCCCTTTCATCCCCAGATGGCTAATTGGGAACCGCTGACTCCATGGGTGCCACTGGCTCCTTGCTAACCAGATGACCCAGCTGGGCATGCTCCAGGGCGGGTGAATACCACCACCACCCAGGCTCCCATCACTCCTCTATATGGCTTCTTCACCTAAGGAAGAATGGAAATGCATGTTTAAAGCTAACCTGGTCACTTGAGTCAGAGGTATCAAAGGAGTATTTCGTAGAGGGATTAATTCATTCCAAACCTGCCATCCAGATGAGTTTCACAAATCTTCTATTTTGCTTTTTCAACTAAAAAAGAGAAGTTTGATGTACTTCCTTTGTACCAACTGCTACCTCATTCCCTATGTGAAATACTGTGTATGCCAATAATGATTTCCATGCGAATTGCTTGCACTGTTTTCAAAAGGGGAGAGATTATTTCAGGCAAGGAGAAGGTTGGCTGGGAAGACCCTCTGAGGTCTCCTCCAACCTGAATTTCCCCTGTGATCCCTCAGCCATGAGAAATGGTTTGGGCTTTATTTTCTTTCTTCAGGCAAGTACAGGTAGATCCTCTCATCACTTGTTGAAATCTGTTCAGAAACTATACTTGTTATTTTTGAGACTTCGATGCAGAAGAGGAATAGATGGGCAGCTGGCAGAAGTTTTGTTTTTGACTTCAGTGGTGTCTGGACTTGCCCTGGTGTTTGTGTCTCCAAAGTCTGACTCAAACCCGGTTCAAGCCAATGAAAAGAATCCCAGCAGCTTAACAGATATAAAGTTGCCACTCTTGAAAGGATAGACTTCTGGTAATGCATCATTTCATAAATAACTCTTCTTTCTGATCCGCTGGTGAGCTATCGTCAAACAGGGTCTTTAATGGTGGTTATTCAGGCATACAGAAACACATTTCATGCTGCTGGTGCTACCCAGATTACACGCTCTGTCACACCATCACAAGGTATTTTGGTACCAACACTGTACCTGTCGCACGCAACCTTCTCTGCCTGCTGATAGATACTTTCTTTTTCTTGGGCAGTGGCTGGACTGTGCCTGTTTGCCTCCATTTGCTGCCCTTTGTCTTTGCTTTCATATGGCTTTACCTCTTCGGATGTTCACTAGCTTGACTGCCTAAATCTGTTTATTTTAATGCTGCTGGGACCCTATCGTGTCAAGGGCACCCACAACCTCTATGGCATCTTCCTTTCCTAATCCAAGAAAGACAAAACAGTCACCTGAATTTGTTACCACTTGGAAAAATGACTGTTCTTAAAGGCTAAGGCTTATGGAGAGAGGTGGTATGTTTCATTAGACCAACCGACAAAAAAACAGACAAGCTTTTGGCTATGCAAATCTTTTCTTAGAGCATTTAGGGGTGCCCAGCGAGAAGATTTCTCCATGGCCTCCCTTGTGCAAGGGCAGCTTGCCTGTGGATGCACCCACAATTTGTAGGCCAAAGAAATGTGTCTGATGATCCATAACTTGCCTAACAAGGGCTCCTCGTGCATAAATGATTGTTTGTCTTCAAAGAACTGCTTTTGGAGATCTGTTTTGAGGTAACTCACTCAGTGTTACTGATCCTCATTAGATTAGAAAAGTACAGGCTTTCCCTCCAGGAAGAGTATGTAAGTGTTGGAATTTCTAACATTAGAAATAATTGAAAGTGAGTGGTTTGAAATGGTAATTTTTCCTATAGCTGAAATTTAAAAGATGACAGTTTTCTTTCCCATGTCCATTCTCATTACTTATCAGAACTTACAGTGTGATTTACATCCATAGCAAGTAAAATGGGAAGCCTGACTCCTTCCAGGCCACTGCCTCCCACCTCCTC
This sequence comes from Falco cherrug, assembly GCF_023634085.1. NCBI lineage: Eukaryota > Metazoa > Chordata > Aves > Falconiformes > Falconidae > Falco > Falco cherrug. The sequence goes on along the minus strand of NC_073704.1, from coordinate 8,987,683 downwards.
CGCCCGCTGCTGCTCCAGCCTTTACCAAACACCTGCACTGCCACCTCCTGCCCGTCGTATAGCTCACAGCTGAATTTCCACCAGGATTTGGTTTTTTTTCATCCTGCCAAATTCATGATGTATGTCCTCGGAGAACTTGGAATACAAAGAAGAAACCATGTGTGCACATGCACAGTCAAGATGGTCTGTAAATTGATCTTTGTTTCTAGTTGGTCTCTGTTACAGGTGGTGATTGCATTATACCTAACTCCTAGCTTTAATTTAGAGGAAGGGAACTCCACAGTGTTGCTCCCTATGACCCAAAAACCTAAACTACTCTGCTTGGCCACTGTTAAGCCGACATACTGACCAACCATTAGGCAGAAATGCTTTTCCAGGTTTACTCAACAGCCTAACTGATGCAGGCAGTGTCTGAAATAACCAAATGGGTGCCGGTGGAAGACAAAGCTTAGACCATCAGTTCATATAAATTAGGATTTCTCACTTCAGAGAAGCTACCCTTACTCATACCCAGTGGTTTTCTGTTTCAGGTTATCACACCAGCTGTGCTAGTTGTGTGCACTTCTTCTGTAGCTTAGGAAAAGGAAACCCAAGTGGCGCGTATCTATACTAGCTTATGGATGGAAGAAAAATATCTTCCTTTTTTTCCCCTTGTTTCTTTCCAGTTGCAGTATTAAATATGAAGTCAAGTTGAGAAAAAAGGAAAAGTATCTGAAAGCCAAGTGAACCCAGATCTACTTTAAACCTTCTCATATTGCTGGGTTTAAAGAATTCTTGCTATTTTTCCTTTGTTGGCAAAGGAAGGGGTGCCAAAATCACCCTCTATTTAGAAAAATAAATGTTCTTAGCGAACATGCTAATTCCTGCAGCAGCCAGACCCGTGCCAAGTGGTACGGCCAAGCAGGGGCAGAGGCTCTGGCCCCAGCCCCGTGAACCTTTGAAAGAGAGATGGGGCTGCCCCTGCCTCCCGGAAAGCTCCAGAGCCATTATGAGACATCTAAACCCAACCTTTAACAGAAGGTAGTTCTCGCAGGCTTGAGAGACTTTATGCGTGCGAGAAAAGGTTGGAAAAATCTCCCCTGCATTGTAAGCATGCTGTCCCTCTGCGTGCTGCAGCTTGGCTGAGGGAACAGTGGCATCTGGTGTCCGCGGGGCTGTCCTACAGCCACCGCTTCCCGGGTGGTGCTGGCAGGCTGTGCTGGCTCTGCGCAGGATCTGGCTCCTCACACGCAGGTATCTGGTGGGACCTGACACACGCAGGACATCAAAGATATCTGTACAAGAGTCCGGGTGTGGTACAGGTCACACGGGAGACTCAAGCCCATCTGAATGGCAGCCAGAGGTCTGGATGCTGCACCAAGTGAGAGAAACCCAAACTTGCTTCTAGTGAAGAAGGTAATTGCTCTAGTTGGGGGATTAATTCCTCCCACTCAGGACCATGGCAGTGATGCAGCAGCATCACCGGGGAGCCTCTGGCTTGGATGCTGTTAGAGATTTATATGTCTTATGAAATCTTTATTCCATCTTTCTCAGTGGAGAGGAATTTGCTGCCAGATCAGGTGCCCTGGTCCATTTGGTGAGGCAGCCTGTCCACCCAGAAGCCTACGACACTCTGTGGTGCAACAGCTCCAGGGTGTGATGCTCAACTGCATGTGTCTGACTTGATTTTACTGCTTCAACATCTCCTCCGTTTGCTCTCATGTTCTCAACCTGAGACCCAAAATGCAAGTGCTGCCCAGGAGCAGCGCCAGTGATTCTAACTCGCCCAAAGTCTGGAACGAGTTTCACTGGGAGAGCCTAGCAACCCAGCGAAGGAGAAAGTCTCCTAAACATTGTGATATGAATGTTTCAAGGTGGTGAAGGGTCTAGAGCATGAGCCCTTTGAGAAGCAGCTGAAGGAACTGGGACTGTTTAGCTTGGAGAATAGGAGGCTCAGGGGGGGACCTTACTGCTCTCTACAGCTACCTGAAAAGAGGTTGTAGGCAGGTGCGGGTCTGTCTCTTCTCCCAAGGAACAAGTGATAGGTTAAGAGGAGATAGACTCAAGTTGCACCAGGGGAGGTTTAGATTGGGTATTAGAAATGTTTCTTCACCAAAACAGATGTCAAGCATTGGAACAGGCTGCCCAGGGAAGTGGCTGAGAGACCACCCATCCCTGGAGGTATTTAAAAGACGTGTAGATGCGGTGTTTAGGGACAGGGTTTAGTGGTGAACTTGGCAGTGCTGGGCTAACAGTTGGACTTGATGATCTTAAAGATCTTTTCAAGACTAAATGATTCTCTCTGTGTGTTTGTGTCTCTTTCCCCACCTTTGTTCTCGCCATTAAAATGGGTAGTCCCACCATATCTGCTGTAGAGATGAGGGTAATTTTTCCGCTGTTGGAGCCCAAATACATCTTTGAAACACCCCTGGCAGGCCAGTATCAATGGGCAACCGGGCAGTATCTGAACCTTACGGTGAGTGTGTGCTGTCACTGAGTTCCAGGTGGAGGGTCCTTTACTGCTGGTCCCCGAGACGGAGCCAAAAGCTTGCTCAGAGACACTAAGCTGCGTTTCCTTCTCCTGGCAGGACAGGAAGCCCAAATCTGAGTAAAACAGAAGTTGGAGATGTACATCTCCCTGGTAATTTCTGTGTAAATGAGGAAAGGCAAATTACTCTTTGCATTTTGCTAACTGAATATCAGTCTTCTACCCGAAGTGATTAAAAGATGGAGTGATTCCTACTGACATGAACAGAATGACAAACTTGAGCTTGGACCTCTATGGAAACAATTTCTACTGGTTTCTGTCATTTTTCAAGTTACAGATGTTCAGAAGTTCTACACCCTTATACTTAACAAAAGACTACTTTGCAGGCTACCTCACAGCCAGTTTATCTGGGTGCTGGGAGTGACAGACCTTTTTTCTGCTTATGTTGTGACTGGTACATAACCTGATGCACAAGTTCCTGAGCCTGGTTACCCCTCCGTGCTACAGAGAAGTGAGTGGCACCGCTCTGATCCGATGCTACCGCCCATTCCTGCTCCTCCCTGTGGCTGGGCTCAGAAACTCAGCACTTCCCTCGCACAGGGCCTTGCTTTGGTAGCTGAACTCATTCACAGATCCTAATTGTCATCCCTTTTAGACAGTTTATGTCCTATTAAGTTATAACATAAATGCATTTTGTTGACGTCAGAACCAGGTTCACAGCTACAGTGACAGCAAGGGGTGGTTCTGCAAAGGTGCTGCTTAACACCAATCTCCGTCACCAAAACAAGCAGCACCATAGCTAACAAGGTGTATCTTCTTCTCCCCCACGAGGTTTTGAAACGCATCAGGTGGTTCTATAACAGGTAGTACTATAAAGTGAGAGCATCCCAAGGGCTGACTTTTGGGTGGTGTCATGTACTTTGGCGTGGTGTTCCTTGGACCACCGCATCTCTCTGTTCTGCAGCAGTTTGTTCAAATCAGATCCTGCAGCTGTCGTGTACTGAAGTTTATTTTTTACAAAAACATGGCAGGTTTTCCAAAGTGCAGCTTAACTTCTGCTAAAAGAAGAAAAAAAAAAAAAAAAAACACAAAAAAACCCCATAGGAACTGGGCTACTAACTCCAAATCCCACTGAAATTTAATTCAGTCCCCATCATCTCCTACGAAGACTTTTGTCTCAGGCTGGCAAAGACCCTACTCTTGCAAGTCAACAGGCAATTGTAAGTGTGTGGAGAAGAGGTCACAGAGGCATGTGCTCTACAAACACCCCAAACCTTTTGCTGTCAGCAGTCAAGAGAAATGTTATTGCCTGAAGAGGAATACAGACAGAGTAAAACCCGTTAGTTTTGTAATGTGTTTTGTTTATTAAAATCAGTTTTCACTGATGTCCTGAGTTGACAAAAATGCTTCCCAGGAAGTCTGACAAACAGAAACAATTCATAAATATATATATTTCAAACACTGTAGATATAAACAAACAAAAGGTGTGTTTTGCTATTTTGGGAGGTCCTTTGTAGCCAGCATTTTCAACTGGCCAATTAGCAGCGTATGTGTTAATCAGTTAAGAACTTCCACTTGTTTTTACATTATTAAATCCAGTGTTTTAAAATTATTGCTCATCATCAGACAAAAACTCAAGATATAAAGGATATTAATTAAAAATCCTCATTAACAGTAGGGATGGTATATATTGACAGTACGTGCAGCTTTATAGTGGGAAATTTTTTATGCAATTAAGACCAAAACTTTCAGAAATTAAGATGTTGGGCAACCAGTCTGAGGATATTATAGTAGCCAAATTCTCAGCAACTCTGACCTTGGCACCTTCCTAAAATCTACCTTCTTTTAAGAAGTCAGGCTGAGCATCCCCTGACACAAATGCCTCCTGATACTAATGGCTGGGGATAGAACACCCAACTGTGACACAGCTCCAAGGCTTTGCCACCGGGCATTAACTCATCTCCTGGCTACGTGCTGCTCCTGTCTCTTTGCCAGATCCCCTGGGACCTGCCTGGCGGGGCTGCCATGGGCTGGGGATGAGGAAGAGGACCAGTGTACAGAGAAACGTCACAGAATTGTAGATGACTGAGGTAGCAGGGTCGAGGGTAGGGACAGTGGCAGGTACCAGCGGTAGGCGAAAACGCGGATCTTGCAGCGCTTGTAAATAGAGGCATCTCGACTTTTGCAGCTAGTGGTAGCAATGCCTTGCGTGGCAGATTCCCCCCGGACCTATCACACACTACTCGGCTAGCGGTCTCTGTCTGGGGCTACACTACGGCAGTTCTTGCTTCCTTCTGCTAGGGAGGACCTTGGGGCCAGCATCTGCCTTTCCATGCCCTCCTGGTGGGGCACAGCTTGCTGACCTCCTTGCTCTGCTCTGGCCAGCCCATTTGCTTCTCTGCAGGAAAACAAGGAGCACCACTACTTGTGCTAACCCCTTGGTAGAGGAGCCTGGTCCTGGAGGGTAAGTAACCTGCTGTCCATCTCGCACCAGCGAGGCACATTTTCAGGGTGTCATGACAGAGATGCACTGCAGAGCCTTCTGACTATCGTCCACTCTTTCCCCGCTGGGTCTCTTCGGATACATCACGCTGGCCATCTTGAAGAACTCATCTGCAGCATCCAGAGCTATGAGACGATCCTGCCAAAGCAACAGGGTTTTATGGCCACTGCAGAATTCTTTGGGGACCTCCCTGGTTACGCAGGGTGTTAGGTGTAATCTCCTTCCACTTTGTTAACACGCTGCAAGAGCACCTAGTTGCACAGGGTTAAAGGACCTTGGTGGGGCCAGGGGGCAAACTTATGGTGCTACAGCACTGACATTTCCAAGGAAGCTGAACAGCCAAGATACAAGTGCAACGTCTGACAGGGACACCCCAGATGTTATGATGTATCTGAGCATCCCCAGTCCACCTACCTGCTTCCCTCATTTGAGCTCACTTGTAGAGACAGGGGCAGCGGGGAGGAAAGCATGCTCGGAGCTCGGAGCTACTCACCACCACAAAGAGGTAGCGCTCAGAAAGCTCCCAGCTGGTCGGGAAGATGTTTGTCTCTTCAGAGAGCTTTAACAAGATGTCCCTGGCTTTGCCCATGTTCTGAGAGTCACTGATGATGCTGAGTTTGGTCACTGACAAGAGGGAGTCTGCTTCCTTCTGGAAACCTGGGAAAGAGATGTTACAGAAACAAGTCATACGTGTGAGCAGGGTAATCCCTGAGCCCTCCAGGCTTTTGCAAGTTTCCTTATTCCTCCCCCCACCTCAGCCTGTTGCATTCCCTACTTGCTAAAACGAACCAGTGTTTCCCCCACGCAGGCTCTGTGTCTGCACTTGGGGCAGGTATAAGCTTGCTGGGGGGGGAAAAAAAATCACAAAAACATTCAGAGCAACTTTGTTGCTAGTTTTCCAGAGAAGACTTACGAACATCCACACCCGGGGTGTTGATTCAGCTCTGGCATGTTCCTGATGCTGCCTGAGCTTTTAGGGCTGGTGGGGCTACCTGAGCACCGCAGAGACTATGCCTGTTGTTGGGAGGTAACAGTGATGAAAAACCTGCAGCAGTAATTAAGGCATGCGTAATTGTTCCTGTAGCAGTCAGCACCTCTGATAGGAAGGGTATTTAGGGAAGGAAAGGGCGAGGAGAATGAATGCAGGGATCTTTAAATGTAATGGCTACCACTAACTCTTTGTTTGGCTCCAGGGAACTGGTGGTCATGCGTCATACTTGAAACAGTTATGGGGAAAGAGTGGTGGTCTTATTATTAAAGCACAGGTCTAGGTAACAGAAGATAGCGGGTTTCACATCTGGTTGCATGTCTAGCTTTGCTAAGGCCAAATGATCCCTGGTTTAGAGCTTCCCCACCCTTTGCAAAATGGCTCCAGAGCCATTGCAGACATGAGCAAGATGTGGGAGAGCCTTTGTCAACATGCCAAAGCGTGTCAAAAAATCACAGACGTAAGGATGTCAAGTGATCCCTCCCATGTTTGGTCTGTACAGGCTGTGCGAGCACCTGGGTGAAGATGAATGCTGATACCTTGTCATGAATTTATAATATTCCTCCCATCCAGATGCCAGAACAGCAGGTAGGGCAGGAGCGGCTGAGATACCCATCTCTTTTTCTCCCAGTGATAATACCCTCGAACAGCCCAACAAGTGCACCCAACTCACACATCCTCCTCTCATTAGCTACCAACCACCTTCACAGCATGACGCAAGTCACTGAGCTGACGTGCCAGGACAGGACATCTCCTTGGCCCGAGTGTCACATGCTGTGTGCAATGCAATTGGGAAAACCAGGTCACACCCACCACTGCCTTCTCCAGAGGAGCAGCAGCTGAGCACACAGGACCGGTGGGTGCAGCTCCCTGTTTGCAGGCTAGGAAATCGCAGGAGTAGGAGAGCCACTGTTGAGCAATCTTGTTTGGTGAAAGGGTATTTCGAATTCACTTAGGAGCAAACAAAGCGTGTGGTTTAGCTCTGATCAGCTGACATGGGCTAAGGAAGAAGGATAGATGTATCTGTGCTCAAATCTGAAAGGGATATTCATTTCTCCCTGCTTATATTGTTTAATAAAATCCAGGGTGAACTCCCAGGTATCCCTGCTACATTTCCATAAGGAGGCTTGAACTGGCTAATTGTGCATGCTATTACGGGCTTGAAAAGCTCTCCCACTGATCATGGTTTGTGGGCTTTTTGACATGCTTGCAGACACAATGGCCCTGTCTCCTCCTAGCTGCGCCTGAGCTCTGGGAAGCCCTCCACAGGCTCCCAGCTCATTGCTCAGCAGCCTTGTTTTATTTTTCTCCCTTTCTCCTCTATCAGTCTGATTTTGTAGGGCCATTCCCACCCTCAACCTTCATGGGACCTCCCATCTAGTACCCCAGAAATGACATCCTTTTGTCCTCTAGCTCACCTAAATCCTCCAAAATGTGCTTCCACCTGCTTCTCACTTCTTTTCGGGTCTGCCGTAAGGTATAAATATCGTAGTTGAGCTTTTGCCATTCCTGCAAAGCAAAGAGATAAGGGGATAAGGCACAGTCATTCACATGTGGGGAGGTCTCAGCTGCTTTTCTAGGAATTTCAGCTTTTAGAAACAGAGTCAGAGCTGAACTGTTGATGTTGGCACTGAGGGGTCAGTATGAAGGTTGATGGCCAGGCTGCTGTTGGCCCTGGAAGAAATTACATGGACCAGCATCAAGTATTTTAGCTTGACATCCAGTACAGAATTCTCTTCATGTACAAAACAGAACTTAGCTTAGGCATTGCTGATGGCCGGAGTGGTCTCCTCAGTCAAACAGGGAGAATATAATTCCAGTTCTGTGCTGGAAATTACAACACTGTCCTAGGCTGGAGAACAACATGAACTTCCAAATGTAGCTCATCTGAGAGACTTCAGTCTCCTTGGGAAAGCCTGACACCCCACCTAGCATCAAAACCTGAGGCTGTGAAAACACATTATTTGGTCTTTATAGTTTGAGAAACCACAACCACATACTCATAGTTACCTTCCATAAACTATTACTACACCTTATTTTCATATCCTTGCGGTTAAACTGGCATGGCACATTTTCTTACAGCTGATGATAGCCCATGGGAAACTAAAACTTTGAAAAAAAGTTACTGCTCTCAGTATGGTCACAACAGAGTGGCTTCTCCAAACAGCCCAGCCCTCTGTCTGGCATTTAACTGGAGCAGGCAGGTTTTCAAAAGTACTGGAAAACAAGAAAAACAAACTTTTTTTACAGGCTGGGGTACCCTTTTTTAAATAGCAGAGAAGAGGAATGCACGTGGATGGTTGAGGGCTGAGCTGGAGTCATTTGACATAACTATTAGTGGCTGCCAGTTGCTGCAGTTAAGGCCTCGCTTAACAGCTTAAATCCTTGCACTTGACCTCAAGCTGTGTATCTGCATAATAGGGCACTGTCTAAAACGGACGGTTTTGAGGTTATTTATTAAACACATCTGTACAAGTACACATTCCTGTGGAAATGCATGTATTCTGCAAGAAAACCAGGAGTACTTTTCCTAGTTGAGTTTAACCAATGCACTCACTGCAAAGGATGCGTTTACATAAACATCCACACAGCAGGTCATAACATCACTCAGATAATTTCCCTGCACTAACAACCTTAATTAATCTCATTTCTCAGCAACAGATTACATGGATGGACTCTTGCAGAATAAACAGGTGTTAATCTGTGCCATCTCCCTGGGATTTTCCTACATGATATGCTGTGTTCAAAGGGGTTAAAAATACCCATGAAGGTTGGCTGTGTGTTAGAAATCCCACTGTTTTTCTGATACCTGGTGCCTTGAGGGGTTGACTTGATTTGATAAAAGACTTGGAGATTTCTTAGTGTTTTTTCCTGAACCTGGCTGACACATCACAGCTGCAGAGAATTAAATGACGAGCCTGTTTCCTTGCTGTTCAGCGATAGCTGCAGGAAGCCCTTGGAGATTACACTTTGGAAGAAGCAGCCGTCAGGGTTAAGACACTGGTGAATTCAGGTCAGGAGAGCAGGGGAAATGTGGCTCTGCACCGCTTGTCCTCCCAGAGAGCAAAATCCCCTTCATTTTTAGCTTTGTGTTGGTGCTCACAATGAGCTAGCTTTGCTGATCAGAGGCGCGTTTCTCTCTCGGCAGCAGTAGTCCTTGAAAACAGCTTTACTTTTTGCACAGGAGGGCACCTGGCTACTACTGCAAGACATCAAAATGCCTCTTCAGCCCTTCACGAGAGCAAGCAGGCAGGGGCAAGGCTCTCCTCTCTTGTGACTCTGGCTCATAACTAGAAACTGAGCTCCTCTCAGTAAAAAAGAAAAGAGGGGGTTTATTGTATTAAAGCTTTGTGGGAAGTATATTGCAAACTTGAAAGTTTATAAAAAGAGACTAAAAGGCTGCACAATGCCTTGGTCCCTGCTGGCAGGGATCCCCAGAAACATCTCAGCCTGCTCGTGACCCCACGGTACAAGCAGAGAGGAGAGAAAACCAGTCTGGGCATGCTGGTGGGGAAATAAGCTGTATGTGTTTGCCCTCCCACAAAGATAAACAAGTGCTTTAATGCAGAGGATTGATCGAGATGGCTGCTGTGATTCCAGGCGTGCCTCACACCGCTGTATTAGCAAGCCAGGGGGGTGGGAAAGATGTTCCCCTCCCCAAAACATGACTTGCTGGCACCTGGCAGCAGCTTTCAGGGCTGTGGGGATTTACCCACCGTGGTAGCGAGCCAGACTCCTCGAGAAGCTGAAGGGCGAGCCGTGCTTAGCGTGCAGGGAAGCTGCTCCTGATTTTCTCTGGATTAACAGCAGCGTGTTTTCCCTTGTCTATTTTTGTTTTAAGGGAATCTAGGTTATGGCTTTCTTGCACATTGTAGTTACTGAATCACATCCTGGAAGTGAATACGGTGCATATTTAGTCCCAGGGGACCTCTAACAGTGTCCTGTCAATGAAGAATTTGGGGAGTGTGCAAAGGAGCAGCTTTGGTACAGAGAGTTATGATTAATGGTGGTGCTTAGGGGGGACCTCTTGTTTCAGTGGGATTTCTTTTGCCTGAGCTGGATGCATTTATATTTTTGTAGAGAAAGCTGGGAGGAGAATGCTGCACATGGTACCAGTCATTGAAAAGCAACTAGAGACAGCAGGTTATCAGGATGAGGTTGGGCAGCTACAGGCTGAGCTCTCAAAGGAACTCATGCTCTGTCCTCCATCAGCCTCAGAAACCAATGAATTTTCCCAGGCAATTCCTTATAGCATAGATATACAAAATGCCGTGGGCACACAGCTGTCCTCTGTGTTGTGTTGTTTTAATGAGGAAGTAAAGTTAAGAGGATCTTTCCATCCCCAAAATGATTCTAAAAAGCACTTCTAACTACACTGCAGAGGAAGAGCAAAGCTTGTTCTGCCCTTGCATAGGAATGGGCAACATCAGAGACTTTGGGGAGGGTGCTCCCCCACGCACATCCCGTGAGTCACCAAGATGTGACCTGTGGAGGGAGCGTTTAGCTGGAGCCAGGCAGCATCACGAGGCCAGGGCTGCTCAGCACCAGTGCTGGGCAGCCCCAGGGCAAGCAGCTGGGGTCCGCACCAAACCCTGCTCCCCTCAGCCCTCGCTGTGGCTGTGACAGGGACCGCTGCAGCATACCAGGGCACTGGCAAGACGCAGGCAGGGCATGCCGGTCCTTGGGCAATCCCAGACAGAGCAAAGCTGGAGCTGGCTCCCCTCTGTGCCGCATCCTGGGCTGGCTTCTCCTCGAAGCCCCTTCCAGTGCGCTGGTCTGAGCTTCTATACAGGCATGGGACAAGCGGCTCTCTCCCAAAACTTAGCTACATTTTGTGTCTTCTGTGCGCCTCTATTGCCTGTCCTGCCTCTTGCAAAGTTAGATGTAACTTCTAGAGTCATGAGGAGGCTTCTCACACACAATACTGGGAAAGTACAGCAGGAGACTGGTACTTACCAAACCGCTCAGTGTTTCTATGGGTCTGGGACATCCCAATGATGCATTCAGATTCAGTCCTTTAAGAAAAATACCCTTTTGCCAAAATCTGAATTAATCACAGGAAACCAAAGTAGGTTGCAGTTCCTGGTCCTGTTTTTTGCAACTAGTTTTGCCCTTTTAAACCTACATAGCAGGGCACAGCATAGTGAGAGCTCAAGAAAACCGTTCGCGCATGAGTCAAGGATATCCTGGAGCAGCAGGGAAACCCTGCTGCCTCTCTTCTCTGAGCACTCAGCTGTTCAAATATTTACCTGGAAAACTTCCCTTCTCTAGTGTGATACACTAAATCTGCAAATGCCAAATGGAAGCAAGGAAATACTGGGCATTAAATATAAGCCAGGTTGGTACATAACTCAGAGCTCTGGAAAAAATGTGCCAAGAGAACAGGCAAGCACTGTCCAACTTTTCATCCCTGATCATATGAAAATTTCCTATTTAAATAGGGAGATTTCTTCATGTTGCCAAATCAATCGTCTACCAAAGCTGTTCCCTTTATTTCCTTGAAAGCAATTGGTGTCACTGTTCTGTTCAAGAGTTATTTTGGAAATGAGGTCAAAACAGAGTTATCAGAGAAAGACTACAAAATACCAGTCCAGGCAGGTACCACGCCACTGCCAGGGATGTTCCTACTCTGGCTTTGCAACTGGCCCAACTGAGAGTAGTTGAGCAAATACAAACCCTAGATCCATGCTCATACATTGGACCATCAACCAACATCTCAGCTTAGAATAAGCTTAAACTGTATTCAGTTTTTAGAGGCGTGCAGGCATTAAGAGGGTCAGTTCTGCACTCCCCGACTGGCATCTCCAACCCTGGACAAATCCCATCACTTCCCTGTGCCCCTGAAAGAGCATGTTGCAATACTGATCTTCTCTGTAACTTGTTTAAAAAAGAATAACCCTGCAGGAGAGCAGGAGGAAGCAGAAAAATAGTCAGCTTGTTAATGGGCTTGCCAGGAGAATCATGCCAGCGTAACTCTGCTAGCCAGGACTCTAGCAGAGATGCAAGCTAAGGAATTGCCTTTACTAGTGGGGTTTATGATCCCATGTTCCCCAAGGGAGTAAGCCAAAAGAAGAAAGAAACACTGCATTTACAGCAAGCCATAAGAACAGTGTTTTTCCCTGGTCGTAATGCAAAAATCCACCTTTCGTTTCTGCTCACAGACGGGTGGTGCAACTGCTGTAAGCCTGGCTCCTTCCCTGAAGGCAGTACTGGTGCAACAGCTCAGGCTCCCTGCCCACGGCTGGGTAACTCCATGCATTCCATCAGAGAGCACCAAGGCATCAGGGCCACCACAAAGTGGACCTCAAGGTGAGGGCTATCTGCCATGTCATGCACACAAGCCCAGCAATAAGCCCAGTGCAGCTCTTGCTGTTAACGTTGGAGGCTTGCTGGAGCCACCGTAGTCCCCCTTCCTCATAAAATATTTCCCTCGGCACTAGCAGGGTACATGCAGGAACAGTGACTTGGCCTGTACCTACGCAGCATCTTAAATAACAGCCTGTTTTCCTAGAGGTTCTCATTTCACCTCCAGGTTTGGGGTTTTACTTTACATCACAATGGGCTCAACAATCCTGCAGAACAAGAGCAGGAAAAAACCGTATTTTCCATATTTGAAATGTTGACCCCAGCCTTCAAAAGCTTTGATGACAGCTTTGATCTCCAAAGGCTGCACCAGCTTTACCAGCCCCCTTAACCCAGCCCTTCAGCTACAGCTTTTCTGGTTTTCTCTGCGCACACCCTCCCTTGCCCACACTTCGCTTCCAAAAGTGCAGCCAAGCACATCGCGCTCATCAGCCTCAAGCAGGGAGAAATGCAAAGCTGGAAGTTGCTCAGTCCTTAGGATTTTAGGAGGCTCCAGCGAACCTTGCCTCATCTACCTACTGCACGGTGGGTTTGGCAACCATGGGGTGCTCCAGCAGGCTCCACCAAGGCCAATGGCCCCATGAGCCATCGCTCCCAGCACGCAGCACCGAGCAGGATGAGCAAATGCGCACGGAACAGGCACAGCCAGGACATCACACCGTTTGCTTTGAAGAGCTTCCTGCTGTGGTTCAGCCAGAGGCAGGGCAGAACAGCCTTGCCATCCTTGCACAAGCTAAGGTCATACCGAGTTTGGGCCAGAGCTGCCAGATTTCCCAGAGCCGGGCTGTTGGAAGGGGGCAGGGAGAAGAAATGGCTCTGCATGGGGGGGGGGTGTGGGTCCAGCCCCATGGTGGGGGCATGGAACTGACCCCGAGGGAGGACACCAATGCTGTGTGTTGCTGGCAGCTCCACCACAAATGACCTAACATGCAGAAAACTGACCGAGCTACAGGGTGCTCTCAGCATTGGAGCACCTGGCCCTTTGCATACACAGTTTGGTTTACTTATTTACGGCAATCCAGGATGCAGAGGTGCCCAGGCCAGGAGGGAGCCATCCTGGACCATACCTGCTGACCTCCAGCACTGTTGCCGTGTCACCACTGCATCCTGGTCCACCACTTCTCCTGTCCCAGCTCACAGCACCTTGTCACTATGTGAACAACAGTTTAAAAAAAAAAAAAAAAAAGAAAATACCCAGGAAAGCAGAAGTGGGTTAGCCACACCAAGAAAAATGCAGAACTGGTTTGAGGCTGAGGTGGTGCCATACAGATAAAACACACATGATGTAGAGTGAACTGCTTTTTGGGATCCTTCCAAAGTCCTGTGCTAGGAAATCGTTAAGATCAAGGTGGGGAATGGCAAAAGTAAGTGCACAGCACGCTGAAATTTCTTTGTTAAATGAAGGAGCAGAAATACAGGGAGTAGTTCACCTGATTTTAACCAAGATTAAAATCTGTCTTTTTTAACCAAGAGATTTTAACCAAGATAAATAAAGGACCTATGGTTTCGTAACACTTGTGCACTGCACAAGCAAGAAACCATTCCTCTGTCCCCTGTCCTGCATCATCCACATGCTCTCCCCAGGGACTTTGGGAGCAGAGCAGCTCCCAAAGCAGAATATGCTTTTTGCAGCCCAGCGCTGTTTTTAAATTAGACTTCCTCTCTCTCAGGGCTAAAGTCTCATTAGGAGGGGAGGGCAACGCAATCTGGCCTAGTTTTAAAATGCTTGTTGGAGTAAGGAGAGATTTTGGCATCTGGGGCTGAATGGAGGAATGTTGGCTTTGCCGGCCAAGTCCCTCCCTGTCCTGCCACCCAGAACAAGCTGCAGCTGGAAAATGCAAGAGTTTGCTGGGCTTATATGTCATGCCTCAGTTTCCCTGGCTGTAAAAGAGAGACAGCAGAGAGGCTGGCAATCACCAACTGCAAGGGGCACTGTGCCATAATTCAAATCAAGCATATCATGTGCTGGCTTTCTTCAAAGTTGGCCTGATGTTGTACTCCTCAGGCTTTTTTATTAACTGTACTGCATAAAACAACAGGGTACGTTATCTTACATTTGTTGTGGCGAGGAAGGCCTATGCTCCTCTCTCTATTTTTCTGTCTGCACTATCATTTTTCACTGGCAGGCACGGCGACTGCTCAGACCTGCTGAAAACTGTACGGATACACTGGAAGCAGGGAGAAAGCACTGGGTTTAGGAGAGGCAAGCACAGGAGTGCTCTCCTGCTCACCTGTAACTGATGTTCTCTGCAACCTGAGCACGGCTGACACACAACTCTCCTTTGCCGAGGGAGCCGTCTTTTTAGCAGCCCATCCGCTTATGACATCGCTTTATAAATAATAATAGCTTTTAGGAGGCCTGCCTCCTCGTGAGCCCTAAATCAAGCTAAAAGGCCACTCGAATGGGTGTGGGCTGAAACTGGGAGCTTCAGGGCTGCCCTGAAGTGCACCCAGCTCCGCAACAACCCAGAACTGGCACAGCCCCCTAAACAGAGTTGTCCTTGTTTCCTTCAGCCAGTTTGGGCTGGATGAAGCTTCCTGTCTTCTCTAAAGCAACCGCAAGGTATAGCTTCAGTTACAGCTGTAAAGGTTACGTGCAGCCATGAAAATGTTGTTACAAAACCATCTATTGTAAACACCATGGTGGGGTTAATTCAATCCCCACCAAAAAGAGCCAAACCCAAACATTACATAGGGATTCTGGCCAACTGTATACAAGGATTGCATTATCTCATTTTAAGTTTTAAAAATTGTCATTTTGCTCTCGGCTGTACCTCGAGTTTAAGGCTTCTTGTGAAACCTGAGCTAGCTTCTGGTTTAATGGGACCATCACAGGAGAAAAAGTTACAGAGTTAGTCTTGCAGTCGCTTGGATGAAGTGGGATCACATTGAAATTAAACACGAAGCCTCCAGGCTTTCTTGCAAACATTTCAAAGTCTTAAAAGCAATCAGAGAGGGGAAAATGTGTCACTGTTTGCTACAGCCTGCTCCTAATCAGGCCACTGAAATCTCCTTTGCACCAAAGTGCTTTAGCAAAGGAAATCAGGGCTGCAAAACAGCCTTTATGTAACAGTGATGATTTTTCCCTTCAACGCTAAGAGCTGTGCCAGTTCTCCGGTTCTCAATAATTGCCGCACAAACCATTAGAGAAGCATTTAACTTGACGTGTCACTGGAGCGGCAGCTCAGCTCCAGGCGCTGCCATTGCCAGGCAAATGTCACTGCAGGCAGGGCTAACGCTACTCTGGTCATGGAAAGGCCAGACCAGGGGAATATCAGACAAGAAAAGCAGCCTGTGCAGCTAGGAAATTGAGCTGGGGATCACAGTGCTACCAGTATACACTTGCAGGTGATGGTGGTAGGTGCTTGCAGGGAGGGCATCATGCATCCCAGCGTAGGGGGGGCTCTCCTGGCTCACCTGCCAGAGACACCCCGAGCTCCCAGGGATAAGATGGCTACAGATGCATCCACACCAGATATAGGATAAAATCTGGAGGGTGATGGAGCGGATGGGAGGACCTGATGCCTACATGAGCCACGTTGGGGACTTTGGGGTCTTGTCAGCTTAATGGGTGCTTAAACAAAAGCACTGCCAAAGCATCCAATGAAAGCACCAAGCCTCATTCTGCGGTGAGACTGAGAGTGAGGAACGGCACCGCCTCACCTCCGAGTCCTTGTCCAGCTGGTTCCTGACCACAATCATGTTGTACAGCACCCGGTCGTCATCCGCTTCTGTGTGGGTCACGTCATGTGGGGTGCTCCACAGATTCTGCTCCTCATCCCGTGCCAGCGTGGCTCCGAAGGAGGTGTAGGGATTGTTGTTACTGCAGAGAGGGGGAGAGGCGAGGCAGCATCAGCTACCGCAGCATTACGCTGCCTCCTGTTACCTGCACAGGGTAAAGTGCCCATTGCTGTGGCATCCCCTCTCGCAGCCCAGTATCCTGCCTGGGAGAGGGAGGGCAGAGAAGTGGGGAAGGGGAAGACAGACAGAGGTTTTTTACCTTAGCAACCATCCTGACCACACAAGCCACGGTTCAAACCAGGCAGTGCTGCCATGCAAGATGCCAGACACATAAATTTGCTAAAGACACCAGTTATTATTTGAGCAGCTAGGATGGAGGAACTGTGAACATCCACCTGCGAGGATGAAAGGTGACATCTCCCCATTGCTCCCGCAGCCCCCTGCTCTGCTCCCCACCACGCCTTCCCACCCCAAACACTGCACAAGCCCCCAGCCTCTCCAAGCTTAACGTGGGAACAGTTCTAATTAACTAAGACTCAAAAATCCCAGTGGCTCTGGAGGGTATTTTCCCTCTGCCCAGCTAACCCTGTAGCTGTGCCAAGATCTCAGTGGCATGGCCTGTCCCACAGAGACTTTGTGCGCAGAGAGACATGCCTTGAGCAGCGGGCAAGGGGATGGCCGCATACAACACCTCTCCCTTGCCTCTTGGCCAAAGAAACAGCTTCTACCCATCTTCTCCCCAAAGGCAGTGGCATTGGGCATAGTTTCATTTTGGTCAAAAGATGTACCACGTCTTCTGGGGGAGCTGGGGCTGTTTATCCCAGGGAGGAGGTGGCTTGGGGGAGATCTCATCCATGTCTATAAGGACCTGATGGGAGGGAGCAAAGGAAATGGAGCCAGACCCTCGTCAGTGGTGCCTCATAGTAGGACACACATTAGAACAGCGGTAATTCTGCTTAATCATAAGAAGGGTGGGTGAACACGGGTGCAGGTTGCCCAGAGAGGTTGTGGAGTCTCCATCCTTGCAGACAATCAAAATCCAACTGGAGATGATCCTGGGCAACCTGCTCCAGCTGACCCTACATGAGCAGGGGTTGGACTGGATGCTCTCCAGAGGTCCCATATCCAGGACCATGTTCCTGTGTGACCCTGCAGCTCTACTTTCTGCCCAGCAGTCCAAACCCTACTGAATCAAGCAGGCAATCCCCACAGATAGCCTCCACCCCAGCAGCTCCTACCTGAGAGGTACAATGATGCACAGAGCTGCACAAGGACGTGTGCCAAAGCACAGAAAGGACATTTAGTCCCATCATTATTTGGGGGTGGAAACATTCTCAGCCTGCTTGTGAATTTCGGGCTTTATTTGCTTAGTGGTCAGCAAAACAGAGCATCATCTTCTGGTAAGGTTGTCCCCATCCAGGCAAGGAGCTTTTCTCTGCGCTGTTGGCAGTTCTGTGTTTTATCATTTTACGTTGCTACTGGGATGTGCATTTTTTTTTTATAGGGTTATTTAATTCTGCCGGGAGAACCTTTAGCAGAGGATTTCCATAATATTTCTAATCAAGATGTCCAGACACTTGAGCAGAACAACACAAATGGGAGAAATATTTTTGGCCTTACACAGTAGTCTCATCAGCATCCTGTGGCAATCCCTGTTCATTTCTTGTTAGAACAACCCACTGTTTATTCTATTTGGTACCCAAAACCCATCTCTTTCACAAGGAATCCATCCAGCAAAACCTCAGATAACACTGTGGGTGCTTTAGCCATGATGCCAAACCATTAAAAAAATGCTAAAAGGAGCTCCAGCACATAGATAAAATAGAAAAAAAAAATTCACATCAGCATTCCTGCAGGAATGTTAATTAGACTTTCAACAAACCAAAAACCTGAGCAACAGGTAATAAGGGAAAAGATAATCTCTTATAATCTCTCATTAAAGACAAGCAAACAAACATAAGTTGGAGGGTGTGGATGGCAAAACTCAGCTGTTCCTACACCACAGCCAACATGGGTTCGCTCAAACTGTTTTTCAAACGTGGAGCAGACAGGATCCCCAGCCTGGAAGGGATCACTCAGGAGCCAGCCATGCTATCAGCATGAGTTTGGTCCCATTCTGCCTTTGACAAGCTTCTTCCCACTCAGTGACTTACCCGTACCCTTAACAGCTGACTTTTAAAAACAGTACTTGGCAGCAACACTAACACACCTTAGCTTTTATGAGCCACCCCCTCACAGCTTCAAGGCACTTCCCAATGCAGCTCTTTTTCCAAACCATGGCATGGACCATCCAGCAGCCTGTAAGGGATGGGGGCAGTGCCCAGGAGTCAGCAAATCCATGGAAGTGGAGAGCTCTGCCAACAGTGAGCACCCCCAGAGCATGCTGGATTTCCAAGCAACATTTAAAATGAAGAAATGGGAGGAAAAAAAGGAGCACATGAATGGCAGCCTGCTTTGCAGGTCACAGGAGTCTCCATGGGACCAGAGGGGACTCAGCCCATTTCACACACTGAGCTTTATCCAGAAAACAGCAAGTGCTAATGCTTCATCAACAAATTTCTGCTCCAGGGGGCTTTCAGTGCAGATTAAACTCATTTTGGGATTCAGAGCCCAAATTCTCCGTTTATTTGCATCCTGAGGACACCATCCGAGCCAGATCCCACCTTTGTGCATCAAGAGACAGCCAGGCAGCCTGGATGCTTCACTGCACCAGCCTGGCTCACTGGCTTTAGCTGGAGTTTCTTTTCCAAGCCCTACACAAGCACTGTGCCTACATCCGTGCTCCATCCCCACCTCCACACACAGTGCTGGCTGCTCTCACTGGCCTCATCAAGGTTACAGCCAGCCTTGTATATGCTTGGGTAATATATGCATCTCATTATACACATTGTATCTCCTCCTCACTGCTCCACTCTTTGACATGTGAGATTTATGAGGCTGCAACCACTCCGCTTGGGGAAAATAAGGTGAAAAGTCATAAAGTCATCATTTCTGTAGCAAGAGCAGCTCCCAAAACCTAAAACTCAGCTAAAAGATCTGAAATCTTGAGCAAGTCATTCATTTTAAACAACTCTGAGATAAAAATACAGCAGGCATGCTCTTGCAAGATACCTGCTTTGAAATCAACCCCCAAAGCATCCCAAAGAGGGACAATCCAGAGATTAGGCTGTTAGATTAATTATGCTGGTATACTTGTGCAAGAGCAGGTGCCTTTCAAATGCCCAGCATTTATACTGGCTTTCCTACTTACAGCCAGCATTAATTGGATCGTCAGCGGAGGGCATGTTACTAAAGAAAGGTGCCCAGTGAGGGACAGCCACCCCGGCTGGCAAGGCGGCAGGGCAGGCAGGAGCCTCTGTGCACATGTGCTCCGCTCTAGTTAGGTTAATGCCAATTGCCTGGGCTGGAGGCCCCACGCTCAGGATTATCTGGTTATTATTTAGGTAACTGCTTTAACAGCACGAAATCAGGACATTTCAAGCCCTGTTGCCGGCTCTGCCATTACCCAATACCTATGTAGGCCACAGCGGGAGCATCCCACGCTCCTTCCTGAAACGCCTCTGTCCTGCTGATGACACAGGGAGGGCAGGGTCCCTGCCCCATCGCAGGGCTGGGGTACCCACCGTGGGCTTCGGCGGTGGCCAGGACCGCAGCTGGGGAAAGAGGGAGAGGTGCCGCAAACCCCGTGCACAGATGTTTTGCAACATGCAAAACCTCCTTATGTGCTTGCACAGCTCACAGCTCTTCTCCACGACTCGGGGCTTCATCTTTTCACACACACACCCCCCAGCCTCACAACTCCGGGTGCAAGGTGGATGTGACCAACAGCGGGAGCAAAAAATCTGCTCTCCGGAAACCAGCACACATGCTGCCTTCACATAAAGCCGGCTCCAGCAGCGCGTCGTCATCTCCTTTGCAGCATCCCCGCGGGAGCAGAGCTCTGCACAGCGCAGAGCTGCCCATCGGTGGGGACCCCGCTGCACAGCGATGGCAGGACCCCCCTTTCGGTCGGCACCTCGGCCTCTGTGGGAATCCCACTGTGGAAAGACAAAAGCTGAACGGTTCCTCTGGCAAGGGCACACGGGGGACACCGAAAAGACGCCGCGCACGGTTCGGTCGCTAAAAGTTAACGGTAAAAGCCCTCCCCCCCTCCGGCAGCAGCAGCGCGGCGGACACGGTGCCACGAGGGGGCGGGAAGGGCCCGGCCCCCCCCGGGGCAGCCCCGCCGCAGACGGAGCCGATAGCCGCATCCCGCTGCCCGGGCACGTCCCCCGGGAGCCGCGGCCGCTGCCGGGGCGCTGGGAGCTGCCGGGATACACAGCGCTCGGCCTGACGCGCCGGGGCAGCCACCGTGCGGGGCCGGTGCCGGCGGGGGGGCGCAGGGCGGGCTCACGCCTGGCTGCAGACCAGGGCACCGGCCCAGCTCCGCTGGGAGCATCCGTCCCTCCGCCCGCGCACGGCGGGGGGGCTCAGCCTCATCCCACCGGGGGGGGCGGGGGTTAGGGAAGGGGCCGGGGGTCTCACCTGAGCAAGGGCTCCTTCTCGGGCGGCGCCGCCTCCCCTCCGCAGCAGCCGCAGCAGCCGCCCAGCGAGCGCAGCCAGGTCCCCAGCCCCATCGGCGCCGCCGGAGAGCCGCGCTGGGCGGGCCGCGCTCAGCCCGCCCCTGCCCGGCCCCGCCCCGCCCCTGCCCGGCCCCGCCCCGCCCCCGGCCCGGCCCCGCCCCGCCCCCGGCCCGGCCCCGCCCCGCCCCCGGCCCGGCCCCCGCCCCTGCCCGGCCCGGCCCCGCCCCTGCCCGGCCCGGCCCCGCCCCTGCGCTGCCCCGCCCCGCCCCGGCCCTGCCCCGCCGGCGCAGCCGCTCCCGCCGCGGCTCTGGGCGGGCTTGCTCGGGGCGGACTCCGCGCTGCTCCCCCCTGCGCGCTCCCGCACCCCCTGCATCCTCCTGCACCCCCCGCATTCTCCCACATCCTGCTGCACCCTCCTGCTCCTCACTGCACCCCATGAACCCTCCTGCACGCTTCCCTTCCCACATCTTCCCACACTCTCCTGCACCCTCCTGCACCCTCTTGCATGCTCACCCACCCCGCTGTGCCCCGTGAACCCTCCTGCTCCCTTCTGTGCCCTCCTGCACCCTCCTGGATGCTGCACTGTGTTGCGTTTGTAGCCTCCCGGCCCTCATGCCCTAGCTAAAACGGGCCACCACTGGCCATCACAGCACGGCCAGAAACCAGAAAATCCCCATTTGCGATCTTCCACACCACTACGCTTCCAGGCTGGTTCCCACTTGGCTTTCAGGACACAGGGCTGTGATCCTGGGAACTGCAATGGGAAATGGGCAGGGGTGATGGACTCAGCTGCCTCCTGGCGCCGGGGGGGTTGGAAGGAGAAGAGCCTAAAAGATTGTTCCCTTTGTTTCTCCCTTTCTTACCATGAGTATTCCTATCATGTGCCTAGCTCAGACCCCAAGGAAGAAGAAAATCTTGAATGCTGAGTTATGATGGTCCCAGATCTCGTTTAATTGCCACAGGCTTGATTGCATTTCGGAACAGACCATCAAGCATCAGCCAGTCCCCAAAGCAATCACTCTAAGTGTGGCTGGCCATGCACATCCCAACGAGTCATTTAATTTCAGTACAGCAGGTTCCTGACACCACTCAATTTTTTGCTTATCCCAGCAGATAAGCTACTATATCCTTGTGCCTGGCACACGTGCACAAGGAAATATAAATCAGTTTGCACTTGTGTTTCTCTCCCTCTTTAACCCCAGGGCTTGTTAATTCGTCCCCAGTGAGTTACACCCCCTTGGCCACCCGAGAGCGCTGGACAGCGAAGCGCTATGCTAGAAGAGGCACAACCATTTTGTCACAGCACTGCGAAATGCCCTAAAGGTACGTGTTTGCCTCCGGGACTTTGTAGCATCTGAGTCCAGCCCTGGTGAGGTTTCCCTGACAGTTATTTCACAGCGGGGGATCGAGCTCGGAGGCTCACAGGCCCCTACCAGGGGGCAGAAGGAGCCAGAGGCAGAAGGAGGAATTCAGCCAGAGCACATTTAGGAGGACTGATCAACTAAGCTGCACGGACACCGCAGCCATCACACGCGAATCCAGGCAGCATCAGTGGTGGCTCCTCTGATGGACTCGCCTTCCCTCTCCAGTTCCGTATCCACCAAGGGAGGCAGCAGGTGGGAAACCTCTGGGCACCTGAAATCCAGGGGCTGAAACTGAAGGTAGAGGTACGTGGGGCTTCTCAGCTGTTGCCGAAGGACTCTCTGAAGTGTCTAACCTTAGTCTTCACATCTGATGCTCTCTGAAAAGCACTGGAGCTCAAGAGTGCTCTGTCTCAGACCTTGTTTGCTCCCAGGTGTCTAATAAGAAACATTTCTGGTAAGAAGAAGAGAAACCCCACTGCCAAAATATGGGTGGGCAGCTTCTGCCACCCAGCTCTAGCTTTTTCTCCAGGGGCTGCATTGGGAATGGTGGGCAGCCATGTATTTTGACAGCAAAAGCCAATAGCGCCACATATCTGCCAGGACTGCTGGGATCCCGTCAGGAACAGGCTATGCCCACAGACACCGAAATCACTATCTGGTACTTTCACATGGGACACCTTGGGAAGCCACTCGGCTAAGAGGGCTGCAGCGCTGGATTGCAGTGCCACCAAGGTGAGTTGGGATGTTCGGGTCTGTTTAAGGCCATCAGGTCACAAAAGGTCAGTGGCTCTACAATTACAAATGAATTGCAGACAATGAATGCTAAGCTGTTGGTGCTGCTTATATGTAAGATGAGCCAGGAAGCAAAGAGGAGCCTCTGGTCCCTGCACGGGGTACGGGAGATCTCAGCATGCTCTGCCACATGTTCTCAGCTGACTTCTAAATTTCATTTCATTAATCAGCCCCACAATCAGTCTTCCCATCCTCCTTAATTAAAAGGTAAAATTATGGGAGGAGGACTTGGTTCTTATTGTTTCTGGAAGATCCCAGTGCTAGGGCTTTGCTCTCAGCCAGGGCTTTCAGCTCCCCTGCGCGCTGCGCATCAATCATTCATAAGGAAGGATTTACAGCAGGATGAGCTGAGGGGAGAGGCAGAATTTCAAAGTCAAGGGTGCTTTCCTCTGCAAACTTCTTCCTCTACCCTTGAGCTTGCCCCTGCCTGCTTTTATTTATTCTCCAAGCTTTTGTGTGCTTGAGCGGGAGAATAAGCAGCCGACATGCCAGCTGCTATTAAAAGAAGCCGGCAATTGCCCGTGACATTTCCTTGCACGGGTGCGGATGCACGCTCCCCAAAGTAGTCACTACCGCAGAGATTCCCTTGCGCCTCCCCCCTCCCTCACTGGTTGTCCACTGGGTCTCTCTTTCATCTGGGCTGTTTTCCTCTGGGTTGCAGATGCCAGGGAGCAAGCAAGGCCAGCCCAAATCCCCGCCGAGACCTTGAGGCACAGCTATAACACACACAGCCATGTGATCAGCTGAGACATCCTTGATTCGTGGCTAACTCCCTTCCCTACAAGGAGATTTTATCCCGTGCCCTGCTGTTGTAAGCCAAAAGAATTACGTTCTTCATTAATTTAAAGCCTGAGCCCTCTAGGTTTAAAAAGAGCCTTGCAGAAATACCAAGTATTTTCCAATTCCTTTATTCCTTGTTGTGATAATAAATCTTGTTCCTTTTCCATCAGAGAACAAATAAAGAGGGGAAAGTCTCCTGAGAGCTGAAGCCTTACTGGGGTCTGAAAAGCAAATAATTTTCTTCACAAGGTAAGAGAAATATCACTGGCTTCTTCACAGTGTAAATAACTCGGGTGACAGAGCCAGAGATGATGCTTTGGGGAGCAACGTGCCTTGAGCATTTTTGTCATTGCCCTTTGGGTGCTGTGGTCCCATGGCATTTCCATATCACCACTGCTTTCTTGGTGGGGAGGAACTCTGGAGTGGAGACATTTCCACCATATTTATTTGTTCCTAGTGAGCAAGAGTCTGCTGGTTACAGACTTTTTTGACTCCTTGATGTAGTTATCACCTAAATACATGTCCCCCAAGCTCCAAGGCTGTCGGGTAGGAAGGAGGACAGCATCATCCCCCTCCTGGATCAGTATGCTGGTGATGGGGAGGTTGGTCCCAGCCTACCCAGCCCTCCCTGCAGCAGCTGCTCACCCTTTGTGCCTGCCCTCTGAGCACCCTCCCTCCAGCACAGCCTGGCAAAGAGCTACTGAGTCAATCAAAGGTGAAATGAAATTGAAAACAACTAAATTTGTAAATTAAATGCAGCACTGCAATGGGGTGATTTGCCTCCTCTTCCTTTATCTCCGTGCCACAGGCAAGCCATTTGCAGGGTTCAGTGCCACAAGGCCTGCTGTGTAGGATGGGACTCAGCATCTTCCACAGCTTGTCCTGAGGAGTCAGAGTGATGTGGAGTGAAATATGGCCCCAGATGCCACCAGGGCTCCCATCAGGGTGGGCACAGCGCATTCCTTGGTCCACCTACTGGGTCGGATTTCTTTTCCCAGGATAATGTCTTGGAGTTCATTACAAGCAGTAATGATGGTGCCAGCGTGTGCTTTGGGACCCTACTTGTCCCAGTTGCTCTTGTGGAATTGCCCAGTGTTCAGAATCTCTAAAAATGAGGCTGCACATTTCATGCCACAGTGCTGCTTTGCCCAGATTTAGAGGTCAGCGCATCTCCTCCTTCATCTTTCTCCCACGGGCAGGGGCAAGACCCAGTGGTGGTGCCAAAATTAAAAGCAGCAAGCCCATGACTTGGCTGTGGACTACAGTATTGCTGTGATTTTAAGGTCTATGTTTAATGACCTGGCCAAAGGGGGACCTCTGCTACCGGGGAGAGAGGACTCAGGACTCCACCTACAAGAGGCTGAGTCCTGCAGCATCCCCTCTACACAACTGCCAGCAGCAATGGGCAGAGACGTCCAGCCCAAGGAAAGGAGGGGAACAAGAAACATGTGAGTATCCCAAACTCCTTCAGGTGCCACGCACCTTCTCATCACCTTGAGTTTAACAAGATGTGATTAAGTGGTGTGTCTCTCCCTCTGTACCTAGTAGCAACCACCACAAAATTCCTTTGTGCAGATGCAGCTGACCAGAGCTGGGGTTTTCCTCAAACTCTTCTAGGTAGGTGTAGGAAGGTGAGCTGGAGTGTTTTCCAGGCAGGGGATTATTCACGGAGAAGGTGGAGAACTGAACCCTCTGAGAAAGACATTTTGTAATTGTTTTAGGACTCAGAGCCTCTAAATTTGAGAGACACTCCAAAAGATGCAGCTCAGGGTATCTGGCAGAGTTTGAGCTCCATGGGCAGGATCCTGCGGGCAGAGGCTGGTGTAGGAGTGGTGTAACCTGGAGGTGAGTGGGGCACTGACTTCATTGCAGAGAAGGAGGGTGGAAGGAGGTGAATGACACGTCATTAGCGAAAAGAGAAAACTCATTACGATTTTTAAAGCATCCAGGTAGAAAACTGAAGGTCCCAGAGCTGCGGTGGCTGGGCTTAAAATACAGCCACGGAGAAAATAAATGAGAATTGTTTTCCATTTTAGGAATGGGTATAATTAATTAGGAGGTGTTTATGAGTTTTGTAACATGTGTTTTGTAGCTGCAGGAAAAGAAGCTGGTTAATTGTTCTCCAAGTGAAATAAGGGAAGATTTTTCTGTCAGAAAGTTATTGCTGGGATGGCATGAATGCAATTACAGAGCCAGGTTGCCTCCAAGAATGACATTTGTATTCAGGATAAAACAAAGCAGCTCTTTCCCACTGGCACCAAAACAAGGCAGAAGGGGAAAGGAAATCTTCAGGAATATCAAAGCATCTGGCTAAGGTGATCTCAGATGTTTTGTTTTCATGAGGCAGTGCTGTTTCCCTTGCGTGTCAGGTCATTACACCAAGAAAAAGAATTTAGTATAGTATTTACTGACATGCAATGAAACGAGCCACAATAATATTAACAAAATGGCTTTTTCCATATCAAGATGAGACATTTCAGCATGGCAGAAATGACAGTGCTGTTTGTGAAAAATACTGACAAGTGATGCGAGAAGACTGACGGGAGTCTCATTTGGGCTTTTTTCCCCCAAAATAGATAGATTATTTTTTTAAATAAATTTCTGAATGAGATGTACTCCCAGGGAAAAAAAACCCAAACATCTATCTGGAAATGGTCCCAGAGGCTGTGGTGAAACCCCAGCGGCTGAGCAGGGAGGACGGCTGCACACTTGGACCGCTGTAGGATGGTGCGGGATGGGACCGCCGGCAGCAGAGGAGCACAGGGAGGTGTAAGAAGCACTCAGACAAGTACCTCTCTATTTGCCAAGGACAGGAATTGATCTCCTGGCCATATACAAGGTTAGGGCTTAGCTTGCTGACGCTGTTTGGAAAAGCAAAGCTCTGGGAGCTAGTTTGCCACAGAATTGTGCAGAGGCACAAAGGTGGGGAGGAGGCAGAGCCAACAGGCACAAGACTTCAGGAGAGCAGGAACAGAGGGATGCCGGTATCTTATGATCTCCTTTTCTGCATTAAGGTTAGGGTTTGGCCGTCTATTCATTTAGGACCCCGCTACATAATTTCAATCAGCAGGGCCTGTAGGTTTGGGAAACGTGTTGGGAAGACCCCAGGGGGCTTTGGTATTCCTTAAAGCTTATGGATTTAATAAGCAGGCTGGTAGGGGTGATGGACAGTGTCTGATTCTCGGTGCCTGGGGTATAACTCACTTTTGGGCTAAGGCTCAGCAATCCAAAGGTCAAGGAGACCAATTTATTGCTGCATGGTGCAGGACCATTGGAAATTATCTGTCACTTGGGGAATAGAATAGAGCTGGAGTAGGAAGTCAAAGGCAGCTGAATCCAGTGTGCCAAAGTCTGGGAGAGCTTAGAAAAAGACTCATGCCATTTGCAGCTCATGCCTGGCTTGTATTTTCTTTAACTGCAAGCATTTGGTCTCAGCTGTAGCCAGAGGACAATTGGTTAAGTGTCATCTGTACATTGCCCATCAGAGCGGCCTGTGCTACAGGGAGCTCAGAGTTAGGAAGAGGGCAGGTAACTGAAGCCCAGGACATCATCCCTTCCATTATGCGGTCATCCTTTCAGCAGAGAGCCAGCAAAATTAGGGTATCTAAACCCCAAAGAGGCCAGACTCTTGCCAGCTGCTGCAGGACACCGCGGGTTATAAAAACATGGGGACCTTTGGTGCTTGTGTTGTATTTTCTCTTGGTGCAGATATGCACTCCTGGAACAATTAAGCAGTGGGTGACGCAAATGAACTATTTGGAACACAAGCCCAGTAACTCCAACCTAAGCTTTGATTCAGCAGACTGCTTCAAGGTGGCCTCCATCTTCAGTCCCTGGGTAAGTTCCACTGATTTCTCTTAAAATTAGGAGAGGCTTAAAGGCTGTGCTGATTAGCAGAGATTCACAAGCGCTGTGCAAAATGCCAACTGAAGCGCATGGGCAAAGCAAGCCACGGCTCTGCTGGCTTCAGATGTAACCAGGATCGCTCTAGTGTGGGAAGGGGTAAAAACCTGCCCTGAATCAGGGGAGGGTCTTTGTCTAGTCCTGAGATACCAACACTCCGTGCTCTTGAAGTCGGTACTGGGGTTATACGGGCTCTATTTATGCCTCTTCTTTTTCTGCTGGACAACAGGAGGGGACTTCAGGCGCAGCCAGACCTCCGCAGGTACAGCTTTGGGTACCCGCAGCATGCGAATCCTGTCCTCCTGCCACCTTGCGGCATCTGCCGGCCTCAAGCACCCGCCTCCCGAGGCGTGCGGGGCTGCTGAGCACCGCCGGTTGGCGGCCGCTCCGAAAGCCGGCCCCAGGTAACAACCGCACGAACCGTGCGAGGGCCGAGGCCCGGCTCTCGGGCGCCAGCGGCCCCTGGCCACCGCCTGCGTGTGCCCGCCCCGGCCGGCAGCGGGGGGCAGCGGGGGCGGCGCTGGCGGGGCGGGCGGTACCGGGGGCGGTGCCTGCCTTCCCCTTCCCTTTCCCCTTCCTTTTCCCTTGGCTCTTCCCTTTCCTGGGGGCCCTCCGGAGGCCCGAGCGGGAGGTGCTGGTGGTGGGAGCGGTTGCGGACGGGGGCTGCAGGCGGGGAGAGCGGGGGTGAAGCTGCCGGGGCGGGGGTCTCGCTGGTGGGAGCAGGCTTCTCTGGGCGCGGAGGGCTCCTCTCCCCACGGGGCTTTGGCTGGGCGGCTCTTCCCTGCTGCGAGCGGCTGCTCCTGCGCTGGCCGAGCCGCTACCGAGCTCCGCGTCTCTCCTGGCATCGCAGGGTACGATAACCCGTAGCGCCAGGGGTCGGATATTTGCGCGTCACTGGAGAGACTCGCAGTTGTTGCGCCCTTCTGCCCGGGCCGGGGGCGTGCGGGGGGGTGGGCTTGCTCGTCAGACGAGGCAGGGAGCCCGCCTGGCCGGGCCGTTGCTGTCTCGGGCAGCGCCTGCTCGGGCACCCAGATGGACAGAATACAGCCCAGAGCCGCCCGCGGCCAGGAGCCGTGTGCCAGCAGCTGCAGCGCCTCGGCTCGTGGGACCCTGCCCGCCGGTGCAGGGCCCGCCTGGTGTGTGGCAGCTGGGGGCGAAAGGGGTGGGCGAGCCAGGGAGGGCTGGGTGCTGCTGCTGGGGCGGCAGCCAGCGGGTGGGAGGCCAGGCTCGCCCCCCGGGTGCTTCTGGGTAACGGGGCACGGGGGTTCAAAGAGACTTTGAGCCTTTCTGGGGCAGGAAGGGACAAAAAAAATAATCGGAAGGTTCAGAAAGTGCAGGGTAGAGTTGCTGTGATTGCATTGCTGGTACTAAAACATAGATTTCCTTCAAAAACCCCAAAACCCCAGACTTTGCTGCTGCTGTTTTTTCTGCTGCTCTGCTCAGTGGTCGTCCCATCCCCACCCCCCACCCCCAAATTCAAAGATATTCCAGCTGTAATGGTGATTTATTTCAAAAGACAGCCAGGTGAGTGGGGAAAGCAAAGGGTTAAGGAGAAGGGTTTAAAAGCCTAGAAAGCATTTCCTTGTCAGAGGCTGCTGGTTTGCTTCTGTGATATCTATGATACCTGTGGGAGGGATGCCTGGACAGCAGGTTCATGCTCCCTCACTGGAACCTCATGGGGAAAGTGCTCCCTCGGCCCCTGCCAGGAACTGGAGACTTTAGTGCCTGCGGTCACACGCGAAGGAGGCAGGAGGAGGTTGATCTCATGGTGACAAACCTGGCTTGCTGCCTCCTCCCAGGTGCCAGGTCACCCAAGCATGGCCACTCAGATGTTTGAGGGAAGAGGGCACGCGGCTGTTTACCAGAAATACAGGTTTGCACCAGGCAAAGAGCTGCAGCAAACCATCCTCGGCTACCTGCAGGAAAAGGTACGTGGGGTATGGCCAGGCTGTAGGAAAAAACCAAGGTAATATTCCGTTACTTGTGGGCAGTAGTTATTTGCAGGTATTAGTATTTACCTTTTGGGAGTGTTACCTTGGTTGGTGCTGTGGGGAAGAATTAATCAGTAGGACTTAAGGTAAGATGTGGGCACGGAAGAGCCGTTCCGTGGGTTGTGCCATGCTAACTAAGGCTGTTCCTGGTTGGATGCTGGGGAAGGAATGGGGTAAGAGCACAGAAGTTGGGTGGCCGCCCACTGACAGGCATCCACTTCTCCTGCAGAGGGCAAACCCTGCTGAGCTGGTAGTGGATGTTGGCTGTGGGTCTGGACAAGGCACCCGCTTCCTTGCAGAGCACTTCAAGAAGGTGGTGGGAACAGACATCAGTGAAGCGCAGATCCAGGAGGCTAGGGATGAGGCCTCCATGCCCAACGTCTCCTACCTGTGAGTGTCAGGGGAGCAAGCTCAAAGGCAAAATCTGGGTCCTCA
Source organism: Falco cherrug (assembly GCF_023634085.1). Taxonomy (NCBI): domain Eukaryota; kingdom Metazoa; phylum Chordata; class Aves; order Falconiformes; family Falconidae; genus Falco; species Falco cherrug. Next base: position 8,957,794 of record NC_073704.1, on the reverse strand, counting down.
CATGGAGGGTGGTGGTTTGTGAGTATGACTGTTCTAAGAGCCAGCTGGCACCAAAGGAAATCCCATTTCATGTGATTCCTGATATAAACAGGCACTCCCCTAGACTTAACGGTAGTTGTGGGCTTGCATCCCAAACAGTCATCATGAACTCCAAAAAATACCCACTAACTTCATGTCCTACTTTCTAATACCCATATTGCACACTGCCTTTTTCCCTTCCCCCTTCCAGCGTGTGCCCTGCAGAGGAGCTGCCATTTGAGGATGCCTCGGTGGACCTCCTGACTTCATTTACAGCCGCACACTGGTTTGATATAGAGAAGTTCATGAGAGAAGCAAACCGGGTGGTTAAGCCGGGTGGTTGCATGGTCATCAGCACCTACACCGTGGATATGAGTCTGCGCTATGGAAACTGCTCTGAAAAGCTGACCAAAGTCTTCAGAGAGGTGAGATAATGAAACCAAAACCTGGTCTGGGCAGGGGGAAATGTGTAGTACTTAGACACAGAGGGGAAAGCAGTGGGCTTGGGGAATATGACTAGAGGACTCCTATTGCAGGATGGGGCGGAGGGATGGTTAAATACAGGGATAAGGCTGAGATAGGGTTTAGTGGCTCCCGTGCAGTGCTAGGGCTGGCTGGAGGAGAAGAGGGACATTAGGATTAGTAGGGCAGACTCTGTGGTGAGAAGGGCTGCAGAGCAGATTTGGGGGGCTGGTATCATCAAAGAGTCTGCTCCTGTTGCCCTGATCACAGTGAAGATAATGGGAAGCAGAAACTGTGCGGAAAGAGGTTCTTCTTAAAGTGACGTTTCTTGACAAAGAGTGTCAAGGAGACTTTCTGCTATGAGTAAGAGCAGTGTAGGGAGGAAGACAGGACCCTTATCTCTATAATAAAATAGGATCCTTAAATTCTTGACACTAAGCAAAATTTTGGTGTATTTTAATGTAAGGAGTATTAAAAAAAATTAATACATACATGTATCAGCTATAGGGCCAAGCAAACCTGAGTTAAGTGGAAACTGAAAGCTTCAAGTGGTTTTGTGTTTGTTTTTAATATGCTGTCTTTGTAGAACTGGGACCTGATTTTGAAATACGCGCATAATAGAGTAAAACATGTCATGGATGACTACAAAGAGATCTTCGAGGCCTTGCCATTTCCAGACAAGAAGAGGTGAGCAGAAACCCCTTGGTGCAGCACCAGGAGCAGATAAAGATGGTGTCTCTCCTCCTCTACAGGGCTGCTCTGCCACTGGCCCAGCAAGGACATAAAGGAGCCAGGTTTGCCAGAGCAGGTAGCTGCCAGGCTTCAGCAAATGCCTTTACGTGGTGGCAGAACCATGTGGCTGCATTTGCATTCCCGTTGGATTTCACACTACTTTGTGGTGGGCTAGCAAGTGTGGTTGAAGGGCTGCAAGGAGCCTTCCTGCTCAAAACAGAATTGGGTTAGATTTTTTTTCGTTGGTGGTTTATGATGACTTGAGGCTTCTGGGCAGATTGCTTACTGGATGCAGGGGAAGAATGGAGTGAGAGAAAGAACCTGCCCCTGACCTCTGAGGGAGCCGGTGCCTGCCTTCCCACCAAGGCATGGGGCCAGGGCTGACTTCGCAGGCAAAAAGGATGTGTTGGTGTCCTGCCTGCTGGAGGGGAATGGGCTCTGCAGGCAGGCCAGTATCGAAAGGGTGTTCCAGTCACAGACTACGTTAGATGGTCCCTGGGACCATCTCTGCTTCTCCAGTAGTGCTTTAGTTAGATCTTCAGATGTTTTTTCCATGTGTTGGACCTCTGATGGTGTCAGCTATTCTATTCACCGCCACCTCATTCTGTTGTCCTTGTTCTATTGCCTTTGAGATTTAACTTGCCAATGCCCCTTGCTTCCCTGTCTCTCTTCTAGAGTCACCAATATTTTTGACAAAATTCCCATGACTGTCGCTGATGTGGTTGGTTACATGGAGTCTGCCTCTCCATATCAAACCTTTATGAAGAACGACCCCGAAGCCGCAAAATCCCTGCTCCAAGAGACTGAAAAGAGGTGAGGAAAACCTTTTGAGACAACTAGCAGGATATTAAGGACCTGCCTCATACAGTGCATGAAGCGTAAGGTTGCAGAGGCCCCTTCAAAGCTCCAAGTGAGCTGCACAGTGATGTGCTCTCTCCTTCCCCCCAGGTGTGCATGGATTCTTGTCAGAGGTTAAACAGGAGATCCTCAGCTGCTCACAGCATGTTTGACCTTAGTTTGAGACAGCTGACTTTAAGTCCAAGTCTGTGTGGCTGTACGTTTCCATGCACTTGCGTGTCCATGCAAGTCTTGTGTCAGAGGTATCTTGAGTTTCTTTGCTTCCCTCTTGATTAGCAGAGGGCAGGAAAAGCATTGGCAGTTGCATCTTAACTATTTTGGCCCACAACAAGGCTCCACTGCAAAGCTGGGAAGAGGAGGCATCCCTGTGTCTGTTAATTTATTCATTGGCCTGTGGTGGAAGCAACTGCTGTCAAGACCTCTGTGCTTTAGGTGGGAAAGATCTGTCTCTGGTTGTAGATGTCACCCCATGTCAGGTGGGAGCTGGCTGGGCGGAACGAGACGCTGCTTCTGCTTCTTGTTTTAGGATGCTGGAGACGATGGGAGTTTCTTCTCGTGAAACCTCAGTGGAGTTCTATGTGAGACATGTCTGTGTGCTGGCATGCAAGGGACGGTGAGAGGAAACTTCTCCTGAACTGGTGCGGGAAGGGAAGGAAATAGTGGTTTGTCTCCTAACACCCCACTTGCAGCCACTCATTATTCCTTGGGAAGATTGATACTGATTCTGGTGATTAAAATTTTGATCTTTTGTGGAAAGCAGACTGGGGTTTCTGCCTGCTCTTGGGTTCCTGTCCACTTTGGCCCTCGTTGTCTGCCCAGTGCTGTGCTTTCAGCTCTGGAAGGGTTCAGTTTCAGACTGGTGATGGTTGGATTGCACATGGTGATGAGAATCAAAGTAACAGCTGATAAACTTGCTGCATTTCTTACACAATTAATAAAAAAAGCTGAGAAAAAGTTGCTTGTTGTTCTCTTTTTAAGAGAAGCTGCAGAGCACCTACTGGGGTGGGAATAATGACACTTCACGGACGTTGCTTACTTAGGCCCTGAGTCTGAGGTCTTCTGTTTCATGGAGTAAGATGGGTTTTAGGTAGAAAGGACCATTCGCCCCTTTCCCTGCCCAGGCAAAGTAGAAGCCATGTGCTGCCTTTGAAAGGTGAGCTCGAAAGGGGCTGTTCTCACCCAGTATGAGACCCCATCCCTGGTGCTTTGCTGGCTGGTGCAGGTGTATCGGCAGGTGACCTGCCCCAGGATTGCCCATCACTGTGCCAGCACTCCTGCTTTGGCTCTCAAGAAGTTAACTCGCCCTCAGCACAGCTCAGGAGTCTTTCTGGGATTGTTGCCGCAGCAGAGCACATTTGTGGTCCCCTCTGTCCCAGCCCGCTATCGCTTGCTCGCCCACGCTGCAAAGATTAGAGGCTGCGTTTCAGGGAGGAGCAGGTGGACGCAACAGGGTTCAAAGCTGGGCACAGCCCAGCACAGGTCCCTTCCTGTTTGCTTTCTGGATATTTTAAGTCCGGGTGCAGCCTCTGTGGGGAGCTTTCCCTTTCCTGTAATTCCTGCCCTTGGCAAGAAGGATACCCTGATGCCATGGGGAGGGCTTTGGCCTCACCTGGTTGTACCTTGGTGCATCATTAAGAAAGGCAGAAGTGATATCTCTTCTCCCTGCCCCAGACACAGCACCTGGAGGGAGACTTCAGCTGTGGAGGGGAGGGCTTGGAGGTGCTTCAGCTGTGGTCCTGGGGCTCTTGTGTATGGTCCTGCTGTGGGTACAGAGACTGAGCCTCTGTGACCGGGTGAAGGTGCTGGACCCTGGGTGTATCTCCACTGAGTGCTGGCTCAGCTTGCTCAGGGTGGGGAGCAAAGGTTTTGACCCTGCTTGGTGGTTTCCAGGAGGGTTCTGGGATCCCAGGAAGATGGCAGCAGGGAGGAAAGCCCATTACTGATGCGAGGCTGGTCTCTGTGTCCGTGGCTGCGTGTTGGAGAAGACCTCATTGAGCAGTGATGCTGGATTCAGCCCTGCTGCCAGTCACTGAGGAAGAGGCTGCACTGGGTGCGGGTTGTGTTTGGTTGAGCAGTGGCCATAAAACCTCCCTTGCTGGGTGAGGGTGGAGCTGGTGGCTTGTCATCTCCTGCGGGAGCACTAGAGGTCCCTCCCCAGCTGGGACTGCACCGGATGACATGGCTACCGGGGTGTCGGTGGCCTGTAGGGCTGCCTTGGCTGGGGAAGCTCCAGCTCAGCTGGCAGGACTTGTCCTAGTGAGGTGTGTCCCCGCAGCAGTGCCTGGGCAGGGAGATGTCCTGTGGGAGGGGAAACCCCATGTCCGTACAGTGCCAGCACAAAGGCTTTGGGGAAAAAGTGCTTGTTTGGGCTTTTTCTTCACTTCAAAACAAGTCTGTTTAAATTTGCTTGCTAATTAACTTCGTGATTAACAGCCCTGGCATCAGCTGGATGCTCAGCACATCCCCCAGAATGAGGCAGAGGGTGACTGGTGTGATGTAACACGAGGGATTGCATCACCGACACACTTGGGCATGATGTCAACGGCGTGAGACACGTGGAGTGGCACAAACCAGCCTGACATCGTGGTAGCAGCTACAGCTCACGCGTGCCAAGAGGTGGTGAAGGGTTCTGGGGTATGTAGCAGGGCCAGCAGCACCTCAGTGGCACTGACACCCTGGGCTGGCAGAGACAGGTCTGGTGATGGCTGCCAAGCAAAGGTCACCTGATGTCCCCTGTCCCAGCACCACCAGGCCATAGGCAGGGCTCCCACACATCACCCAGCATTTTATTTTTATAGCTGGCTTCTTTGGGGCACTTTTTTGGTTCTTGCCATCTCCTTTCCAAGACCAGCGACTTCAGCAGGAGCCAGTTTCTAGCAGATGAGCCCACCAGCTCCAGAAGGGTCACAAAGGAGTGACCTGGGCTCGTCCTTACCCACTGCAATGGCATGGCTCGTGGCCAAGGCTTTTCCACACATGCCACGTGGCAGCTGATGACTCAAAGGTGATTGCCTCACCCAGCACTCATGTCAGCTCTGCCCGAAGCCCTGCCAGGTTTCGCTTTCCTTCTCACACCCGGGATCTCCCACGCACTCGGGATTTCTTCCTCTGAGCAAGTTCAAGTGGCTCTAGCCTGCTGGACTGTGTGAATCTGAGGAGGGAGCTCCATCACCGCCATCACGCTGCCCTCCCGGCATGATACCATCTGCAGTCAAAGCTGGAGCGATGGCTGTGGTAGGTCCCCAGTGCCCTGTAGACCCCACCAGGCACGATGTGGTGTCCCTGGCTTGTGCCGGCTTTGGAGGACCTTCCACTCTCATGGCAGGAGCTGGTACTAGCATGGTTTGGAGGAGCCATGCCAAATGCAGCCAGGCTTTGCTGGCCAAGCTGGGGACCAAGGTATGGTGGAGCGTGGCATTGCTGTGCAAGACACTAGCAGGTGTGCCGATGCCCAGGAAGGCAAGACTGCGCCCCATCAGAGAAAAGCCCTCATTACTGCTCAGCCAGGCACTCGCAGGCTTGGCTATGGCTGGTGGAAAATGAGGCACAAACATCTGAGCAAGGTGCCCAGGAGATCTTCAGCCCTTCGTCACAGCTGCCCTAAGTGCCGGGTAGCTGCACTGATGGCCCCGGCTTCACCACTCAGCTTTCACTTTTCCTTTGGTGCGTCTAGATTTCTTTGCCTGCATGAAGTGATGAGGTTTTGCTTTGCTTCTCTAACCACAAATGACAGGCAGTAGATAAAAGCCACAGCAATGGGGAAGAGGAACCAAAGAAGCCAGGTCCCACAGGGATAGGATGCTGCTCCATAACCCGATGGGTGAACCAAGAGTGTCCTCAGCAGGGGCTTATGGCATGGGGCAGTGGTTCATGGTGGATCTACGTGTGTGCCAGGGCAGTCTTCCAGCCATGCTCTGGGTCCGTGGGCCTGCAGGTGAGGCTATGCCAGCACAGCAGGTACTGGACATCACCATCTCACTGCTGGACATCACCGCCTGGGTGCTGGGAACCTTGCTCTAGCCCTGCCAGCAGCCATTGGAGATCCCAACCCGGGTGCCAAAACACCCTAGCCTGGCTCGTGCCTTGGTCGGGAGGAAGAAACACCCCACAGTGCCTGTCCTGTGAGCCAGCCAAGCTCCACCATGTGGGACCTTGAGCCACTATTGCCCTCCAGCTGCTCCACTGTGACCCAGAGTTCCAGGCAGTGCTGGGACCCCCACTCCCGCCCCTCTCTCACTGGGGGGCACATTTATTTTTACATTCATTAGAATTTTCTACTAAGGTGCCATCTTCCAGCTGAGCTGAGCATCGCTTGGGTGATGTACGTGAATTTAGTTATGCTGGTTTGGGCTTTTATTTCACAGTTATATTGATCGTGAGCTTATTGCATTGAATTAAAATAATTCCTCGATAGCTGTGCATTTCTTTAATGGCAGAGAGGAAAGGCAGTGCTGTTGTCTTGCTCATCAAGAAGGCAAAGACCTTGCTCAGGCTTTTAATTGCAGACCTCACATAGCCTGCTGCAGCGGGGATGGCTGGCATGGGAGCCTGGTCCAGCAGCAATGAAGTGAAATCCTGTACCCACTGTGCTATCAGGCTTTAGCACCATATTTTGCTGTCCTAGCTCTTCTCCAAGCTGTGTCTGCATGCAGTCTGGCGAAGGGGGAAATAGCCGCTGTAGAAGCCATGCTGCTCCCTGCCTGCTGTCTCCACTCCTCTTCATCTCCACCGTGGTTTTCCAGGAAATACCTGAGCTTTTGGAGATGCTGCTGGGGCAGGGGAAGGGCTCAGGAAAGGCTGGATGGACCCTGTGGGTCAACAGCCAGTCCTGCTTAACCTCTTCATATGGACCATGAGGCAGAGTGTACCAAGTTCACTGATGACACCAGACTGGGAGGAGCAAGTGACACACCAGAGGGTCCTGCTGCCATCCATGGAGACCTCAACAGGCTGGAGAAATGGGCTGATGGGAACCTCATGCCGTTCAACAAGGGGAAGATCAAAGTCCTGCACCTGGGTGGGAACAACTGCAGGCACTGGGACATGCTGGGGGCCGTCCAGCTGGAAAGCAGCTTGGTAGAAAATGCCCTGTTGGACACTAGGTTGAACATGAGCCAGAAATGTGCCCTTGCAGCAAAGAAGGTGAACAGCATCCAGGGCTGCATGGGGAAGAGTGTTTCCACAAGCTAAGGGAGGTGATTCTTCCCCTCTACTCAGCACTGGTGAGGCCACCCCTGGAGTGCTGGATCCAGTTCTGGGCGAGATGGACATACTGGAGAGAGTCCAATGAAGTACCACAAAGATGATGAGGGGACTGGAGCATCTCTCCTATGAGGAAAGGCTGAGAGCTGGGGCTGTTTAGCCTGAAGGCTCAGGGGCTCTTGGTGATGTCTACTGGCAGGACAGCAGGCAGTGGGCACACCCTGAAACATGTGAAAGTTCATCTGAACACGAGAAAACATACCCGTAAGTGTATCCTACCACAACCTGGTGCAATAACTTCTCCTGTTTGTTTGGACTCCTTGAAGTCAGCAGTTTATTTCCAGATGTGAACATTAAAAATTGGGTCCTTTTGGAACAGTGTTCTTCTGTGGTCACCACGTGAGGCAATGCAAAGTGCATTTTGCCTACTCCTGCCTTACTGTGTATTTGCTTTTTAGATACAGGTATTGCCCTAATTTCCTATATTTACTACTTGATGAATGCATGAAACAAAACGTGCAGCACTGATAGCTTCGCATCGCAGGGGGTTACCGGAGGGAAGGTCAGATTTTGCTGAATGGGGTCGCTCTTCCAGCTGTCAGCGGAGAGGTGTCAATACATGATATTTGCATTTCCAGGCTAAACAGGGAGGAAACTCCTGCCAGCTCCAGTGGCTGGTGGGGCTGGTGGTCCCGCTCATCTCCAGCAGAGCCCCTGCACAGGACTATGTCCCACCTGCAAAACGCAAGGTGGAAGTGCTGCTGCTTTCACCCTCTTTCCTGCTTTTGCAGCGAGCCTGGTCCCTCAGGATAATACACAGGTGAAGCTCATGCCTGCAGCCTGCATTATGCAGTGCCCATTCCTGGCTGCTGCTTCTGCCCGCTCCCTGCCATGGCTGTTGTGCTGTGCTTCCTGTGGGGAAACCGAGGCATGAACTCCTGCTGCCACTTGTGGGGCACCAGAAGCCTCCTGGCTGCCCTGAGCCCGCTGTCCCTGGGGGGCTGCACGCCTGGGAGTCTCCTGCAGCTTTCAGTGTGGTGCCGAGCAGGGTTGTGTGCAGGTTTCTCCACACTTGCCAGCACCTCTGCACCACTCAACATGGCAGCATCATCCCCCCTGTTCAGCTCCCTCGGAGGGGTGCGATGAAGGCAGCCCGAGCATATCCCTGCACCTCCAGGGCACAGGGTGCGCCCGTGGACAGGTGGTGAGGCAGGCAGCAGGGCAGGCAGGCAGCTGGAGGCGGGATTCCCGTCGATGCTTTCAGTTTCCCGTTTTCAGAGCCGCCAGGCCGCGGATTTTCCTACCAACCTGAAAGCGCAATCACGTCGGGCAGGCGGCATAAAAAGCCAGGGCGATGGGGAGCAAGGCAGCCACAGCCAAGAAGACGAAGCAGCCCTCAGACCAGCCAGCAGCCCAGCAGCCCTGCAGCCAAGCGAGCCACCCACAGCAACACCGTCAGGCATCGCTACATCAGGGATTTAGTGGATCCAGCCTGGAGCACTCCAGTTCATCCTCTCTGGCTTCGTGTACTGCAGCACCCTTGCTTCATTGTAACCCGCTCACCATCAGGCTCTCGTCAGCAAAATGCTGTGCCTCGGCTTCACCCCGCTGCTTGCACTGGTGCTGGGGGCCAGCCTTGGGGCCGCCTTCCCCCAGGATGCCCTGAAGAAGAGCTGCAGCCTGTCCAAGTACCAGTTCCCTGTGCCCCATGAGCTGAAGGCTGTGCAGAAGATGAAGATGCATTTTGTGAGTACCACTGGCAATGGGGGGCTGGGGGCTGGTGGGGGGCAAGGCAGCGGGGATGTCGAACTTGAGACCCGGAGTGACATGGTGGATGTTTTCTGCAGCAGTTTGGGGAGGAGGATGTTTTACAAGGGAATTTGGGGACAAGAGGGATGCTGGGCCAAATTTCATCCCCCTCAAGGCTGACTGGCATTGCACAGTATTGCCAAAAGTCAGGATGACAGCTTTTCAATCTCTCTCTTGGTTTATGCCTGCAGGAGGCCATCATGCATCAGTCGAACCGCAGATGCAACACCAGGCTCTTCCATAGGAAATGGAACCCAGCAGAGCTGTCGGTAAGAGCAAGGCAACCTCCAGCCAGGACCTCCTGTTAGCTGGTCCTACCTCCATCCACACCCCTGGGCAGGTCTTTGAGCCCCTGTGCTCCAGCCTGCAGCCAGCTGTTGTGCTTTGGGTCCCTAACCGGGATGCCTCTGCCCACAGGTGCATGATCGAATGATGCTGGTAGAAGCTGAACTGGACCTTGCCACCACCATGTTGGGGCTCTCTGCTGCCCCCAAGTTCGCTGAGACACGCCAGCAGCCCCTGGCCTTCCTCACCCAAGCCCGGGAGGACCTGCGAGGCTGTGTAAGTGATCCGCCCCCCCAAAAAAACCAGGCTCATGCCAGCTGAGCAACCCTGGTGCTGGCAGCATCGCCATGGGGCACAGCTGGTCCTTACGCAGGTGCTTTACTTGCAGCTGGCCATGGAGGCTCCTTCACATCAGCCCTCTGGGAAACTGAGGCACTGGCTGCAGAAGCTGCAGGTGGCCAAGGACACAGTAAGTCAGGCCAGCAGGGCAAAGGGCTGTGGGGTGTTAGTGACTGCACGGCTCTGCAGGGCCCACTACACCGTCTCCAGTGCTAACCTGCCCTTTCCTCCCACTGCAGGAGACCACCAGTTGCCTGGAAGCCTCCACCATCCTCCACCTCTTCCAAGTGCTGAATGACCTGCGGTGCACAGCCCTCCGGGAGCAATGCACTTAGCCCCCACCGGCAGCACAGCCGGCATGACACGGTGCTCACCAGCCCCAAAGGATGTCCCGAGGACTGGGAAGAATTATTTTTATTACATCACTGGACTGTATTTCCTATTTAAGCATTTTTCTTATTTATGTGAGCTCAGGGAGCAATTGTTTTTTTAGGGTCTTTTAAATTATTGGGGGGTTTTGTGTATTTATAAATGTTTCAGGGGGAGGTAAAGAAATGCTGTTCCTGAAAGATGCTGTTCAATAGGGATGAATGTATTTATTTGATATCTTTGTTTTGCTGGTTTTCAAAACACTGACAGTTTTTAAGGAAATCTATTTTTTTACCTACTATTTATTACAGAGAGTATTATGTATATTTACCTGTATAAATTATTTTTTACATGCTATTTAATATGAAAAATAAACCAGATACCATAAACAGACAAGCTGCCATCACATGTTTTTATTAGGCTTTGCTATAACATCATCCCTTTGGAAAAGCAAGTTATTGAGGGGGCTGAGGGAGGACACTGGACGAATTTTGAGCATTTGAAAGTCAGCAAATCTTTAGCGCTCACGTTCACCTCTAGCTGCTTTTAGGTTGCAGGGCTGGGGACTGAGCTGCGAGCGGCTGAGCTACTGCATGGCCATGGCTTCCCGCAAAGAGACAGCCAGGGACACAAGCCATAAATGCTTGTCACAAAGTGTGTCGCAGGTACCCCTGCTCATCCTGCCCAGGCTTTGCAAGGACGCCGTCCAGATGAAACCTCATTGCTGACGGGGAGCAACGATTTGCAAATTACACTTCATACTAAGGTAGCCTGGCATAAAGGTGGGGAAAGGCTGTTGCTCCTCTGTCTTTTGCAGCTGCCCTCAACCTGCTTCTGCAGGAGTGATGGGCCCTGGCCACTCGAGACACCCCTATGCACATGCCTTCAAGCAGACACCTGGACACTTGGGTAATATTGACTTCATGGGGGGAGAAGAGCACACCCCGCAGGGAGAGGGAAGCCTGTCCGGCTGCAAGCACAGGAATGCACGCTGCTCTGAAACCAGAAACCCCGGGCAAGAGGCACTTCCCTGCTATGTGGAACAGCTTTGCCAGGACAGGGAGAAGACAGATGCCAGCTGCTGGGCTCTTTGGGGAGCTTTAATAGATTTTATCACCTGGCCATGCCACAGGTGCTACCCATCCACTGCCACCAAATGTCAGGAGTGACACCCAAGGCACTGAAAACCCATCTGGAGGGAAATGCTGTAGGGTCAACATGATGGACGGGCAGGCAAAGCCCTGGTGGTGTGTCTGGTACACAGCAGTCTGTCACAGTGGCTCCTGGTTTTGGTTAAAACGGAACACAGCTCGTGTTTCAAAAAACAGGCTGCAGCAACACTTTGCCTGTCTGGCCACGCGCTCCCAGGAAAAGGCAGATGCCCATCGGTGCCTGATTTGGAAGGGTCCGCCTCAAAATTCACAATTTCACCCCTTGGTTTTAAAGTCTTGTGAGAAATCCCTCTCTGTGGGACCTACAACATCTATGGAGGAGGTTGTTTTTAATACATTTCTGGCCAGAAGTACTATACTGCAATATCCAAATGATACATGGATCTGGAGAGGAAAGCCTAATGAGAGCAGGTGTTTACTCATCCCCCCAAACAGATGTATTTAGATTATCCTGCTGCCATTAAGGCATCTACCAAATCATTGTGAAATGCAGCTGCTGCAAAATGGTGTGTGATGCCACTGCACCTGGGAGGATAGGTGCAGGGCTGCCCGCATGCCCATCTCCAGGGAAGGAAATTAGTTCTATCCACTGAGCAGCAGCAGGGTTGCAGCACAGCTCTCCCAATCAGAAGGTGAGGGCAGAAATCACTGCCAGGGAACAGCAGTCCTTTTTTATCTCTCTGCTGGATTCACAAGGCATCACGTCCGTCACAGTGCTCCTCGCTTTGCGTGTCCTGGAGGGGCAGGAGATGAAAGATGTGCCGATACCATCCCTGCTCCCTTGCACAGCAGCCTTTGGCAGGTTAACCTCCCGGAACCTCCCATGCAAAGCAAGTTCACTTCAAATTAAGGCTGGGGTGGCTATTTTTGTTCCCTTCTTTGCCAGATGGGCCAGGATTCAGCAATGTGGCGGCCAGGCTTCCTGGGTGCTGGGAGCAGGGCTGATGAGGATGAGAATGGAGCTGCAAGTGCTGCAGCTGGCCAGCGTTAGCCTAATGCCCCTGCCAGTTTTTTGTGGCTCGGGATGAGTCCCTGTGCTTCTCCCGGAAGGTGCTTGCCAGTGGGCAAGAAGCACTTCAGCTTTCCCTGCAGGCTCAGGCAAGAGGTGCTGGGAGAGAGGTGCCGGGGAGTCAGAGCTTTTATCAGCACCACTGAGTGCTTGGCTGGTTAACGCAGAGGGATGCTGATGGCAGTTTTCCGGCCTTCCCAGGGGAAAGGAGAGAGGCATGCTCTTCCCTGTATTAGCTTCAGTTCAGATACAGAAAAGGCAGAAAGAAAGGCAGAAAGCCTTGGTTTTGCTGTGTCTCTGTACAGCCCCAGCATTTGGGAGGCACCTCCTGTAGTTCCCACATGGACTCTCATCTCTGGCCCCAAGGGCAAAATTTACTGGAAAGAAAGCCAGAGGGGTGGGTAGGCAGATGCACATTTAACCTGCAGTGATGGGGAGCTTTCTGCGCAAAGTTCTGCAGGAAAATGGGAAAGGATTGAAGTAAGAGCAAGTGGTTGGACAAGGAGGGTGAGAGCAAGGCTGCAATTCCTGGAAAGGTGGCCTTGAGCTAGCTGCTCGTTTGTGATTGTAGCATCATGGGGACAATACTGGTGTCGTGGAAGGTCTGAACTGCTGGAGAAGAAATGTAAGCGCAATTGTGAGAAGAGAGCTTTGTGGCTGAAAAGCACAAAACACCTTGAGACAGTGGTGATTGTGGCTCCCGTCTGGTGACCAAGGGGCAGAAGGTGCCAAGATCTTGTTTGCATTAAACTTCAGCCCTCCTTGCCTGTGCCAGCTTGGGAGACTTTCTAGCTGACTTTACCTCAGGGTGGTTGAGCGGAGCTTTGTGCCCGGTGGCCCTGGCTTGCAGTGGCAGCAGCCTCACACTCGCTAGGGTGTTTGCTTATGCATGCAAATTTACACTAGCCAAACTTGGTTTTGAATAAGGAAGTTTCTTTTTTGAAAGGAAAATCCTGTGGGATTTAAAATCCTGGAATCCCACAGGATGTAAATAAAAGAGGATAAGGTCCTGTGGGATTGGGTAGATGTCTGGCTAAGGTAAGGCAGTAACAAACTACCCAATTGCTGCTCTTTTCTGCTGAGGTTTTTGTGCCACTTTCAACATCACCTAAATATCCTGGTCCTGCGATGAGTGACATGGCTAGGATGTACTGCTGAAATCTATTTCATTTTCTCCCTCCAAGAACTGTCTGGAATTTTTTTATTATTATTTTGCATTTGGATTCAATTTGGATTGAATTGCAATGGAGATTTAATTTGGTAGGGTTCTTTTTATTTCAGCTTTGCGGATCTATTGAATAAGCAGGAGAAATGTCTACCAATCTACAGAAAAGGCAGTGGAGTTTGGGAGATTTTCAGTTCAACCTTCTTTGTGCTGGTCCCGAGAGGCAAAAGCTCTGCAGCTTCACAGGCTGTGCTGCCTAACACGTTGCAGGTGACATTTCTGCAGGCAAAGAATCAAGAAAGCTGACAGCTGAGTTTTGTTGATGGATCGTATTATAGGCTTGCTCCTGGATCATAAACTTCTGCTCCAAACCCTCTGACCAGAATCCAAGCTGATAATACGTCAGGAATAAATATGCTCTCACCTGTTAGTGGGAGCGATTTTTTGGAGATGCTTGGCACTCTGAGGAATGGGAAAATGAGTTGCTGCTGGTCTTATGGGAACATACTGTTTTCTAATACACTAGATACTGGTGCTCTTGATGTAATTTCTCCTCCCGTTTTGTGCTGCTCGTAATTCAAAATAATAATTCCTGTCTATCAGCAATCATACTGGGAATCATTTTGTTATGTTCCCATGTTGCCATCTGGGGAGACAGTGTTCAGTGAGATTCAACTGTTTTTAATGTGCTTTGACAAGAAAGGTTATTTGAAAAATAACCTTCACTTTGAACTGCAGATAGCTTCAGATACACATGTAGGAGTGGCTGACATGTTACTCATTCTCATGCAAAAACCAGCACTTTAGACTACAGGGACAGGCTAAAAGATAGCTGCTAAAGGCTCCTGGGACTCTAAACTGCTGCCTGAATCCAAAATGATGTGCTTCCTCTGCACTCCAGAAGTCTCATTTTGGCTGTCACCCCTGCAGCCGCCACATAACTGTTTCCTCTGTCTCTGGAGAACTTCCCCCAGCAACCCACATCCCCTGACTGTCCCCCTGCGCTCATGCTCCCACAAAAGTGCTTCCAGATGGGGCCGAGATGGCTTTTCTGGCTCCAGGGAAGACTTCTGAACCAGGTCATTCTTAATTTTCTTTTTCATTAAAGAATTCTGATTTCTATATTCTCATCAGAAAGGAAGACTTAACTGCCCCAAGACCACAATTCTCTGTACATGGTCACTCCTTCCACTGCACAAACCCCTCTCTCCAGTTGCTTCAGATAAAAGCCTGCACTGGCAGACTTGACAGATAAATATAATAGCCTTTCAGAAGGAAAAAATGTAGATTTACAAAATGGAAGGTCGGGATTTATGCCAAACCTGGCAGAAATAGGAAAAGGTATATTGGGGAAATGTAGTAATTGAAATAAGTTTGGCGCAAGCATTTAAAGGCTCAGGTTTTAAGAAATGGCCTCTTGCATCTGCTAGAGTATGACTGTGAGTTGTCAGGGAATTCCAGCTGGTTTATGGGAAAGCTCTGAGAAAAGGCATTGGCCTTCAGAGGCCCAAGATAACGGTACAATCCCTAAATGCTGGAATGAAAAAAGGTGAAGGAGAAAAGTTCAGCTATGCTTCATAAATATTTCTCTAAGCCATTTCTGATTCCTAGTCTGTCCCATGGTCTCTTGTCTGGGAGGATGTCTCTGGGTTGGGGTTGAGGACCATGACTCTGCTTTCTTGATGCTGCTTCAAGTGCTATTTCCATAAGGAATCATTTTACATAGCAAAAGAGAGGTCCACAATGCATCAGAGTGAAGGAGCTCTCAGTCCGTGTGCTGTCCATTGCTCCTTGAATTCCTAAAGGCTGTTTCTCTCCACAAAAGCTGACAAGTTGGGGGCTTCCCCCATCACCATCTGTTGTAGTGTAGCACCATAGGTGTGAGAAAGTCAGGGATTAACCCCAAGCACCCTGTTTGCACACCAGCAGTTTTGTAGTCTCAAACTGCTTGGCCTTTCATCCCTGCAAAATGCTGCCTAAAACTTGCCTTGGTTACTGTCATCTCAATAGGCTGCAGTGTCAGTCACCTATTTTTGGCCATCTGTCAAAACATGCCAGGATAATTTTCTTCTCAGGAGCTGGTACAATGCTGATTTTTGGGTTTAGTATGAGAATAATGTTGATAGCTCACTTATGTTTTTAGTTGTTGCTAGGTAATGTTGAAACTAAGTGAAGGACTTTTCAGTTGTTCAGGCCTTGCCAGCAAGAAGGCTGGAGTGGCACAAGAATTGGGAAGGGACACGGCCAGGACAGCTGACCTGAACTAGCCAAAGGGGTATTCCATATCATAGAACATCATGCTCGGTATATAAACTGGGGGTGGTGGTGATTGGGTGGCTGATTTGTGCTCAGGGACTGGCTGGGCATCAGTCAGCAGGTGGTGAGCAATTGGGTTTTTTTTCTTTTGGATTTTATTCCTTTCCCCTCTTTCTCCTTTTCATTACAATTGTTGTTGTTATTATTATTATCATTATTATATTTAATCTTTTTTCAATTATTAAACTTAGAAACTTATATATAAAATATATAAACCTCAACCCATGAGGTTTAGCTTTTTCCTGATTATCTTCCCCACCCCACCAGGGGAGGCGGGTAGTAGAGTGAGTGGCTGTGTGGTGCTTAGTTGCTAGATGTGGTTACACCACACCACCATCTTAACTGAATCACAACTGTAGGCAATGTGTCACACCATGTCAGCAAGTAGGTGTGAGCCATTAGGATGTTTATGAGATAACAGATTTGGGGATGGACTAAAAACGTTAAGGTCTGTTTCACAGAGCTGTGGCGGTGTTATGGGCAGTCATGCCCCGCTAAAATGAGATCAGAATCTCTTTTAAGAAGAGGAAGAAGGGTTCTGGGTTAATCATTGAGAAAGCCAGAAGCTGAAAATGTAACACCCTCTCATGGTGCTGGGCTGGCTCCTCCATGATTTAACCCCAGCTCCAAAGTCCAGGTTGTCACTGAGGGCTGTGACCACCATGGACATGAAGTCCTGCAGGTAGGTTATGCTTCAGGAGGTGGAAGAGCTTACTCTGTCCAAGAAAAAAAAGTCAAGATTAGGACCAGTCTAGGTAAGAAACTTTCAAAAAACAAACAAAATCAGTGTGGAGGTTTTGGCTTTGTTTTTGTGTGGTGTGGTTTTTGTTTGGGTTTTTTTTTTTCCTAGACCTGCAGGTGAAAGCTGGCTTTCTAATCTGATTTTGAACCTTGCTCTGGTGTTTTGTTCTCTGGTTTTAGCAGTGCCCGGAAGAAGCAGCAGCTAAATTCCAGGTCAATGCAGCCTCTGACTGATATCAGCAGCCAAATATGTACACTGATTTTAATCAGAGGCTTTCGTGATTGTTATAAAGTATACAAGTATACATAAAGTATACATCTCAGCTGCTGGGACATCATCATGAGGTGCAGCCCATGGGGCTGTTTTGCTCTTCTCTTAGCATGTTTCTTCTTCAGTGCTCTGCTTACAAATTGTCTGCAGTAATGCACAATTATCGACTCTAATGGGAAGCCTGTTGTTACTGCAAAAACACTTGAGACCCCTGTTTCGTACGACTTTAATAAAGCAGTGTGTGGAAACAAGCTCTGGTATTGCCATCATGACCACAATGAAATTCAGCGATCTGCTCTTCTTCCAAATGGCTTGCAGCAGATGCGAGTTGAAGTGTGCAGGAGGCAAAGCATTACACGTTGCAATGATCTCACGTGCCTCACATCAGTGATATTTACTTTTTCTTGGCTACGTGGATATGAACTAGCAGCTGTAATACTGCAAGCAGCATTGCCATAGCTACTGTCACACAACATCCTCTTCCTTCTGATTCTCCAAAGCCAGTTTCAGGTCTGGTGTTACAGGTCAGTCTCTAATGATTTCAGTTGAAAAGTGGAATGCTCTTGTTTAAGAGAGGGAGGGGAGAAAGCCAACACAGACTATACCCAAAGACACAAACAAGGTGGTGGAAAGCAAAGACAATTAGTGAGCACATTTTCTGCCATACCAGAGATTATGTCCTCCTTGCTCACTGGCTTCCTTCACTGTTTAAGCACTGCAAATTGTGCGAGACCACATTGTTTTTATCTTTGTACTTGAAATCAAAACCTTTACCTAAAAAGAGTCTTAAAAACCAGATATATCCTTAACCTGCCCCTCTTTTAAGACCTATGCTTGTGTGGCTTTGTCCATTAAAGTCTACAGTCTTGCTTTTCTGTAGGCAAAGTGTGTGATCACAGCTGTCCTAGTTTGCTGAGCACTTGAGCACAAATGCAGAACTAGCATCTCTTCGGAAAGCACAGATTCTGGGGCCAAAACATACGCAGCAGGGACTTATATATTTTTCAGCAGACAGAATGTGTCTGGATGTAAAGCTAGCATTTTTAAAGTAAGAGCATAGAAAAGCTGTGTTTTGAGAACCCATGAGGGAACTAGGATAATGGCTGATCCTCTTTGGTCCCGACAATACAAGAACTTCCACAATTGCTCATTAAGGCAGAAGATGATTAACAAAAAGCAGACTTCTTCTTCCTCATCCTGAGAAGGCAGACATACATGTGAAATAAAAGCATGAGAAAAAGACCAAGAAGGACACACGAAAATACTCTTTAAATGGTGGCATAGTTTAAATGCAAGATGTTTCATCCTCTTTCTAGCTTTAACAGCAGTGACAGTTGGGTAATGGAAAATGGTTGGGTAATTGCCTGAAATCCAACTCAGAAGAAACCTCGTTTTGTTTGCTGCACCAGGTGATGTCTGCAGCTGCTCAAATTCTTGCTTTGTGAAACATGAAATACTTTCCAGGTTGCACATACAATGATGGAAAAATGAAATAGTCCATCACATTTGCATCAACCGAGAATAGGTTCTACCTATTAAGAGATTTTCAACCAGTCATTAGTGGTTTTAAGTAATAATATAGAGGTATAGATATAACATTATGAAATTACTTTACAAACTGCTGTTGCCAGCAGTTATGTCCTTAGGAGCTGAACCTTTGAGACTCTCATGCCTTCAGCAGCACCTTTTGAAGTATTTTGTTTTGATGCCTCAAACATGAGGTGTAGTGCCTGATTTTTGGGTATCCACCAAGGAAGTCTTTACTGAAGCAGTTTGAATTTACCCCCTGATCAGCTGGTACTTGTGAAAACCAAGGTTCTCTGTAAGTGAACAGTATTTCTCCAGACCCTGGTCTACTCACTCTAGGGTGACTGAAAGATCAGCCTCAGGAGAAGCTTACACTATGCTTCTCAAGTGATATAAGGAAGTGAGAGAATGAGAAAAACATCTTGTCAAACACAAAGCAAAAGAATGAATAAACATGAGTTAAGAAAACACGGCAGTGGGAAGAGTGCACGTGCACTATGCATCCCTTATGATACATATTTTGTGTTTATATAACACGTTCACTCCGTTTTTCCCAGACTAGATGCTGTGTGGGTAGAGAGAGATCACAGTAAAAACAGAAGACTTGTTTCCAGTAAACAGCACTGCTGTCTCTGTCTAGACTTACAACACCACTGTCTGAAGAAAAAGAATAAATGGGTCATGGGTTTAGATTAATCTGATTATTTCAAAAACTTTTCTTCATGCCGTTGTAGACAGAAATTGTTAAGTAGTTGCAGAATGTAACCGAACATTGGATGCTGAATTTCACTTATCGCTAATAACAGCAACTGGCAGAGGGTGCAAGGAGGCTTGACACAGCTACAGCCTGTGTTGGGCAATATTGGCTCAGCTGTAATTAGCCTTTAGAGGAGGCAGCAGTTTCTTGACAGGTCCTTTATGAATTGGCTCATAAAAGCATTTTATTAATCCCAGCACAGGTCACAGTGACCAGATATTAACTGAACTGCTGTATTGAAGAAATAGGAAGGACAGCTGGCAATACCTGAAGATACAATAGGTGCATATTTCTTGACTTTTTGAAGGTGAAGCAGTATCATTCCAGTGAACATTTAGGATGCAGTGAATATTTCAATAGCTGTCTGCCAAATTTTCCTTGTGCCTGGTCTCTACCATTGCTTTATCAACCCTTCCAACCTGGATGCTGTTCTAATGGCTTAGTTTTGGTTCCTTTACTTACTGGAACCTACCGAATGGATCAATTTATTAAGTTTATATACATAGTTAAGTTTTACAGGTCCTGGGTCTGATCAAACCTAATTGTGAAAGAGTTCCTAAAGATTCAACTGGTCACATTATCCCAGTTATGGTATCCTGATTTACTCTCTATTATTAAATGCACTTTCATGATAGGTTTTCTACACTTGTTTCATCTGACTGACTACTGCTCCCACTAATCTGGTGCTGGAATATACAGAATAAGTTAATTAATTTAAGCAGGGGCTAATGCAAAACCTACACCTAGCCTGGTGTTTAAACTCACTTTCTAAAATCACCCTGACAATCGTTGGGTTTTTTTGCCTCTTGTGACATTGCTATTTGTCACACCTTCCTTGTGACTCAGTGTAATGAATATTGTGGCTGAATCAAGCCGTGTTTCCACAGCCCAGCAAGTGGATGGCAGAAGATGACATTGGTGCCAGGGGAAGGCTGTGCTCTGGGCCGGGGTTTGGCCCTTCCTGCTGGGAGGGGGCTCATTTTCCTCAGGCACTGCGAGAGCCCCCGGGCAGGAGGCACGGGGCCAGGGCCCAGCTGTGGCTGACAGACCCCCACAGCCACTCCCCGCCAGCCGCTGTGCTCAAAATGGCGCCGCCCTGCTGGCAGCGAACAACTTCCCCGGCTCTCGGCCCCCCCCCCCCCCCCCCCCCCCCGCCAACTCTCGCGAGAACCTGGCATCTGCCTCCCCTCAACTCTCGCGAGAGCTGCCGCTGAAGGGCGGGCGCCTTACGGCGGCTTCTGCCCCGCCCCCGGCGCTGCCTACTTCCGGCGCCGCCGCTGAGGGAGGGAGGAGCCGCGCCGCCGCCCGCTGCCCCGGGCCAGCCCCGGGGATGGTGTTGGCCGCGGGAGCCGGGCCCTGACGCCGCGCTCAGGTAAGCGCGGGCCGCCCCCCCTCTCCGGGCTGGGGCTAGCCCCCTCAGCGCAGGCATGGGCCCTCCCGCCCTGCCTCAGGCCCGGCCCCTTCCCTCCCCCACCTGGTGCCCCCACATCTCCCGGGGCGGGCCTGGCCCCCAGGCCCCGGGGCCCTGGCGACGTCGGGGGTGGGTACAGCCCGCTGGGCCACCGGGACCACTCCTGCGGCCCAGCAGAGCCGTGCCCCCTGCGCAGGGGCCCAGCGATCTCCCCTGCGCAGGGGCTTGCCGGTAGCGGCGGCGGCGCGGAGCAGGGCGGCCCCCCGCTGCCTCTGCTCCCGAGGGAGCTTCGGGAAATCTTGGGGCTTTCTTGCCCTTTCCTATAAATAAGCACAGTAGCTCTCCCTCCGCTGTCTCCCCGGTGTCGTGTAGTGGGAGAGCCTTACTTTCCCGTGCGGTTAGCAAGTTTTGGGTGCTTCCTTGCTGTGCTCCACTGATGAAATTTGCGGTATAGCTCAAGCGAATCATCTCTTTTCCACACTGGTCACACTTCTCTTTGGTTTCCTGCTTTTGTAGGACAAGCAGTGGGGCAACAGCTATGAAGGTACTCGGGCATTTAATTCCCATTGAAGTTGATTTCATTTAGAGTTGGCACCTAAAAAGTAGTGTGTAGTGTGTTTTTGGTTTTGTGTGGGTTTTGGTTTTTTTTTTTTGGGGGGGGGGAGTTGCTTGCAGTTTACTGTTTTTCTTTTGCGTTTATTTTTTTATCCTTTAAGGCGTTGTGTTACTATGTCCTAGACTTTGCTACTCCCTCCTTCCCGTTTTTTTTTTTTTTAGCTTTGTATTTTTCTTGTAAACTAGCGGTTGTCTTTCTCTTCTCCAAGACAAAAAGGACGGGTTTGTGTGCTTAATCTTTTTTTCTCTGCGGTAGTGGGAGGAAAAAAACCCCTGCTGTTTGTTTTGCTGTTCGTTTCAGTTGAGCAAGTAGGACTTACAGTTGCCCTGAATTTTTCTTTTTTTTTTAAATAGGCATCCTGAAGCTTACATACATTCCTGTCAACTTCAGAGAACTTGACCTTCACACAGACCTTACCAGTTTAATACAGCTAGATACTATTGCGAAAAACATGTTTTCTGTTTTTTTTTTTTTTAAAAAAAAACCTTGTTACTTATCTATTACCTTCTTCTCAACATCCGAGTGTCAAGTCAGTTGTTTCATTTTGTCCTTTTTGCCCCTTTACTTCATTTTGGTGTTGGCTTGATGTTTGGTCTAAGTCTGTCAGCTTTCTTACAACTTTGGGAAAGCATTAGGGCTGTCTTTTACAGATGTAGTCAGTAGATTGGCAGGCCCAGAGGCTTTATCTCCTGTTTTCTCTGGGGCAAGAACAAATGAACAAGTGAAGAAACTGCTGTTGCAATGGACCTGTTAAACCTTGCTTCAGGGCTTGCTTACAAGAAGGAAAGAAACATCTAGACACATAGAGGTGGAGCTGACAAAGATACGTTTTTTTTAACTATGTCTTGTTATTTAATGGTGTGATTGTGTTAATCTCAATGTTTACAGGACTTTATAATTTGCCTTATGAATATCTCAGCTGATTCTCCATTTTATCTCTGAGAGCTGATGTTACCTGAGCATCCTTTTTGTCTCAGTAACTGCTGCATCATGCCTGTCTGGTCTTCTATGGAAGCTAGTTCTTGTAAAGACTATATTCTGACTCTTTATACGGGGTTTTTGCCTTTATTTTGTTGAATCATATGACTAAAGAATTAACATTTCTCCTACCATTTTAGTGATGGTGGGGCCTAAGGTGTATGGATCTTGTCAGCATTATGTCGGTTTTGGACAAACTATTAAGAAGAATGAGTTGCCTTCAGCTAGGAGTAGTGTCAAAATTTATTAAGCCATGACAGACAGAATGTTTTGGTTTTATTGTCATTTATTCATCAGTGCAGTTATCCTCTAGTGGAGGACTGACACAGCAGAAAAAATTCCTCATTTCAATTATCTAGTCTCTCTATGTAACTTTCTCCACTGTTGCTTTGTACTGTGAAGAGTTCTGTTGTGCAGCTGCATAGATAATGGCACTATTTGCCATTGAAATACATTTCCTTTCCTGTGTTCTGGTAGCTGACTCAAAGCTCACTTCCTAGTGTTACGAGAATTGTTCCAGTAACCCCTCCGCTCCTCTTTTTTCTTTTTTTTTGTGTGTGGCGGTGGGGACAGCCAAAGAGGAGCTCTGAGTATTGTCACGTGAAATATGATGAGAATGGTCCTAGCAGGTTGTCTGGCAGGGATTGTTTCACAGCAATTTTTCCAAAGGAGTGATGTCAAGAGTGGTATACTGTAGGAGGTGGTGCAGTGAAACTGGATTGTAAACAGTGATGAAAGTCTGACCTTTCTCCAGCAAAACTGAACTTCCTCTTGGCCTAATGTACTGTAACTCTCTCAGTATTCACATCTGAAACTCGCATTCTTCGAGTACTCTAGGCCATCCTCTCCTTTAATTGCAGTTATGTTAACTGTATACATCATAGTCTTTGTTTTACTGTAAGAACGTGATAGTTGTTGAACAAGGAATTAACTGTAACCTGTTTTTATGCTTCCCCCCTCTCACTCCTTAGTGCTTTAGTTTTAGTAATTGACTTTGTCTAATTTGTGTTCTAGATTGAAGACAGCAGTAATGCTAACTCTGGCAAGCAAGTTGAAGCGGGATGATGGTGTCAGAGGACCCCGTGCATCCAATCCAGCTTCTGATTCAACTCGGAGGGTGTCTGTTCGAGATAAATTACTTGTTAAAGGTGAAAGGAACTTAATTTAAATACTTTTGGATTTACAGTTTGCAGGTGTGTTGCCAGTAAACAAAACTAAATTGCATATAAAATAATTTCCAGAAGTATTTTTAAAATTGCTTGTGACCTACCTCAGGCATACAAGTCCAATAGCTCCTTGCCTGTAGGGCACTTATTTTTATTGAATTATGTGGAGCGTAAAAAGCCTTCTCCTTGCTCTGCTGAAAAATTAATCCCTCATTGCGAACTGTCTCATCAATTAAAACATTATGATAAAAAATGGTCGTATAGGTGTCACTAAATATATAGGAGGAGAATATCATATTTGACTTGTTGAGAGGATACTTTTTGAGCAAAAACAACTGCATGTGACTGGAGAGGAAGTCCTAAAAGTAACATCAGTGTTCCAGTGGTCTTTCATGGTATAGATCAGGGGCAATACACTTTAAAAAGCTTAAAAAAGCAATGCAAATAGATACTTTTTTGTAGGCCTGGAGTCACTGGAAGTTGAATATGAAGTAGTGAATAAAAAACAATGTTGATTTTTGTAGGTACAATATGGTCTGTTTTAGGAAGGCTACTGTAGTTTGTAACTAGCTGGCCCACCATTAGCTGGTAAAAAAACCCTAAACTTTTTTACTGTTGCAGTTCTGGGTAAACAAGATGGTGTTTGAGACAAACTGTTTTATAGTAAAGTTGGGGACAGCTCTTTCTTGTTGTTCACTTTTTCTGGAGAATAAATAATCATATTTAAAAATCCATAGGTGCTGATACTTGGCAGCTGCTATAGGCTTAAACTCAGGTTTACTCCCTCTGATAATTGTTTAATGTGTCAATGCTCGAGCTGGGCACCTTGATCTAGTGACAAGGAATATGTTGTTTAGGTTGATGTTTCTGCTAAAAATGATCAATAGCAAATATATTACTCTGACAGCGTACCCATCAACTACTAGGATTCATGCCAAAGGAAACTTCCATTTCCTGGTCTTGTTTCAGAATTACTTGAGACTGACACTGGTATATTTGCCTGAATGATACTGCCTAATTCTAGCATTACATACGGCTTTTTCAAATTAGGGTACGCTCTGCCATGTAGCTGTACTGGAGCAACATTTCACTGCAAATACTGCTGCCTCAGTGCACTGGGAAGTGTCTTAACTAGACTGTAGGAATATTATATTCACAATTCTCTCTCTAGATTTTTCTAAGGACAGGGAATTCTAATACATTTTAAACTCTGGTGTGATAACTCCCGCAAAGAGCTTGCTTTAGATTTCCAGTTTGGAAACCCGCAGTTAACTCCAGTTCTGAGGGGGAAAGATGTCAGGCAGGAGGAGTAAGCTCTTTAACCAGGCTAAGCTACAAAGCCAAATTACTAAATATATATATATAATCTGAGATTTTCACTAACCTACAGGTGTGGACATGAGAGCAAAATAGCAGTGTAATATAAGTACACTTCAATTACAATGCCTGGTACAGTGTGAGGTGCCATAAGAAATTTTACTGTACACTTAGAGCAACCATGATTTTCACTTCTGAGGCAAAAACCTTACCTAAGTCTGCTAGGGGAAAAAAGAGTGTAAGCCATGGAAAATTAGCATTGACATTGTTATTCCTG
This sequence comes from Falco cherrug, assembly GCF_023634085.1. Taxonomy (NCBI): domain Eukaryota; kingdom Metazoa; phylum Chordata; class Aves; order Falconiformes; family Falconidae; genus Falco; species Falco cherrug. The sequence goes on along the minus strand of NC_073704.1, from coordinate 8,932,997 downwards.
TGGCTACCATTAGCAAGCCAGCACAAAGTATTGAACGGTTGAGTGCCAAACCGACAAACCTTAAAAGCGTGTCACTGCTGGCATCCTTCTGACAAGTGTGAGTGCTAGATCGTGATTTGATTGTGTGTGGAAGTTGTATCACGTGGCCCTCACACAAGAGTTGTAGGAACAGCTGTCAGTCTGCTTAAAATTTTCTGGACTGAAATGGGAACTGACAGAAGCAGCAGATCAGTTCAGTATAACTCCACTGAAAGTGAGAGGTAAATGTAGTAAGCAGTGTGGAAAAGACTTGTTGGGGGTGTTCTCTTTTAAGCTACTCCTTAAGCTACGTGTAGACCATTCAATTACAAAAGTTTCTAGAACTTGCTCCAACTCTTTTAGATCAGCTGCAGCAGCCTCTGCAATGTTGAGAGCCTGAGTTGAAGATGGACTGCTGATGCTGATAGTGTTTTTAGGTGATGTATAGATCTGCAGGAATGTGTTTGATAGCGAGTGAAGAGCTGCCTGCTAAAGGTGTGCATACAGCAGTGATGCTATTGCACCAGCGCTGGTCCAGATGCCTTTTATTGCTTGATTGTATGGAACTGTAATAGCCTGGTATGTGTTCAACTTCAGTCTGTTGTATTAGATTTTAAACAAAGTTGGTGAGAGCCTATAAGAATAATTGTAATTAGAAGTTGTTACTAATGTTTTTTAGGCTGGAGTTATCAAATGAACAGATGGCAGTTGCTGAATGGGTGAAAGGCTCAATTGGGTTAATCTCCTGGCAACTGTGAATTAAAAAAATAATCTGTCCTACAAAAAAAAATAAATTGCTGGCCATCAGTAAGGAGGGAGGAGGAGATGAAAAAAGGCTTGGCATTTTCTGTCCTTGTTTGGCCCAGCAGCTGTGCTGAGGTTAGTGCTGGTTCAGTTGTGCCTCTTAACGGTGTTAGTACTAGTGGTTTTATTCTACTGTATAAAGCCTCCGAGCTGAAAGAGCAAGGGACTGTGGTCACGTACGTCAGAAAGCTCAGTGATAGCTATGCTTTTTCCATAGCTTACATGGATCCTTTTTGGCCTCAAATAAGTCTATAGCTTTTGAGTCAATAGGAAAACAGCAGGCAACTGGTCTGTGCAGTGTCCTCCACAGCAGCTTACACATGTGATGGGCTGTCCTGGAAGCTTAGCTGAGGGTCATTTTTGGCACAGCACCCTAAGTCCCACCTGGCCCCAGGAGCTGGCAATAGTGTATGAACAAGGTCAGATAACTGTTTGCCTGCTAGAGCGGTGATGATGGTGGTGATGTGCTGGAGAGATAGTCTCCTCTTCCTGATCCATGGTAAATTGGTGATAGTCTAATAAATTATGCAGACAGGTGTCTGACAGCTTTACTAGAGATACCATCCAGACCCAGACAGTGTCTGGTTTTTATCTGGAGGTAAATTAAAGACAGCCGTGTTTGTGTTGATAGAGAATCCAGTCCAGGAAGGCATTACAGAATCCCTTTGAAGGTTGTGTTGTCACACTGATAACCCTGCAGTCCTCAAATGTATTGTGTATGTTGTCTGGTAAATAGATCGATGCCATTTTGATTATGGGGTAGATGGCCGTGACCCCAGCCACCGATAAGTGTCGGTGGCGATGCTTACAAACTTTGAAAATTTGGCATAGACTAATTATGTATGTCTGCTAACTAATGCTGCCTTAACATAGGAAAAATAAGTGAAAATTTAGGTATGATGTCAGCTATTTGCACCATATAGATGAGAAGAAAATTAACAATTGGCATTTATTAATATTTTTTAATTTATTAATAAATACTTTTATTAAAACTAGGCATGAGCTGTCAGCAGAGTGTTGTCAGGTGTTGTCCTTTGCTTTAGTGATGCCTGCAGGTTAAACAGGCTTTTTTCCACTTCTGTAAAAAGCTATTCTTAAAATATTGGTGCACTTTGTTATTTTTTTCTAAGTTGTTCCTTTGATTGCTTACATGTCTGGTATTGTTATACATTCAGGTATCAATCATGGTGCAGGACAGTGTTTTGTTGGGTTATTTCATGGGCATGCTATGAAAGGAAAAATCTTTGTCCCTAAAGTTTTATGTGGGGAAGTAATTCTGAGACAGCTGGATGTTCTTTTCCAGCTGTTTTTCCTCTGAAGTGTTAAAAGCGTGGCTGCTAAACAGGATTTGGTAGCAGTCTGTCCCATGCTGATATTTCAGCAACTAATGGAGCACATTGGGAAGCTTAGTAGGGCACATGTTCCTCACCCCAGATATGTGGTGCTGGTTCTGATCTGAAACACTGGGAAGTCACAGGAAAACATCTACCACTTTGAAATCACTCAGGGTGTGGGAGTGCGAGGACTAGTAATTTAGGCTGCCAGCTTTTGGAGAAAGGCTTTCTAGCCAAGAAAGGGTGGACTGAAGAGAGACTAAGAAGTGACTAACATGTTTCAAGGCAAATCAGATGGAGGAAATATGAACAATTGGAGAAGGTAGAAAGCAAATACTGATGTGAGGAGGAGGAGCAGACAGAAATGGTGTTTGAAGAGGTTCTGCTGCCTCTCTGGCTGCAAGAGAGGCTTGATAAAGTACAGCTTTGTTAAAAGTTCGGTGTGACTTAGTCTTGCATCTCTGTTTTTCATGGGATTCTCAATATAGGTTCAGTTGGAGAGTAAGGCCCTAATTCTGTAGGCCTAGTATGTAAATTAAAATAGAGCAAGCAGTACACTTGCTTTAGGAGCTTCAAATTTGCTCTGTCCTGCAGAGGCAATTTTTGATGCTAAATTCATCTTGAAGGGGGAGCTTCGTTAAGAGTAAGGGCTGCATGACTGCTCCTGCTGGGTGCTCCATGCTGTGCAGTGCTGAACTTGAAAGGTAGATCCTTTCTGAAGATTTGAAAGGGGCTGAAGAGAAGCTAAATTAGTATTTAAGATTAATATTGTATAATGAACGTGACTACTAAATTGAATTAAATATAGAAACATTCCAGGATACCAGGAGCAGTGATGTATATGCTTATTGATCACAAAGATTGCCCTCAAACTGCTTTTTTGTAGTGCACCTAAACACCATCATTTAGATTTATATTACCAGAGCTGCTTTGTTTGATTATGACAGCTTGAAATAACTTAGTATCTAAGAAAATGAGTTAGCATGGTTTATTCCTTAATTTTCTTCAACATTTGTGGCTTTTACAAACAGATTTACGTAACTGGAAAATGTTGCAGGTGTGCATTTGTATGAACTTGAGCGAATAGAAGTGAGAAATTGATTATGAAAGTATGTGCACTGAAAATAAAAATGAGGAGGATCCATATATTTGCTTTCTTCGAGCCTTCAAGTACAGTAGTATCTCTTCCCCATAACAGGTGAGGAAAGTTGAGAGGGGATAAAATTTTTTTTCTTTTGAGAATTAAAAAAAATCCTTTTCCTTCATTAACACTCTAGAGATTACATGAGGCATTGTTTTGAAAATGCTGCATTAACTTCTGCACGTTGCACTTGAATTACAAAAGTATTTCCTTTTCAGTGATGCTTCTTAGCCTGTGCCCGCGCCCTGCCCTGCCCCTATCCCCCAGTGAAATTCTTTATTTTGGAAGAAGACAGTGGAAAATTGCTTGGTGAATGAGTGATTTATTAAAGAGGAAACTAGTAGTTTACACTAAAATGCTTGCAGGGTAATTGTGATAGATATGGTAAAGCTAAAAAGATACAATGCAAATTGAAGCTGATTTGAAAAATTAATACTGAGCTTTTTTCTAGAACTTCACTAACAAAGGGAAGCCTGGTTCAATGCATTGCTGTGCTGCTTATGCCTTTGACTTTCAGCATACCTGAAGTATGGAGTGGTATGTTGCAGAGTTGGAGATTTCCAACCACAGAGGCTTTTTCTAGTTTTTTGAGGTCAGGATAATAAGTTTTGTAATAGTGTGTAGAAGCTGAAGCATGTGATTTGATAGTATTTTGTTTAAAATAAACATTTGGAAGTGGAAGGAAAATATACATCTCTGTTGAAAAGCTGGCAGTATTAGGTGGCAAACAGCATTATACTGCTAGAATTAATAGTTAGAAAATGGAATTTTTGTCAGTATCAAGGTACTGATCTTCATCTCTAGCAGTCTTAAAGATGTACATTAAAGAGGAACCTAAACAGGAGAGGGGGCTTTTTGGACAAAACCGGGGAGAAGTAAGTGTTGCTGTGGATGAGAATGTTCCTTTTAATTGAGGAAATAATGCTTTCATGTTGTGTACTTAAACAAAACTCCAGTGGGAACCATATGGCCTGACTCTTTGTGACAGGGCTACTAAACAAAGCACTTAGATACTCTGACTTGTTGAGGTGGGGTTGGGGGAAGGGGAGGGAGCAGAACAACATGATTATAGTCTGTTCATTTCTGACTGTAACATTCACGTGGGTCTGTCGTAAGCCATATGTCTGTATGCATGTCAGGAGTGCGTGTTCCTATTTGTCCTGAGAATTGTCATGGGTAGGGAGAGTTACTGTTCCTGAAATTATTTAGAAATAGCTCTGGTTGCTTGTGTTGGGCTTAGCTTTTCCCTCTTCTGTAAAGTTCCTAAGCTGTTTCTGAGATATCATCAGTTTGCATTCAGCTCTTCCAAAGTCTGTGGTAGGTTTACATTTAACTCTTGCCTTTTTAACTCTTCTTATGGTTTAAAATAGCATTGGGAACTGTTGAAGTGCATACTGGGTCAAGGGCAGGACTCTGCAAATATGCCTGCTACTTGGATGTGCTCTTGCAGCAGATCACATAAGGTTTCAGGAGCACCAAACTGGCTGGTTGGGAGCTGGTCTGGGTCTGGACTTCATTGCATCTGAGTTTGGTGGCTTTTTTTTTTTTCCCCTGCAGAAGCTCTGGTATGTCTGCACTTACAGCCTTTCAGACCTACCCAGAGTGGCTTTTCAGAGTGGGTGCAGGACCTTGCAGTGCTCCTGCATTTGCTGCTACTTGACAAATAAGCTCTCTTGACTGCCAGAGGAATTCAGATGCTCTGCACTTTCTGTACCTTTGCTAAGCCAGCACTGAGTGGGCATTGACAAGCACCACTTTTCCGTGGAAGTTTTGGAGTGCCTTCACATAGTATTTCCTGAACCTTGGGTTATCTGGTTGTCTGTCTTGTCATCTTAAGGAATGATGAGGTACCTGACTGAATTGAGATGCAGGTGCTCATTATCCACAAAAAATTACGAAAAGCATTCAAATGGAATTTTCTTTACTGTTCAGCTGTAGTTACAGTCATTTGAAGGAGAAGGTCGGAAAGATTGTGTGATTAAGTTTGCTTGCTCTTTAGTGAGGCTTTTGGAAGTTTAGTGCATTGGAGCTCTGACTGTTGCTTCTACATTTTGCTTATTTACAAACCTGTTAAACCATGCTAGTAAGTTGGCAGACTGAACAAGGGGCATTTTCTTAATGGAGAATATTCTTGTCAGTGGCATTGCTTTATGTCAAAAATACATAACTTAAAATATCAGAATCAGAATCTAATGGAGCTTGAATGGTGTGGTCAAAATGTTTACTTTCTGAGCAGCAAAATACAAAAATTATGTCAATGTCAAAGACTGTCACTACCAAAGAGTCACAGAATTTGGAAAACTCACAAACACCCTCGCTTTGGCCTATTAAATATGTTACTGTTAATCACCAGTGTGTATATGGCACAGTTAACAGTAACATCTGTTTCCTTACTTGATGTTACTTTAAAAGTTTAAATTGAAGCAGGTCTTTACCTGCTTTGTTTTATCTTTATAAAGTTGTTTCATTCCTAGTTCCAGTGATTTGTTGCAAAGTTGATTAGAAACCTTATTTTGGGGGAACTTGTCTTTGTTCAAAGCTTTTGTGTGGATTAGTTATCATAGCCTTCCCGCATGTTTGCACATCTTCAAAGAAAGAGCACACTGTTCTGTACTCATGGGTGTGAGAGCCTTCGTTTTCATGTTTTCACAAGAAAACCCGCTCATTCTTGTGCCAAGACAAAGGCAAACATAGAAGCGTGAATGCATTACAGGAATTTTTTCATACTTGAGAGGAACTGGTGATCAGTAAACTCTCTGCTGAGCATTGCAGGAAGCAGAAGTGAGGCCCCAGCTCAGCAGAGCTACTGCAGCCCAGTGATTGCTGGGCTTGAACATTCTCTGTCCTTTGGTGTCTTGCTTTTCCCTGGTGCCCTTTTCTCAGAATTGTAGCAAATGGGAGGCAGGATTTGTTAAGCCAAAAAACCCAGAAGCACAGAAAGTAGTAAGGAAAGTAGTCAACACCTTAAAATAAGAGCCAGGCCCTAAACTCCACTTTCTAGTGAAAATTGATAGTGCCTCCCACTATGAAAGGCTGGTGAGTTCGAAGAGCAAAGAATAGGGGAACACTCTTTACAATGTGTTTGTATAGCTTCAGTAGTTGGTTATGTCTGGTCTTTTTTTTTTTTTTAAGCAGAAAGGGAAAGTAAAAGTTCTTGATTATAGCTGAGATTACATTTTTGCTATATTATAAAGACAGTAGTCTTTGAAAACTTTTAGCAGAAGTATGCCACCAGTGTCGTGTGTCTTTCAGTGTACAACTTCGGTTAAATCAGCTGTAGCTGCTTGATGCTGCAGAGTGTGGGATTTTAAAAACTGCAGTTGTGAACTTCTTAATAAGCGTGAAACACAGTACTTCTGTTCTGCTGGGTTTTTTTTTTTGTCTTGGTATAGTAGGCTGCAGATGCAGGGATACCAGGGCTGTGCCAAGCAGGTGGGAGTCAAATAAGCATTGCGCTTGTTGCAGAAACGAGCCAGTTTGGGTAAGCATGGATTCAAGGAAAGTTCTGTGAAATTAGTGAGCTCTTAATTGTGATGAGATCAGCTTGAATTCTGTGCCAAGAAATCTTTCCCCATATCTCAAACTGAATTACAGTTTTCTTTAGGAATATGTTTTTGAGAGTTGGTGTTGAAATCTTAAACATCGTTGTTAGCCCAAAGAAATGGGCTGTGTATCTGCAGACCAGAAAGTGAAGTGAGAAATTGAGTGGAAAGAAAAAAAAAAGACTACAGGAAAGGCAAAAATATATTTGATTAGGTTTCCTAGAACTTCAGAAGTAAAGGGTGGCAGTATATTGATAGACCTCATTGATATACAGGTAGTTAAAAGTAAGACTTCAATAATACACACAAAAGAGGGAGAAAGCAGGGGATCTTCCAGAGAAGGTAGCGTGGCAGAGAAAGGCCTTAGGAATAAGCTCCTTCCTAGGAGCTATGCAACTGAATCTGGCTACTTCCTTTCTTTTTATGAATAACTTCTAAGTTTTATGCATGGGAAAGATAACAACATTTTAATTGGACAAGAGTGTGTATCTATAGTAAACTGTGCTCACAGGGGAAATGCCCAACAGAGACAGGAGCAAAAATCTTAACATTCCTGAGTTTGTTCAACTGTGCGGAAGTTTGGGTGGGGGGAGTTGTGCAATGGATGTACTTTTTATTGCTGACCAGTACACGTTGCTGTCCAGATGCTTGAAGTGAAGGTTTGTCTTTCTCTGTTTTTGCATTGCTTTTAATCCTGGTTTCTGCAGGCAGAACTTTATCTAGTATGACAATGCCCTTGAATTAGAGATTCAGTAGCTGTTCTCAAATATATGCTACATGATATCAGGCTTGGAGGCTTCCCTACAAAAGCATTGTGTAACCTGAAGCAGCCTGTGGCTGATGGTGGAAGAGCATTAGCTGTTGGATGCTGGAGAGTGGTGACACTTATGCACATTGTGAACCTCCTGTGCTTGTTTTCTTTGTCAGGCTGGCACCTTAATTCTTGAGGTTTTCTGCTTTCATGTTTTCCAGGCTGTGGAGTTCTGGTCTTCTATATTTTAGTGCCTTATGTAGACAAATTTGGAGGTTTGGATAATGCCAGCGCTCTGTGTGTTGGAAGCCCTGGCACTTTAGTTTTGGCAGAGCTGAACCACCTTCCTATCACAGCAGGATATGTTTATGCTGTCTGTGGGGCAGATGAGTGTTTTTAGTAATGAATTGTGTAGCTTTTTAAAGAGAAACTTTACAGTAACCCCTGTGCAGCTTAATTTATATTTTAAAGTAAAATTTGATTTACAGGGTGGTTTAAATTAGATCTGCCAATTTGGACTTAAAGAATGGCTTTATGCTTGCATAAATAACAATTCTGGTTTTTTTCTCTTTCAACAGAGGTTGCAGAACTTGAAGCTAATTTACCTTGTAAGTATAGCATTTAATGGCATGCATTTTAAGGGGAAAGGGGACCATTGAACTGAATGTTTTGACTGAAGTATCATACTATTTTAGACTGAAGCAAATGATACTAGTTTACACTAGAGAAAGCTGTGCAAAACTTCTACTCGGGCTTGAACAGGTTTTCTTTGTTGCTCCCTCTTATGGGATTGCAGAGAGGTGGACCTGTATTAGTGTCCTTTGGAAGCAGTATTGATCATTTGGCTCCAGAATTTGATTGCTGGTGGAGTGGGAGTGTCCCTTTTACAAAACACCCAAAAGGTACCTAGGACTGAAGAGTACATTTATTGCCTCACTCCTGTTGTTACTCCATTCTCTCATTTTCAAAATAGGAGATTCTGATTAAGGGGCAGAGCAAATAGCTCTGTTCTCAGGAAACACATGAAGTTAACCTAGTGCTTTTTCACTTCACATGCAAGCTGTAACCTGGTGTGTTTAACAGTGAAAATTCTAATGAGAACTAGTTTTTTAAAAAAGTGATCCATATTCCTTAAAAAGCAAGATAATGTGGTTTTAGCCCTGGAATCCTACTTGTAATGTATGTTATGCTAAAAGCTGAAAATATTAATGGCTACTTTAAAACAGGTTTTGAAGAGCACAGGGTAAATGGCTCATTGCTTCTAAAGCTGAGGATAGATAGCTAAAAGTGAAATGTTTTCTGTTCCTTAGCTTTAGAAAGCTTAGTTCTGTAATGGGCAGCAAAACACAAAGCCCTTCTATAAAGGGGAGTAAAGTTCCTGCTGCTCTGTATTTGTTGTTAAAGGTGGGTGTTGACAGTGAAGCTGAGTTGTTGCTGAGCTCAGTGTCCCTTCAAGCATTGACTAGGGCAGCACCATTCTGCTATGAGTTCTTGGAATACAGGCAAGCACAACAAATTATTGCCTAGTAAGATCGGAGGTACATTCAGAACTTATCGCTTGCTCTACATAACTTCCCGTGGTGCACGTTCCTGTTTCAGAGTAATCAAAGACATTTTCCCTGCAGGGAAAGAGGCATGAGCTGCTTGCAGCAGGCTGGGAGTGTACATGCAGGCTTCTACCGTGCTGTGCATTCAAACTGTCTTGTCCATATGCTTATCTTGCAAAGAAAGCAGTGAATATTTTCTTTGATTATGCTGGCAGGTAGCTCGTGATGTTTCTAGTTTTTTTCCCCATCTAAGGGAAGCTTTGACTGTATTTTGTCTCCAGGTTAAACTTCTGACTGCTGCTTGTGATGAGCATCTTCTATTTACTAATGATTCTAAATCCAGATCAATGCTCAGATCTTAAAAATCAAGCTTACAGTGTACAGCATCAAGACTGCATGATGGGAGAAATTACAAGGGGGAGAAGATAAAGAAGCAGCAAAAAGGGAGGACAGGAAGAGATATTATTTAACTTCTTTCTGTATGCTGTTCCTAAAGGCAATTATAGAGATACTACATGGAGTAATTTTAACTTTTGTTAAACTTTTTTTGTGTAGACCCTTCTACAGGACAACAAACACCTGAGAAATGTGTATCAGGGTTTGTAGTTACTACAGGTCAAATACATTACTAGGGTTTGCGTACAGTTCTAGTTATTTTTTGGGGGCAAAGAGGGTCTATATCTCTGATACTGTTTAGCTCCTTGACTACAGAAAAAGAACAGCCAGATGGGTTACGAAGCTAAAGGCTGCATAATATGGATAATAACATATCCATGGGTATACACATCTTCTAGTACCAGCTTGCCAGCTTGTTTTTGCCGTAGTCAAGAAAGGCCAGTTTTATGCATGGGAAGCCAACTTGGTTTGTGTCATCAAATGCAAACAAAGGGCTGTTATGCTCTGAACTTGCATCTATTGAACTGAAACCACTGACCAGTTTCATCAGATTGATGTTTTAACTTTTTTTCCCACACTTGTTCTTCATTCTCACTATTCTCCTTAAATCTGGTCTGAGAATAAAACTAGTGTTTGGTTTGTAATGATGCTGCCTAACATTTGCTCTTAATTCATGTAATGTAATTGGTTACGCAGAAGAAAATTGTTCAGTATGACAGCTGAACGGAGACTTCACAGGCTTTTGGATGAGGCTTTCCATAAAGCTTATATCTCATTAGACCTTACAGGTATAGATAATCCTTTGTTAGCATAGGGCTGTGGTAGCATGACTTCTTGCAGACTTGCTGTGTATGATCAAGTGTTAAGATACACACGGTACCATTAAAGAATTTGTAAGGAAGAGGTGCTTAATCTCTATGGTGTAATCTTAATGTGTAGTTATTGTTTATGCAGAAGACCAAATCATTTGGCATTTTAAGGTCTTTGAGACAGCATGGTTTACTGAAAGGAAATAAGCTGCTTCCTCACAGCTCAGAGTGAGGTTCCATTGTTGTCCTGTAGGCAGGCTTATTAACTGGTGCACAGGCCAGTTCAAGGTATTTCTATTCTTTTATTCTAGTTTGTGCAAAGTAGGGAGCTAAGCAGTAACCCACAAATGCCTAGCTCGCTGATTGTCAAAACTTGACGCTATTTGTACAGTTCAGGAAGCAAAGACATCAGCCTTCATTGGTTACAAGTTGCACGATTCCTTTATTACTTAGTACTCTGTTTCCCATTTGTCAAATAACTATCTTGCTTTTCATGTTAATTTGTTCACATGCTCAGTCTCAACTTCTTTTTGGGTCTGGGGGGTTTCTTGAGTTGGTGGTCAATGAGTCAACATCTCCCCCTGCCAGAGTTAACCTTTCCCCTAGTTGGTGCTTCTTGTGGTAAACTTGCAAACAGCTCATTCATCTTTTGGTGGTACTTTCCTGTTTAAACAAAGTGTATCAGGGTTTGTAGTTACTACAGGTCAAATACATTACTAGGGTTTGCGTACAGTTCTAGTTATTTTTTGGGGGCAAAGAGGGTCTATATCTCTGATACTGTTTAGCTCCTTGACTACAGAAAAAGAACAGCCAGATGGGTTACGAAGCTAAAGGCTGCATAATATGGATAATAACATATCCATGGGTATACGCATCTTCTAGTACCAGCTTGCCAGCTTGTTTTTGCCGTAGTCAAGAAAGGCCTAAGCTGGTGCTTAGCAGGACACAGAAAAATGCTTATCTTGAATTAACTGTTAACAAATCATTTGTTCTGATTGTTAGAGGTTTGACTTCAAGACAATACATTTTATTTTGTTAATTAATTATGCGATGTCACCGTTACTGCAGGTGACTGTGACTGTATAGGGAGGAGGTGCTTAGAGGCAAAGTGTAGGAGGAAATCAGGAATGTAGGGATTAATCAGGGAGTGAATTTTGAGAGTATGGAAGATGATACACTTTTCCAACAGAGGAAAAACAGTTGTCTGATGTAAATTGTTCTTTTGCTTCCCAGGTACGTGTAAAGTGAACTTTCCTGACCCAAACAAGCTTCATTACTTTCAGCTAACTGTAATCCCAGGTAATTATTTTTTTTTAAACATGTTGCTTTCATTTGTGTGTGTGGTGTTTAGGAAATGTAATTCCAAGCTTATGCTCAAGAATTCGATAAAACTTTCTAGTCAAAGAGACTGGCTGTAATTACAGTGATTATTTTATAGAGGCAATGGAGAAACAGGACTGGATTTTGAGAACTAGATTCTAATTAGAAGGCCATCAAAATTAAGCAGGTTTAGGAAATATTCAGTTCTTGTTTGCTCACTTTGAAAACATTTTTGGTTTTCCCTCAGCCAATTTCAAACCACCTTGTTTTATTTGCTGAGAAAAATCTTCTTGGACTAGCTCTAAAGAAGTTACTGTATTATAGCCCAGTTATGTTGCAGATGTATTACTTCCTACTGAATGCTTGATTTTGCAGGGATGAAAAGATAGGTAACGGATATAGCACTTCGGGGAAAACTTCAGATCTGTGCATTTCTGAAGATGCTTAACAAGTAGGAGTCTCTTTAAGTATGTGGAAATTAGAACTTTTATTATTGATACAACTTCAGTACACTGTGAAGCTTCTGCTGGCATGCTGTTCAATAAAAACATTTTCAGAATTTCATTTGCACCTGAGTTTCTTAATAGCCATCTGAAATTAAAGTTTGCTCATATAGCTGTCCCTTTTAGAATAGAAAGTTGTGTTTGTGTTTTATGAATGAATTTGCATGGAAGATTATTTAGACTTCACATGCACTTATTTTTGCTGTGTGTGTTGAGACTGCAGTACACTAAATTGTTTGAGTTGGATCATAGAATCAGGACAACTTGGGTTCGAAGGGACCTTAAAGATCACCCAGTTCCAACCCCCCTGCTGTGGTCAGGGACATCTTCCACCAGACCAGGTTGCTCAAAGCCCCATCCCACCTGGCCTTGAACACTTCCAGGGATGGGGAGATCTCGTTTGGGCAGCCTGTTCCAGTGTCTCACCACCCTCACAGTAAAAATTTTCTACCTAATATCTATTCTAAATCTGCCCTTTTCCAGCTTGAAACCATTCCGCCTTGTCCTGTTCCCCATGCCCTTGTAAGAAGGCCCTCTTCAGCTTTCTTTTGTAGGCCCCCTCATCTTGTAGGATGTGCTGGGATTGGTATCTCCCTGCCATTAGTTCCTGTACGTGCACATTTTCTGTAGATGGTTATTGACCACAGAGTTTGGATGCAGTATGGCAGTCATCCTGATGTTGCACCTATTGAATTTTTTTTTTAAACCTGTTTACGCTTAACGGCGTGGTGGAGTGGTTTCTGATAATCCAGTCTCTGGCAGTCAAACGGGCACTAGATGTCACTGTTGCTGCTTATTAGCCAAAGTCAATTAGCACTTCCTCGGCAGTAGAAATCTTGGGTGGTCTTTGTTAACATGTCCATTCATGTGATTCCTTTTTGTGATGGAAAAATGAGTAAGACTGCCCTAGTCAGTGTAATCAAAAATAAATAAGTGCTATTATAGAACTTCAGACATCTCATTCTGTGTAGATGTGTTCATGTTTACTTGGTGCGTGTTAGTCTCCTTGCGCCAACTGTCCTTCAGTTTATATGATACTGCTTTATTATATTTCAGAAATGAGTTAACTTTACAAGATCATCTGTGTGTGTTGAGTTAAGGTTGTCCTGAATGTGAAGCAGTAACAGCTGCTTCATGCTAATTCTAAGGTACCTAGATACATAGTAATTTTTTTCTGTTAAGAGCTGTGCAGCAAGATGTTGCAGTCGGAAGAGAGTTGTTGAATGCAGAGCATGGGTTTTGTGCTAACTTTGTTGCTGAAATGATCTTGGGGATGAGATGATCTTAATTAACATTTTGTTACCCTAAATATAGCTGCACAGCTGAAGTCTCTGCAGTTGTAGTCTGATGGAAGTAAACATCTATTTTCAGCTGTGCATAATTCAGGTACAGAATCTTGTGATCAGCTACAGCTTAGCACAGCTCTCTAAAGGCAGAATGTAACACATACCAAGAAAATCTTCGTAGCTTCTTGATTCCCTTAATTACTGTTTTTTCCTTTATAGAGTATGCTGAATCTTAGCTGCCTCTTTGCTAACACAGAGAAAACTAAGTGGTTGTCACAGAATTTTTCTGGCTCAATTGGGCCACAATCTTTGCTTGAGGCAACTATTTTTGTGGTGTCTGAAGAATGCTGTGTGAATCTTGACAGTGCGGTGGAAAAGCCAGTTTTCCTCCTCCTGCCTGGAACTGTCTTTCACATTCAGGAGCTGAGTTCTAGAAATCCTGCTTGTACATCTGGCTTTTAAGGGAGTCCTTTGCAAGTAACTCTGCAGCTTTTCAATTGTGGAACTGGAGCTAGGCTCAGTGTAGCTGCGGGTGCCAGTGAATATCTAATGCAGCCTTGCAGTTCTCACTGTTAGAACATGTGTAGTAAATGTAAGCCAGGGTTGGTAGTCTGCACAGCAAAGAGGTTCTTGATGACTCGCTTCTTAAGGTTCTCAGTTTGCTTATATGCAGTTACAGAGATTGCATCCTTCTATGACAGTTGGGTAAAGGGGTGCTAATTATTTTATATTCGTATTTTATGTTTAAATTCCCTTATATTCTGATTAACATTAGAGCTTGAATTCTGTAACTGCATATTACAAGGAATCTTACACCAGAGTGCAGTGAAGATACTGACTGAATATGTTTTTTAACACTAGAAATGCCTTTTTGTGGTCAGCATTCTAGCCTTATGTTATTGGCAAAGTCTGCTCTTGGGTGCTTTGTTTTATGCAGTTATTTTGAATGTGGCTGGTTTTGAAAGGACAGTGAAAGAAGCTTCTTTAGGTTCTCACAAAAAGACTAATTTGAATAAGAAAAACTTTAGCACCAAGCAGAAATACTTTCAGCTCCCTTGTTCTGCATTTCTCATAATAACCTTTCTTAGTCAGTATTTAACATCACAAAATTATCCTGGTGACAGTGAGTTTTTAACTTAAAAATGACTTTATAGAAAATTTTGATGAGGGTGACTGCTTATTTCACATAATTAAAGAAATTCAGATTCCTTTGTTATAACTTTCTGCAGCACACTATGTGTGGATGTATAGTAGCACATGCTAGAAAATGAGTGAGACTTAGATTTTACTGCCACAATGGATAAACTGTCTGTGCCTGAGGCAGATATTTCTGGCTTTCTCTGCTGTCTGAAGCTTCTTTTTCCTTTTGTCATCTGAAACAATTGTTCTGTCATTGAAAAATACCCTTATGCCATCACTTGTCTCTGTTCTTATTTTGGTACCAGTATCATATTTGATTAAAAGCTAGGAAAAGTAAGGGAATAGATGCTTATAACACAGAGTCCTGCCTGCTGCACTGATGTTTGGAGCACAAAGTTAGAAGCTGAGTTTAAGACATGGTTATGCCCTGGAAAAAAAATATAGGTGAGTTTAGGTAGCTTAAACGTGAACAAAACTAGAGGAATAATTATAGTTAATGCAGTTTTTCCTGCAGTTGCCAGACAGTTGAGTAGTTCAGAGTTAGTGTGGTTAGAGTCCCATTCTTCAGGGAATTAATAAAGAGCCTGTTCTCAGTCTTGCATACTATAAAATGACAAATGTCAGTGAACATGGCCGAGTGTTTCAGCTCTCCTGATTCAAGGAGCTACTATCAAAAGCAAATCCTTTGTGGCTTTTCCTTATTATCTTGCATTTTCTTTTAAAGTGATAAAATAATTTGGTTTAGTATTTTCACAGCACTTTCAGCCATCAAAACATCTTACAAAAGCAAACTAAGGTTAGAATCTGGTTGTTGATAAACTACAGGCTGAAGTGGGAGGGATGCTTGCTCTGTTAATACAGCTTGAAGACAAATTTAAGTAGTAGGGGGAAAATGAGCTCAGATGCATTCCCTTTCTGCAAAAGTCTCGCCAGTGGCCAACTTAAGTTATGTGCTAAAGATATTTTATTTGACAGTTTTATTTATAGCACTTTTCTCGCTATTAACTCTGCCAGAACTTTAGTTTTTCCCACAGCTGTTACATGCCTAAAAAACTGAGGGTTGCTGTCCCAGACTGTATGGGTGTTGTGAGGCACAGGGAAGGAAACTACCATGCGGGAGAATCTATTTGCTTGCTTGAGATGCCATAAGGTGACTTAATCATGAAGGCTTATTCTGTTAATGCATTGCAAGATTTCTGGCTGGCTCCTGAGGCCCTCCAGAGATGTGAATTTTTAATATATATTTGAGTGATCGGTAACAAATAGCATGTTTTACTGTTGCTTTAGTGAAAAAATTTACAAACTTACAGGGAGAATTGTAAAAAAGGTGGGGAGGAGAGATGCTGTACTCTTCCAGTTTGATAAATTATAGAATGGTTTGCGTTGGGACACCTTAAAGATCATCTAGCTCCAATCCCCCTGCCATGGCCAGGGACACCTTCCGCCAGACCAGGTTGCTCAAAGTCCTCCCCAACCTGGCCTTGAATCCTTCCAGGGATGGGGCATCCACAGCTTTTCCTGACAGCCTGTTACATTGTCTCACCACCCTCACAGTAAAGAATTTCTTCCTAATATCCGGTATGTCCTCACTTACTTTGTAACAGAACCAGCAACCTACCCAGGGTATTTTTTGATTAGTGCTACATGGATTGATGCCAAGATAAAGCTGAAGCATAAAATGAGTAGTAATGCATTAGTAAAGCTGACAGTAATGAATATTGAATTATCTTTGAGGGAAACTTCGTCACCTAAGTATGTGGAAGTAATGTGCAGTGTGAGGCACAATGTGTAAAGTGCTCTAAGTCTTCCAGAGATTTGTCAGCCTTACATAGAACACAGTAAAACAAATAAAACTGAATTAATACATGAAGTAGCTCTTACAGCTTGTGGAGGTGTTAAGATGTGGTTAGAAAGTGCTAGAGCTAATCTAAAACATGTTTTTGCTGAGGAAAAGGGGTGTTCTTTCACTGTCTGGTCCTGCTGCTGTTTTTCTGCTGACACTGGTGATAATTTAACCACTCTGCATGCCAGTTAATCTTAGTAAACCTGCAGGAAGCTTTGCACTCTGTGGTGATGGTTGTATATGATGAGAGAGGCTCAGCTGGGCTTGTCCCCTCCAGCTGAACTTGCCATGTCTGATTTCGTCCTGCACATGGACAGTAGTTTCTTCTACGGAAAGGAGACGACAGTTTCTTCCATGGCTGGGTGGAAGTGGAGCTAGGTCTGCGTGGTGGGGAAGAGCAGAGAAAATGAAGAACAACTGTTCAGCTTTTTTCCCCAGCCCATGCATCTCTTGAGCAATGTCAGAGTGATCTTGCTGTCTGGGCTTGGAGTCAAGGACCTACTTAAACGTTCCTGTGTGCTGCAGAGGCTGTGGGCCTGGTGTTTTCAGTGTGCAGAGATGTGGAGTGTGGCTTTTCTCTTGCTGCTTGACTGGCAGGAATTGGACAGTCTTTTGGCAAGCTCTCCTCCCTTGGAGCCATTCTTGAATGTTTCTTTTGGACAATTGTGTTACAATGAGGATTCATTAAATCTGAGGATTTTCTTTGACATAAGACACATGTAGATACATCCATCAACAGGCATCTATTTCACGTTAGCAGGAGTGGAGTATGAAAAGCTGCTGTGCAGTTTGCTCCAAGTCCACAAAATCAAGGAACTAGTGAAATTTTAGCCAAGGAAAATAACTTTCTGCTGCTGGACTTCCTGAACAGCCTTAACAGTGTTGTTGTTTCTCCTTTTATCTTGCTGTACCAGCAGTGGGCTTCTCCCTGTGCAAACACATGTGGGTGTTTCATGTGATTGCTTATATTGGAAAGTGATAGCTTGATAAGTGCTTGTGAGCCAGAGGGCAGTGGGGAGGCCTGTGGAAGGCTCTGAGTTACATGGTTTGCACCATAACAAGCACTGAATTCCTCTGTGATGTTGCTTGTTTGGTTTTGGTACAATCACTGAAAGATCTGAGATTACTTTGACTGTGGTTTAACAAGGAATGGCATTATACTTGGAAACAGTGAGGATTCCTGACACTTGGCTAAAAAGCTTTTATAATGTGTGAGATGGTAGATAAAGTGCAGTTAGCTGTGTCCTGTAGGGTAACTCAGTGGTGCTTCAGCTGTTTGAACTTGTGGAGGATATTGGACCATTTGCCTAATTGTTCCTTCCTCGAACAGTCAGAGTCCTATGAACAGTCGGAGTCCTACGTTGAGTGTTTTGACATTTCACAGGGAGCAGTTTCATCAGAGGGATATTGGAATAACTTAACTTTTACATCTCGTTCTTTAGAAATAGCTTGCTTTAGTGATTTTTATCTCAGTATATTTGGAAACAAAAGATAAATGCTTTTATTTTTTATTAAAAAAATCAGTGCATGTGCATTTACTTTCTGGTGAAGTGTAGTGTGCCTGAGAAGACTGCTTAATAAATCAAACAGTTCAGTATTGACTTGGAGTGGAAATGAAGAATGTGTTTGAAAAGTGTATGTTCTGGACAGGTTATTAAAGTGAGATTTGCAATGGCTAAGGCTTGCAGCTTTGCACTGCACAATTCAGAGTGGAGGCAGCTGTAAACATTACTGTGTGGGGTGGGGAAGACCAGCCATGTTCTCTTTTCATACTCTGTGCCTATGCTGCTTGTGTGCTGAACCTGTCCATAGTCTACCCAGACTCTTGGGATGAGCTGGACTGTGAGAAACTTCCTAGCAACTCTTGCTCTGTTTTGCAGGCACAGGTCTTAGAGTGGCACGCTGGGCATAGTGTACAGTTGAGTCTTGTCTTTGGCAGCATCAGCTTTTACTGGCTCACTTCCCTCTACAGCTGAGGGTTGGTTTTATTTAACAGGGTGATACCCTCTTTTTCAGTAAGTCAGTGAAGGGATGCAAAGAGGAGAAAGGTGGGAGCTGGCTACTTTCTTGTGATTATGGCAATTACAGTGTGGAAGCTACAGGCTTGCGCTGACAGTGGTGAGATTGTAGCATGGGCTGAAACCTGATTAAGCATATGTGGGGCGTTGGTGTGTAGGAGGTCTAGAAGACAGCATCCTGAAAGAGGATTTTGATGACCTGTAGTAGAGGAGCTAGTGTGGTTTGGAACAAGCTAGATAATAAGAAAACTCCTGTTAATTTTCCTGTAAACTATAGATTGCTTCACAGAACTTACCTTTACGATGTTGATTTTAAAAAATATTAAAAAAAACCCCTGTTGGGCAATGATAACCAGCCTTTCTGACCTTCAAGCCTTCACTGTGGCTGTACTGTGTAATATAGAGAGTTAAAGTACTTGAGGTAGTTTGAGCCTGAGTATTCTGTGGGTGTCCCAAACCCCCAGTGTGGGCTGGGTACCTGTCTCTCTTCCGTAATGACAAAACTCAATAATGGCAATGCCAGACAGACATATTTCAGATCATTTGCAAGCATTTCAACTTCCAAGCACAGCCATCTCAAGAGTTGCAGGCTGACCATTATCCTATTACATTATCTCTGGTTAAATGCAACTAGATATTTTCAGATTTTACACTTTAAAATTTAGTCATTGTATTGAGTCTGAAATTGGCAGAGAGGCAGTTGGATTTTCCTAACTGATTTATCATCCTAAGATAGTGTACCACAATAAAAGAGCAAGTTAACTCTTTTATTGTATGTTGTCTGAAGCATGCTATTGCATGCCATTATTCATACTACTCACCATATGTGATTGCTAACACAAGTCTGGGAAGATGTGCTAAATCCCAGAGCAGGATTTAGCATGCATTAGCAAATGAAGTGTGTATCCAGCAGATTCCAAGGGTCGGTGTTGTGGTACAGCATGTCATATGGCTGATGTGTGGCAGAAGTTTCTTCATATAGACAGGAGAAGTTCACTCAAAGGTTCCTCTAGCTTGGTATTGCCTGGTACTCTGATCAGAAAGGCGGGTTTTCCAGGACCAATCTGGGATTGTTTACTCTTCCAACTTAAAATTTCTGCTGTAAATGTTTTAGGAGTGGAAGACAACGCTATGTTCACAGGATCGTTGGACTACGTGGCAGCTGGTGTTAAGGTTAACAGTGTTAAGGCTAGTGACTGGGTTATGTATTTGACAATAACCCTGTGCTGTTATTTCAATCTTTGTAATGACAGATATTTTGTATTTTTTGGTGTCTGGTTTTTTTCTTATTTCCTATTTTCCTTGTGTTTTCTTTTCTAGATGAGGGCTATTACCAAGGTGGAAAGTTTCAGTTTGAAATTGAAGTTCCTGATGCCTACAATATGGTGGTGAGTATTTGTCATTAATAATTGCCTTTTTAGATTTAATTTCCAGGTAATAGGACTTAAGAGGGAACTTGTCATTAAGAAAGAGTCTTCTGTCTGTTACTAAAATATCATGGGTTTATATAAAACTCTTGGTTGCCTTGAGTTTTTGGAGGTCATCTGAACTCATGCTCAGAGTTGGGGTAATAAAAGTTGGATTTGGTTGCTTGAGGCCTGGGCCAGCTGGCATTTTGAAATTTAAGATGGACATTCCACTGCCTCTCTGGGCCTCTGTTCCAATGTTAATTTCCTTTGTTATGTATCTTTTTCCTGTATCAGGTCAGAATTTCCCATTTTGCAGCTTGTCTGTGGCCTCTTGCATTATTGTTGTGCACCTCTAAGAAAAGCCTGACTCAATTTCCTCTATAACCTCCTATTAGGTTAGTTTTAGACAGCATTAGGGTCTCCACCTTCAGCCTTCTGTTCTCTAGGCTGAATGAATCAAGGGCCCTCAAGTCTCTTTGTACTACACGTGCTCTGGTCTCATCACTATCTTTGTCTGCTAGGCTCACTCCACTTTGTCAGCGTATCTGCTACTGGGAGTTCAAATTGGGACACAATAATTCTGGATGCAATGTCATGAGTCCCAGGGAATGGGACCAATAATTTCTTTGGCTGTTCTTTTGCAGTCCAGTGTTTGCAACCAAACAGCCATGAGGCTTTTATTGACTCTGTGATACTTTAAAGAAAAAAAAAGTTTTCTCAACTGTCTGGCAGAAGCCTCTTGGAAGCACAGATGAGTCAGACCTGAGAGTCTCCCTTCTGGCTGAGATTCCATTCTTATCTGCTCTCTTGTGTTAATTATTCTTGAGAACTGCACTTAATGATTATTCTCACAGAGAATTATATATTTAAGAGAAAGAATGAAGTAGGTGAACAGAAAAGAAAATTTTTTTTCTTTGGGGCCTTCAGACTGGTGTTTATAGTTCTGATACTGGTCTTAGGTACTTAATCCCTTTTGAGATCATGCAGCAGAGGGCATTGGAAAGCACAGATAATGGTGGCAAGTGGTTTCCTTTAGCGCACTCTGCCAGTTCTACTGGTTGTCTCCCAGGCTGTTTTTAAAGTATCTTTAAAAAAAATAACAGTTTCAATGGTTATTAAGCAGATGGCTTTTCAGAGGACCTACAAATGATTGCAGTATCTTATTGCAGATAAATAGAAATCTCCAGACAGCTTGGCCTTTTCAAAGCATGAGAAATATTGTACTTTACTAAAATTGCAGAGCCTTGCAAAAGAGATACAATTACAATAAAAATAACTGCAGACATTGTTTTCAGAGCTTAGCTGTCAAAAGAACAAGATTGACTCCAAAAGTGGAAAACAATTGGGGCGCATGTCTGGTTCTCAAAAATTATGCCTGCCATTCTGTGTCCTTGATATGATAGCTTGATATGTAAGGAAAATAGACTTATTCAAGCAATTGACTTGCAATATTTGCATTTAGGTATATTAATTGCAAGAAGAAGGAAGCATCATTTGCTTTTACTTTGAACGGGTTTGAGAATTTCACTTGCTTTTAACTTTTTTTTTCCTATTCTTTTGCTTTCTGTATTCTTAGTTTTGGAGTTCAGACTTCTTTCAGAGAGGCTGAAGAATGTATGGGGGAGGATGCTAGAGAGATGTTTCCAGGAAGACCTTTGGCTCATGTTCAGATGCACCAAGCCTATATTCAGCATTATATATATTTATATATATGTGGTAGTTGCAGTCACAGCATTGTTTATATACAAATATGAAAGAAATGCAGTGGTCTAGAATGTAGTAGCTTGAATTCCCAGACTGAGCTCAGAGGATGGCACGTTAACACTGCTAATAGGCTAATAGAGTAGAAAGTTTGTTGGATTTGCGTTCCAGAAGATGCCTTCACAAGTTTCCTAATATTCCTTTATTTATAGTCTATAAGTACCTGGGAGACTCACCGTATCTTACAAAATGTGCATGCTTGCAGAGGACTAGCATTTCTGAAACAGCTTTGAATTTTCTCCCTCCTTTTTTTGATAGTTATGCTCTCCTTTCATAGTAATAGTCATCAAGGATATTGCTTGAGCTGTTTGGGTTTTTTTTAAGAGTTTAGGATCCTAGCTGTCTTTATACCTATAAATTCTTTTAGTACGTGTAGGTGTTTTAGGTACTATTTGCAGTTGTATAGTTTTGGTTGTGTGTTTCTTTTTCCGTTCCCCTTAACCTCACCAAAGAATTTCATGCTGTAATACAGGCCACCCTTACCTAGCTTGTGTGTGGTTATACACACACTGTACATACAAAGGTGGTCATTTAAGGTTGACTACATCCTTGTTCTAAATTGAATAATTCTGTGCCATCACATACCTGAGAAACATGGCCTTCAGTAGGGGGAAACTCTGTCATGATCTCTGTCTAGTTTTTTAGTTACCTTCAATAATAGCAGTTTAACCACTGGCAATGTTGTGCACAGGGGAACATACACAATGTATATATATATTATATATATAAAATACACTCAACTTCAATTTCTTAAATTTTGTATTTAAGGTGTTCACCTGAACAACAACTGCAGGAAAGTATGTGATGTGTGAACAGGGGAGCTGAATGTTATTTTTGATTTGTTTTTTAAAATATGGTTTTGATTGCTATAATTAAAAAATCTTATGGTTTGTTACGGCTCCCTGATTAGCACTGGCAGAAAATCTACAGCAAATATTAATTAGGTATTTTTAAATTCTGAGCACCTCTTATTCAATACAAAAGTAAAAAGTTTGCTTTTGTGCAATTTAGAAAACATGCATTAAGTTGATTATGGTCAGATTATTAGTGACGATGTGTATGTTCACAAATACTGTGAAAATTGTGCTGAGGCCATGGTTTTGCTTTCTGCCAGGCAGCACAAGACTGAAACAAGTGATGGCAGTATTTTTAATAGAGCTCTTCAGACCTGCCAGTGTTCTTTCAGCCCATAAGTAAGGTTGGGATATAGCACATCTGCATCAGGCTCCTTGCAGTAGTGCTGAATGTCTTTATGTTGGGACTAGAAATACTGGATGAGACGGGCAAGTCATTGTAGCCCTGCTTCGGAGCCTGCATCCACGTTCTAGCTAATCTTTTTAGCTTGCAAAAAAAAAGAACATCTGGGTTTTTTAAAGCTATAAAATGCATAATTTGTAGTATAGTTTCTGTAATGGCATCCTTTAATTTCTGTAGCATGCCGGTCCAAAATCTTTTGTTTGCTGCTTCTCTGGGGAGGAGTTCTTTTTTCACCCTTTGTTCCTCATAAGCGAGCATTCAGCATCTGCACTGGGAAAAGAAGCAGACGTGTAGAATGGTGGCGTAGTGGAAAAGTAAGAATATATAATTAAAGAGGAAAAACTTGGAAGATTGCGTTGTGGACTGCAGCCATGGCATACAGCTCTGCCAGAGGGCAAATCATAGGAGCCTGATTTTGAAAGTAGTGGCATGTGAATACGGAGAAGTAATGTATCCTCATGCTTTAGGTGTGACTGACTAGGATGTATGCTGATGTTTGGTACCTGGGCTATAAACTTCCTTGGTGCAAAGGTTCAAGAGCCTAAAATGTGGGAGGGATGCTTTGGAGCAAGCGCTGCTGTGAAGTGCTGCCTCTTGCTTGTGAACAGAGCACACAGCTAGTTAGGGCTTAACCTGTCTCTGTACCATTGAGCTGCTGTACTGACCACTAGAAATGTTCATTATGGTTATCTTGTCAGGCAATAAAAATATTATAAGGGTTCAACTGTATCCATAATTAATAACTATATTGAGAATTAACCATATTTATTATACAGAATTATTAACATGTATATGTACTATTAATAACTACCCATATTTAAGCTGATGAGGTTGATCACTTTAGAAGCTTCTCAGCTTGAGAACTGGAAAGGGTTCCTATTTTTAATTGGCTATTGGAGGCACAAGGGTGGTTCAGGTAGATTTGCTACAGTGCTACCAGTAATTTGTGTCCCCCCGCTCCTGCAGGCTGATGGGCTGTGTTTTGCCCCACACTTCACAGAAAAGCTGGAGAGAGGTAACAGAGCTCACCACAGGCTTTTCCTAAAGCAACGTGTTTCCCAAGGAGGGGAGCTCTTCCAAGTGCTGCAGTTGTACATTGTCATGTTGGTTAGTTCAATGATTATGTTTTTATTGTTGCTGATTTAATACTGTAATTGAGCAAGTATTGATGTTGATTGTGCTGAACCAAACAGTGAAGTGAGATGGACCTGATGGTGCCTGTGGGCTTTAAGTGATCTTTCTCCTACACTGCTGCTCTGCAAAGGCAATACCCAAGAAGTTGTGTGCCTCAGTAGTCTTTTTGAGTTAGTTCAGTTCATATGCTAATGAGCACTAGACTGCTCTTGGCGTTATGTTTTAATATTTGCTCTCTACTAGTATTCTCAATTAAATTTTCTTTCTGCCTGGTTAAAGCAGATCGAGGATCTTTATCTTTCTTTACCCTTTTTAGTGTTAGTATGAAATTACTACAAAGAACTCTTCACATTAAAAGTTATTGCTCACTCTTTAAACTCCCATATTGGAAATGGGACAGAATGAGGAGTTCTGTTCATCCTTTTTCTGTGGTGTCCAAGTGAACAGTCAGGTGATGCTTCCTGCAGCCTTAATGACTGAGGCAGAGTTGATCACATTCCCAAGGATGCAGGCATATAAAGATGGTCCTGTATGGAAAGGCCTCTGCTTTCCAGGGACAGTTGGAGTGAAAAACATCCTGAAAGGAGGACTTAATTACATGCCCCAAAAATGTTTTCCAAAAGGTATGTCTCAGATCTTCAGATCTCTTCCTTCTATATGACTGATTCAGACTGGCTACTTTTTTTGGAGCCTTTGGAAAACCTGGCACATGTCTGCAGAATCCTCTGCTCAGATCCAAAGTCTTTCACACCCGAGGCTTTCTTGATTTTTTTTTTTTTTTTTTTTTAATAGCACTGTTTTAGGTGGAACCAGTAGGCTTTGTCTTTTCATCTTTTCTAGACTCAGTGTAGTTCTGAGTACAAGAAGAAAAAAAATCTCACCCTGAGAGGCCTCTTTTTCCCCTAAATTTGGAGCTGATCTATGTGGAAAGATAATACCCTAACTTTTCTCACGATAGTGATACTTAGTTTTTTTAGGGTATTAAAAGTCTTTTGAAGATCAACACTTAATTTTACCTGTTGTGAATTGCTTTAAAAAGTTTCAGATTTTTTTTTCTCAATTCATCTGTAAAGTTAACTGCAAAGTACTAAGAGAAATGCCAGCCTCTACTAGTATATGAGGGCTTCCTTCTGTCCCAGGCAGGGATTGTGGGATATCCTGCTCCACAGTTCAAAACCCTTCATATTTCATCATATCTGGGAGGAAGAAGGCTGATTCCTGTTTGCATATCCATACATGCATGAAACTGCCCTTAATACAATGTGTACTTTCCAAATGTACTGCTCTTTATGTCATTGAGGTGTACAGCATGAAGGAACGGCTTCTCTAACAGTGCAGTGTGCTATTTAGCAGAGAGCGTGTGGAATGTTCTGTGGTGGTGGGATAGTGTCAGAACAGAAAGCAATTGGTATTGATACAAATGTTGCAGAGGGATCATGAGAAGAAAGCTGGAGCTGGGTTAGTTAATTCCATACTGTCTTTTCAAACTACCATGCCATTAGAAATGTTAAAATCTGTTGGTAAGCCTGTCACTTTGGCATTTTAAAGTATGATATTTGTTCGGGAACAGGCTGCACATTCATGAGCTTTTGTTTAAAGCAAATAGAAGTTTGTTAGTGTTTGTGCTTACAAAACCTGCTGGGAATGTTTCTGCCCATACAGACATCAGAGGAAGCTGTGAAACAACAAGTAAAACATTTAATACTGTACACAGCAAATTACTTTAGCACCAAGTGCTGCTGCCTGACCTCTGTGTCCACAGCATCTGTTCCCCAAGC
The DNA here is from genome assembly GCF_023634085.1 of Falco cherrug. Classification (NCBI taxonomy): domain Eukaryota; kingdom Metazoa; phylum Chordata; class Aves; order Falconiformes; family Falconidae; genus Falco; species Falco cherrug. The sequence continues at coordinate 8,907,206 of NC_073704.1, read as the reverse complement.
ACTGCTTTTTCAGTTGACCAGCTGCCCAGAAATAGAGGTCGGTGAGAAATGGGAGCAAATGTTTTAAAATATTACTACTACTACTAATATCCAGTGAATGAGAGTTTAATTTTTTTAAAAAATAAGCAAACTCCCTTCTTTTCTGCCCCGGGGTGCAGCTGATGAAATAATGGGTGCTACAAGACTAGGGGACCTGGTGCTTTAAGGAATGGAACCTGATAGATAGTACAGCTCTGGTTTAGTGTTCACATAAAATTGAACTGTCTGCCACCACAAGCCAGATTTGTTGGCAGCTCCCATGTTTCTGACATATCATGTTGTCAGAGTAGGCAGTCTTGGGGACTCTCCAGTTTAACATGAGGTGCCTTAGGCAGTGGTCAAAAGCCAGGAATTTAACAGTAGAACCACTAATCTTACACTTTTTTCTGGCCAATGTGTTAGTTGTGCAAACAGCAAAGAATTAAAAGGGATTTGGTTCCTGAAGGATCAGATATCACAATTAAGAGGCTTCCATCTACTACTTTGGTGACCCTGCTTTATACAGGTCTTGGTTTGGGACCAACACATTGTGAATTGGGCTCAAGCTCTGTCATGCCACTGGAAATTTTGAGGGAGTGCAAGGAAGCTCAGGGACCTGAAGTGCATGAGTTGGGCAGTTCTTATGTTGAAACACACTCCTGCTGTAAGGTAGCTCCTCTTTCACTTGTTGTGCTGGGTAATCCAGCCTGTCAAAAGTACAGGGTCATATGGCTTCATTTTCCTCTACTCATTTCTCTGTATGATGTGGTCAGCTGTGTTTGGCTGAAACTGAACACAAATCTCATTAAGTTCTTTAGAATCTGATAGGGGAGAGTGGCAAGAAGTACCTTAGGGCTGGCTTGTAGCTTGGTCTCTGGAATCTGTTTATTCCTGTTAATGGCTCTTTTGGGGAATTTTATATTTTGTAGAAACTGTAAAGAAAAAAATGGGGAGTTGTAGTTGCAGACAGTTTACAAGAATGCTTTGGGACTATCTAGTGTCTAGCGAAAATATTTCAAGTACATTGATTCCAGATATCCCTTAGGAACCCCATTTTTTTCCTCTAAGGAGAAGGTTGGGAAGAACTACAATTACAGGACAGATAAGATATCTGTATTAGTACACCTTGTCCCAGTGGAGTGCCAGATTGATCAAGATCTGAAAACATAAAATGAATTTATTGATTAGCACTTTATATTCTATCTTCCATTTAGTGAGGATGATAGAAGGGAGAGATTATTTATTAGCTGCATTTTTAAAGAAACGTGACAACAAGCTTCAGATCAGCTTCAGCAAATTTTCCACCAAAACTGAAATCAGTATATGCATAGTTCTCAAATGCTTGCAACACTTCCTTGTCGCATCTATACGTGTTCACCAGTATGTTGAAGGGGACTGAGAATGGATGTGAGAGTCAGTTACCATTATCAAAACTAACAAGATATCCTAAAAGATAAGTGGGCTGCTTAGAAATAGATGAGAATATGAATCCATTCACTCTCATGACCCCCAGCTGAGGTTAGATCTACCTGTGCAGCTTTCAGTATCTGAGGCGAAAGAAGGGTTTGAGCAATTAAATTGATTTTGTAAGTTTTGTGAACCTTGTCATATGTATGACCTGGAGATTGTTAGAAGCATTAAAGCAAAACATCTTGAGGAAATGATGTGTAGATTTGTTGGTTTAAAGAAGACTGAAAGATGACCTGGAACAAGCTTGAAGGGAATTTTTTGGCTGAAGATAAATTTTCTGACAGTGCAGTTGTCCTGTGTGTCTAACAAAGGAAAAAAGAGAGAGAAAGAAAAAACCTTTGCCTTAATGTCAGGAGTGGGTTTTTTTTCTAATTCTTAGCTATGAAAATCACTTCGAAAAAATAAAGGAATGAATTTTTGTATCATGAAAACAAAATAAGATGCTAGGTAGTTCAATCTGACTGTGAAGACTTGGGGCTTTTTGTTGCCTTTTTTTTCTTTTAAAAGGTTTAGTTTGTATAAAGCTTATACTGTGTTCAGCTCTGTAGCCCCAACATAAGACAGACATGGACCTATTGGAGAGGGTCCAGAGGAGGGCCAAGAAGATGCCCAGAGGGCTGGAGCACCTCTCCTATGAAGACAGGCTGAGAGAGTTGGGGTTGTTCAGCTTGGAGATGAGAAGGCTCCGGGGAGACCTTACAGCAGCCTGCCAGTGCCTGAAGGCGTGTACAGGAAAGCTGGAGAGGGACTTTTTACAAGGGCATGTAGTGACAGGACAAGGGGCAACGGCTTTAAAGTGAGAGAGGGAGGTCAAGATTAGGTATTAGGAAGGGATTCTTTGCTGTGAGGGTGGAAAGACACCGGAGCAGGCTTCCCAGAGGAGTTGTGGGTGCCCCATCCCTGGAAGTGTAAGGGTCAATCAAGGTCAGGTTGGATGAGGCTTTGAGCAACCTGGTCTGGTGGAAGGTGTCCCTGCCCATGGCAGGGGGGTTGGAACTAGGTCATCTTTAAGGTCTCCCTTCCAACCCAAACCATTCTACGATTCTTACTTTTTTGGTTTTCTGCTCATCAATAAACATTCCCTGTTTGAAGGTGTATATGGTAGAAATTTACTGTTTTATCTTGATCTGCTGGCATGGAATAAGCACTGCTGCTTTCCCTTTCTTGAGAACTAGACATAATCTTTCAAAAGAACTTGAAGATGTAGCTAATGGAAAGCCATGCTATTAGAAAACTTCTAAGAATGACATTTGTTTTGAAGGTAAAAAGTTTGAGTGTTTTCTGCATGCCACTTAATTTTCAATAATGCTGTGATCCAGCACTGTGGCAGTCAGTGCCCTTTGTGTTATTGGACAAATGTGAAATAATAGTGGAGAAAAGTCACAGTCTACATGATAAATTGCAGATTTGTTGTCGTGATAGGTGTTCCTTCTTTTAGTGCTAGACAGGTATGTTATTGGTTGTTCAGTACTATGCATATTTTCTTACCTCTTTTCCAAGGAGTCTTAGTTAAAAAAATGTTACTAAAAAGGTAATTAGGAAGTTGAGAACGAAGCAAGGAGGCAAAACACATCATGCCACTATGCAAATACAGTTATTTGAGCTATCTTGTCTCTTGACTGAAGACTTAATGGGTAGCAGTGGAGGAAAATAGCTCTACATCTATAATACGTGATTTAATTGAAGTTATGAAAGGTACTGGTCTGTGCTGATGTATTCCAGTACACTTACTATAAGAAATAATCTGCTTGACTGAAAGCTGCAGATTGTAATTTGGAAAGCATGGATAGAACAACGTGCTGTTGCTAAGCTACCAGACTTTTTATGACCTGCTTTTTATTTACTTCACAAAACTAGAGCAAATGAGACTATACTTCAAGAATCTGTATTTTAAAACCTACTGTGGAATTCCAAAATCTGGTAATCTTCCCTGAAAATAAGTTTGCTGTCTTTTTATGGTAGTATCTTAAGTTTGGATATGATGTGCCTTCTTGATGCTTCCTCTGATGCTTTCTATTCAATTGTGAACAGGAAGATCTGTATGTAAAAGAAGCTATTCTTTTGATGTGATTGTTACCATTGCATCCTCTGCTGGTTTTTAACAAACCCGACTTGAATAAGCCTTGGGAGAAAACAGTAGTTTTCTGGTTTAAATTGTTGTCTTACTGGTTAAGTGTTAAGAAACTGAATGACTTGGAATGTTTTTTTCTTTCTGAAGGACAGAGAAAAAAGAGTAAATTTTCTTGGCTTTCTTTAAAGTTACATTTTTCTAAGAAAAAGTAATATCAGCCCAGCTTTTGTGAAGAGGTAGAGAAGCTAAAAGGACAGAGAAAGCTCATGTAACCCCTGTAGGTTATGTTATTGTTGTCTCTAACACACAAACAGAGGCTGTGAATATCAAATATATTTGCCTTTTTCAGTTCCATGACTTGCAACAATAATACAGTTTTATTTTAAGGGATAACATTACCATTTGTTTTTTCTCCTGGCAGCCTCCAAAGGTAAAATGCTTGACGAGAATCTGGCATCCGAACATTACAGAGACGGGAGAAATCTGCCTAAGGTAGCAACAGCATTCTGTTGTGTGTGGTTTGTTTTTTTTTTAACCTTGGAGATTTATGTCTGATAAAACACTGTATGTAATTTTCATGCCAGTATTTTTTTTTTAAACAGATTCTGCAAATCAGTGGCATGTGACCCTTAGGAACTTAGAAATCTACTGAAAATACTGTTCTTGCTATGTTTAAAAGAGACCATGTAGAGCCTGGCTTTTTAGGTTCAGACTAAACATTTTGTTCTACTTAAGGTAAAAATGTAAACTCCAACCTAAACAAAGCTTAGTTTGTTTTTCTTTCTCTCCATAACTGAATAGTTCTCAGGCCCTGAGAGGGCTTAAAACTTTCCTTGTTTAATGTCTGAATGTCTTAAGCACTTGAAACCCATTTATATTTCAAAAAGGAAGGGAAAAAGTGTTCCTTAAACTTTTGACAGTAACTATTCTATATTAGCCATTTGTTTATTTTAACATCAAATATCCACTATAAGACACATGTGCCAGTTAAAATAGAGTTGGGGGAGTGTAAGTCAATATAGGAATCCCAAAAGCTTTACTTTGGTAAAGTGTGAGGCTTATGTTTCTGTGTGGTTTTCCTTTATAGTAAATGTTTCCTCTTCAAAATCAGTTTCTGAAAGTTTGTAATATCAGTGTTTTTTCATGAGTACCTGATGGTGAAACTGGTCAGAAATGAAACATAAACAGAAGTGAGAAGCATGACTGTCATTTTTCAAGTTAATGAGATGTAAAAGAAAAAGCAGATAAAGCAATGAATAAAAATGAGATAGACAGCTCTTCTGAAAATCCAAAATGTTTGCCACTCTGAGTAGCAAATCAGCGCTGAAAAACCACAAATTTTTCATCTAGATTTAAAAATGTTTTAGTGCTGTGTTCAAGGTCCTGGTGAAAATGAAGTTTTCACAGGGCTATCTGTCACTCTTCATAGACTGGTCAGGCTCATCAGCTGATAGCAACTAATGAGCTGTTATCAGTGCTTTTAGCCACAGTGGTCTGCTAACATCAAAGGGCAGCAGAAGCCAGCCTGAGGAAGCTCTGGTATGTTCCTGGTGCTTGATAGTGCCAGACTGGAGCAGGATTACAGGCAGCGAGGGCTGGTGTCCATAGACTTTACCTCACTTGGGAACTGGAGGATTTAAATGCACTAGAAAAATACACTAATTCCTCTCAGACTACCTAAAAACCTGGTTGTCCACAGTTATTTGGAGCTGTAGGCTGGTGATACAGGAAGGTTGTTTTGGCAGATACGTATTGCTAGTTTTATCAAATTTGCCAGACCTATAGTGTTTCTCTGTGCCTTCTAGGACTGTTTTATTTTACACAGCTGGACTTGTCACTTGACAGTAGGGAGACTGATTTGAGGATCATGTTTTCACAGTTTAAATCCTACCAGAGTCCATGTGGCTTAGTGGAGAAAGCTTAGATGCTTTGAGTCAAATAGTGCAAGTAAATGAATGTATAAATGAGCTCTTTGGAACCCGTGAAATAAAAATACTGAACACCAAACGATAGCTAAAATTTTAAACTCTGACTGTAGTGCAGCATCTGCTGAGGTTAAGTAAAACCTCACGTTTCTGAGGATATTTCACTATTTCTTGTCTTTAAATGGTTTTAATTATGAAAGATTAACCTAGTGTTGGAACATAATTCTAATGAAGTACTTTTTTCAGCATCTGCATTGAAGCATCACCTTTATTTGATTGTCAGATACTTTAACATCTCAAACCTTTGAGATGTCGTACTGTTTAGATGGAAAAAACTAAAATAACTTGGATTGCTTTATGCCTGCTATAATGGAAAATGCACTATATATAGTACTTGCAATCAACTTATACAAGAGTCTTTACGTTAAAATAGCTTCAGTTATTTTTAAAAGCAGAATAAAATTCCTTATCGGAGTTTTTCCCAACTGTCTCTTACTAAATGTACCTCATACTGTGGTGTGTGTTTATTTGATAATCATCCCTGAATTAAAATAAAACAAATGATTAAACTTGTGGTCAAGTGTAATAGTTTTTGGCAGGAAAAGTGTAGTTTTTCTGTGCTTTATGGATTGCAGTTACTCTGGACCATATTAATAATGAACTATATTAATTGGTTCTGGACCGTACTTGTAGATATTACCTCTGCTGCACATGCAGATAGAAAAATATCAAGATACCTAGAAAAGATATGCTTGCTTATCACATTGTCCTGGTTTTGACTGGGATGATTTTCTTCTTAGTAGCTAGTACAGTGCTGTGTTTTGGCTCTGAAGTGAGAACAATGTTGATAGCTCACTGATGTTTTTAGTTGTTGCTGGGTAATGTTTATACTGAATCAATGACTTTTCCAGTTTCTTGGGCCTTGCCAGCAAGAAGGCTGGAGTGGCACAAGAAATTGGGAAGGGACACAGCCAGGTGAGCTGACCCGAACCAGCCAAAGAGGTATTCCATACCATGAGAGGTATTCCATACCATGGGACGTCATGCTTAGTATATAAACTTGGGGGGGTTAGCTGGAGCCTGAGGCTTGTTGCTTGGGGACTGGCTGGGCATCAGTTAGCAATGATGCGATGTTAAAGGCTGCTGAATGGAGAAACTTCTGAAGACTGATTAATTGTATCAATTGCATTGTATAGCCAAATGTTGCAACTTCCCCAGTTAGAAAAGCTGATTAAGTTGATAGCTTGTTTCTGTTCTCCAGTGCTGTTCCCAGTCTCCTCAGCTGTGGAAGCAAAAAAGCTCTTTAGAAGGACTTTCTACACCAGTTGCTCCACTCCTCGTATCTATAGCATGACCTTCAGAATCAGTTGCACTGGCAGTGTTGGGTTGAGCAGGGAGGAGAGCAAAGGAGGAACCCCTATAATGTATCCCTGCCAGCAGAGGGTTTCTGAAGTGGGTTCTGAAGTTGGCTATGAAGACAGGCTGAGAGAGTTGGAGTTGTTCAGCTTGGAGATGAGAAGGCTCCGGGGAGACCTTACAGCAGCCTGCCAGTGCCTGAAGGCGTGTACAGGAAAGCTGGAGAGGGACTTTTTACAAGGGCATGTAGTGACAGGACAAGGGGCAACGGCTTTAAAGTGAGAGAGGGAGGTCAAGATTAGGTATTAGGAAGGGATTCTTTGCTGTGAGGGTGGAAAGACACCGGAGCAGGCTTCCCAGAGGAGTTGTGGGTGCCCCATCCCTGGAAGTGTAAGGGTCAATCAAGGTCAGGTTGGATGAGGCTTTGAGCAACCTGGTCTGGTGGAAGGTGTCCCTGCCCATGGCAGGGGGGTTGGAACTAGGTCATCTTTAAGGTCTCCCTTCCAACCCAAACCATTCTACGATTCTTTCTTTTTTGGTTTTCTGCTCATCAATAAACATTCCCTGTTTGAAGGTGTATATGGTAGAAATTTACTGTTTTATCTTGATCTGCTGGCATGGAATAAGCACTACTACTTTCTCTTCCTTAAGAACTACAGTTTTTTTGTGTCAAACTTGCCTTGAATGGTAGTTTCTGTTGGCAAAAGGAAGGCAAAACTTTTATTGGAACTGACATATTACATTGATAAATGTGTTCACCTAAGAGCTTTACATTAAGGCAGGCTTTCTCCAGGACTGATCTCCCCATTACAGTAACTTTTATTCACTCTAAGCTGTAAATCGTGTCAGCTGGAGCTTCAGAAAATTTTGAAGTTGCTTTTGTAGTGTCTCTTGAAGCAGTGGGTGAGGAAAAACTGCTGGTTGTGCCATTTGAGAACCTCCTAGTAGCCCAGCCCAGCTCCTCTATGGCAGCAGGACCCGTGGATGACAGGTCTTTGATCAGAAGCTATATGCAAATGCTTGTTCATCCACTAAACTGGTTCATGATGTTTTGTGTGTTTCTACTCATTTAGGTGTGTGTTCTCCTGTGTGTATGATGCTCTGAGAACAGATCACCATTCAGACCCCCAGACTCTCTGGTTGTTCTATCTAGGTCATCCCCACTGAGAGCACGAGATGTGGTTTCACTAGATATCCTGTGCTGGGAAGAGGTTTTGATTAGGGGCCTAATGATCATTCCCAGTCTGTAGGAAGAACAAGGATGCTGCTCTAAAAATGAATTATATCAGCAAATGAGAAATATTAGACAAAGGTACACTTAATCTGTCTTCATTTCCTTTCCACCAGAGTTTTATGAGAGGTATGAGTGGCTCTTCTCAAGTCCTGGCTGCTGGTGTCCACAGCTGGAGATGTGCCAAGAGAGCTCTGAGGCTTTGGGAAGCTGGAAGGGTGATAATGAGGTTCAGCTGATGTGTTCAGGCACTTTGAGCTTTATCAGTGCATATTTTTGTGCTTTTATTGTGTGTTACCTTACTCCTCACTTCTAAGCTCACAGCAAGGTATATGAAGAGGCAGAGGGGAGTACTATAGCACAATTTTATGAGGAACAGACAGAGCCAGCTAAAAAGTCTTGTTACTTGCTCAAAACCTGAAAATCCTGGCTTTTGCCTGTTCAGCAGCATTTTTGCTCTTAACTTTTGTAATACAAACAAAAATGGGAGCCATGAGATACTATTTTCACTGTTCTTGAAATTAGTTTTGAGCTGCACTAGTGGCAATGGCATACTTTTATCTTTTTAAAGGCACAGAAATGAGATGAGAAGCACAGTTAAGATGGAAGATTGTCCAGTATGATCATCCTGTTCCTAGACTCTCTACATTGAACAAGGAATAATGCTAGTCATAGTATATTTCCTTGGATTAAAAATTTGGCACATTCAACAAATAACTATATGGGTAGCCTGTATGGTCCAATCATCTACTGTAATTTAAAAATTACTTAATACGTGACCTAACAATTCTGTGATTGTATCTCATTCTCCTATCCCTGCTGCTAAGAAGCTGAAGTCCTTTCACAGAAGAGAGGTTGATAATCCTCTTTTCTTGCTAATTAGTTATCCCACCAAAAATATTCTTTTTTGGATTGAATTGTTCCAGATTTGGTGAGAGATGAGTCATTCTGCAAGCCTGTCTCTTCATCAAAGATGAACATGTTCCAGACTGGAGCATGTGTCTGTGTGCTAAGGGGAAAATAAAAGCTCAATGTGGAGACTGTCTCACAAGGATTTCTGTCACAGTTTGCTTGATGAAAATAATTCAGGTTTTTTGACAAAGGTTGAGCTCAAATTAGGAGATCTGTAGTGACCCTATGTAGAATGTAATTCTAGGACAACATACCAATTCTTGTGCTTTAAAATCCCAGTACATAGATGTAGTGCAAGAGGTAATTCTTACATTGCAATTACTTCCAAAGTTCTTAATGTTTTCTTTCTGAAGATTTCTGACAAAGTTTGTTTAACTAGAAGTTGCACTATATAATGTGTGTGTCTTTTTTTTCCAGTTTATTGAGAGAACATTCGATTGATGGCACTGGCTGGGCTCCAACTAGAACATTAAAGGTATTATTTCCTTTTAGATACATACATCAAACAAGGTATATCTTCTAAAATACTACTGTGGACTTGCAAAGAGACAGATAATGCAGTTTGCTCTAGAAACAATTGAATTTTTTGTCTTTGAACAAGTGTTGGTGACAACACTGAAACAAGTACAGTGCCAACTGATTATAGAAATGATTGCTTGTTTTGGCACAGCTGCACATAATCTTTTATCAGTCAAAGCAGTATTTGTAGAATGGTATGACTGCAGGTGACCCTGAGAAACCATGCAGTAAGGGTGGTCTGCTTTTTACCCAGGCAACAAATACAAGAGCATGATGGTGAGCAGGACTAACAGTAATCCATGAACCTTGTAATTTCTATTGTGTTGATATTCCTGACACAGCAATAGTCTGTCTTCCCTTCAGGCCCCCAAGGTCCTCTGAGTAGAGGAACTTGGAAAAGTGAAAGGCTAGTTGCATTTGGGAGAAACACCATGTGGAACAGAATCAAATGTAGTTACTGCACTGTCTTGAATTCTGTTTCATCCCATGTTGGAAGGGGGGAGCAGCACGTCTGCGCTTAGTTATTGCATGAAGCAGGGCACTCTTGGCTGTTTTAATCACCCCAGTAGGGAACTAATGACCACTGCCCTTTAACCTTGCCTCAAATGCACTTTACCCCAGTCACTAAAATGTAAGTGAAATCTGGTCCCTGTAAAGTTGCTGGGAGTTGTGCCACTGTGGTTGCAGAATGACTTCAGAGATTGGTCCCACTGCAACTGGGCAGTATTAACAAATTCAGTCATGGTTCTTGCATGAAATAATCTCACTGAGATTGTTGTGAAGCACATGCACTTCAACATAGTGACTGCTCTTGTCATGCTACAGGAAGCAGTCAATTGCCCATTTACTGCTACATGACTGTGCTGCCAGAAGAGTCTTGCAGAACACTGAGCAATAATCTCCCTTTTGCTTTTACCAGAAACTCTGCCAGAACTGGTTCTTAAAGAACATTAGCTACATTAGGTAGGTTAAGGGTACACATGTCAGGTGTTTGTTCCTTTTCAAAACACAAATTGAAAATGAGTTTTGTCTAATATTTGATTTCCTTTTTGCACTGTGAATCACATCTGTGACTTTCTTCATCTGTAAAATCTCTTCATGTGCATCTGACTTCTGGAAAGTGAAGTAGAATCAACGTGTGTATTTTCTTAAACACCCTTTCCCTATTTTTTTCTTTCCATCGGCTAGTATGATTTTGATTTGTCCTTTGTGTGTGCTTTCATATTGGGTTAACTCAAGACAGACACTGACTGGGTAATTAACTAGCTCTGTTTCTGTCCCTGTATTTCATTCCCAGAGAAAGTTTTTGGACTACAAGTTTTAAGCTTCAGCTATTAGAAAATTAGTATACCAATATTGCAAGCGGACAAGAATGTACATATATTTTTATTGCTGCCCTAGCTTTGTTCATGGTATCTTTCTTACAGAGATTAAAATACTGCTACATGTTAGGACTACGGGTGAGAGTAACTTGACCGTGAACTCTACTTCCTGTCCTCAGTGATGATAGAGGATGTGTATTAATCTTTTCCATTTTATTCTTGCATCAGTTGCTAATTGCCTGTGAGTAACTTCATAGGTTAAACACTCTGGAATCCTCAATACCAGGAGACACGAGCTACTGAATATTGTGCAGCATTTTAGGGTGGTTTTACCTTCAGTAAGGTAGAGGGGACAAGAAGTCCACAACCACAAATGAAAAAAACCAGGAACTTTGTGGGTGTTGAAATTAAAGATTCAGCAAGAGAAAAGGAGATAGCAGTTTAACTTAAAGAAAGAAAAGAACAATCCAGCATCGTTCTTGGAATTTTCCCCCGCCTCCCCCTCATTGGGCATTGAAGCACCACAATTCCAAGCTCACATTTTATACCTTTGTAATTTGGGGTGTCTTTTTGAAAAGTTTTCATTCCTTTACTTTTGGTTGCCAGAGGCTCCACTTTAAATGTGCAGTTTCAGTGAGTGTTCTCTCACTTGTCATGTTGCCACTTCATGATTTGAAGTGTTATTAAAAAATAAGTATCACATGTTGGTCTTAACTTCCAAGTTGTGCCTCTGTAGAAATGTGTTGTTACACTGCACCTCTAGTACAAAAGGAGCTTATAAAAATGTGAGCAGAAACAGCCATTGGGGATGTTGGTAAGCTGCAAGCACTATTGCCTAGTGGTTTTACTTGGGATACAGGTTGTAACTAGATGGTAACTAGCATCAGGAGTGAGTCTGTTCCTTGTCAGAGATACTCTTCATCCATTCCAAGTGTACTCTTTGAGAGGACTCATAAACCTGGGAAAGGTGAGTCTTTTGCAGCCATGGTTCCTCATGTCCATTCTGTCAGGTGCTGTTTCAGGTCTTTGGCTGACTGTCTCCTGTCACGTTTCATGCATGCCTTCCTATGTGTTTTGAAGCTTGATTAGTGTCCAGGTGCTTAGATTGGAGGCTACACATACTTCTGAGATGGAAGATACAGAATTGTGCTGGTTTAATGATGATATGGCCACACAGTCAAGTTGTTCATCAGTGTAAATTAATTGTGGTTAGGTGTGTGTTAACTGTACACCACAGAATTACATGGAATAGTGAGTGACTGGTAGCAAAGGAGAGCCATGAGATGTGACCCACGTTACTTTTATCTCTTAACATGCCACCTTTACCCACTAATCCAGTCTTTCTGAATCCTTTGTTTCCAATATTTGGACACCGTGGTCTGAAGAACCTGTATGTCTCAATAAGCAGAATACACTTGTGAATTTGCGCAGTTATGCTATGGATAGTATCCAATCTTGGCTAGTGATGGACTTGAAAGTCAGTATTTCATATTCCGCTCATCAATAATATGAAGGCAGCCTGGTTTTCTGTAGGAATAGTATCCAAATTTGTCCAACAAAGCACTCTGTAACACTGCTAAAATAGTTAATTTGAGAATGGGTCTGTACTGTGTTTCTGTGACAAAACTTGGCAGGCATTATTAATGCAGCCATTCTGGGTATTCTTGGTGTATCGATTCCAATAGATAACACAAAACCTCCAAAGCCACATACACAAACCAGCTCTGTTGTATGCTGCTGCATGCATTAGTTTTATGTGCTTAACCTTTTAGAAGGCTAGTTTTAGATTGTCTCATCTTCTGTATCCTTGTGGTGGCAGCAAAGCTCTTACATGAAAAAGCCTTCAAAATAAACTCTGTGACTACTTTTTAACTTAAAGTATCAAATGGGTAGAATCTTGAAGAGGCATTTAGGTTTTGCCTTTTAACTATCTGAAATTTTTACAGAGTATTTAGAAGATTTAAATTTTATCTGATAAATTGTGTTTTAAGTATAGAGAATTCTTAATGAGGGGGAAAACCTAACTCAATTTCGTTTTCTAGCATTTTGTTCCACTGTATTATCTCATCCATGACTTGAGTTTTCCTTAAGTTACCAAGTGCTGAGCGTTATCTCTTTTCCATGTGACTACTTCCTGCTACTGAATGTGTTTCCATAGACCACTGCAAAAAGCAACCTGTGTACTAGTGAAGGCACTAAAGAATGTGTTATTTCTGAATTCCTTTATCAGATACTTTCTAAATTGGGTTATGAAGACAGTTGGGCTTTAACCCTGAAACAGATCATTGGTAGGTTAATGTTTTTAAACAATCCATATATACTTTTTTAATCACCATTGATGCGATTGTAAACATTTTCTTTGTTCATAAAAACACTCCAGAATCCTAAATGCTTAGATGACTTCTGCTAGCAGTTTGGTCCACAGACAATGGATTGTGTGAAAAATGATGCAGTGTTCTCTAAGTGATATTTGTGTAATCTTTCACTACTTTATAGCTAGTTATGAGTTAGCGACAGGAGCCCTCAGTTTTCATTCTGTTATGTTCTACATCATTTTATTGCATACTTGTTTCTTCTCTAAAACAGAGTATTAATCAGGCTGAGGACAGAAGTTTTTCTGGACTTCTGCTTGGACTGTCTGAACTTGCTTTTCTGCTTTCATGTTTGATGGTCAAACTTCAAGTTGTCCAGGCAGAAAGCAAATAGATGGTTTCAATTCCACTCTGTTCTCAATTTTTTTATGTCACTGGAGATACCAGCTTTTAAATACCTGGTATGAAATAACCCTGTTGCTGTTGCTCTGATACCTTGCTGCTTCCCCCACAATAATTCCAATTTCAAACTCAAAAGTGCTTCAGTAGCTCCTGTTAGTCCTCAAAATGCACTTCCTTGGACCTTATTTGCCATGAGTATCATCTGCCTAGTTAAGATAGGCCTCCCTAGTATTCATCAGGTTTCTCGAAAATGCTTGTTTTCACTTTGCTTTAGAATTATCTTGGGTGATTGATTTTAAAAAATAAAGGAAGTGGATCTGTGTATTGTGATTGCCTAATTGGTTCTAAAAGTCAAGCTGTTCCTTCTGCAATTATGGCTAACAAACTACAGCTGGAAATTGGTCAGTGACTGATTTATGAACCATAAAAATAATCAGAGCACACTTGTGCAACTCTGCTGACTGACTGTGGAGGGTTGAGTATAGTAATGTTAAAACCAGTCTTTTAGAAATATATGCTGAATGTTCACAGGGAATATTTGGTTGGGGTTTTTTTTGTAACTGTTCTGGTAGAACTACAGTTGGTCTCAGTTAATTGGAGAACTATTTTTTATTTTCATGTTTACTGGTAGGATGCATATGCATTTCATTTCTTTGTTGAGATATTTTAAAGAGCTGGTTTTTGTCACTTTTGTGTTAGTGCTGTCAGGAGAGACAAGAACAGGAATAAGAAACATCAAGGTAGTTTTAAAACTATAGATACGCTGACAGCTTTTTATACCCATCTATAGGACAATATTTTTTCAGGAATTCCTTTCCTGTGACTTCAGATACTATGTTATCTAATCTAAAAGGAATTAAGACTTGTTTGCAATAAACTTGCATTTTTGAGTTTATCATTAAGACGCTTGCTTATTTAATTATTGTTTAATACTGAATGAGAAAGTATGCCCTGTTGGCACTGATTCTGCTGTGGTCTTAGGGCAGTAAAATTACTGTATTTTAAATCGTGCAAATATCAAACTGTCATCTCTGAGAAATAAATCAGACTGTCTTGACTTAATTTTTCTGGTTACTTTAACCTCAGTGTTTAAGCATAAACTTGAGTAGTTTTGAAAGCTTTGGTATAAGCACAAAACTTTCATCCGCCATCTTAATGAAAATAGGTGGTCTGCTGTCAAAATTAAATGTTATTAGCGTAGAGGGGTATTTTAAATAGAAAATAACTGTATCTGTCTTCAGGATGAAGGGAAGAAAGTAAACCTGTATGTTCTCTGTCATTCTCATAAATTCTTGCTGCTGATACTGTTTTTCTCAGCCAGCATTATGGAAACATTGTTCTGCTATTTATTCAAGTCCAATATTTGAATGGCTCTTTGTATTGTATGTAGAAATGTCAAAGCATGTGCTTGTAAAAGCTGACTTCCTGGGTGGAATGTGTTTGTCCCCTATACTGGTAAACTAAGGAGAGAATCGTGACAAGAAGAAAGCTAAAGGCTTCACGGCAGTGGCAAAGAGCACAGATGTCAGCTCTTACAGTGCATGAGAAGTTACTGGGATGTCAACCATAGGTTAGCAAGGAGACTCTTGATCTTATGAGTTTCACATCTGTCTCCTGAGATCATCTTGGTCGTGATCACCAAGGCTACAAAACCGAGCACGCAAGAAATTGTGTTGATTGTAAGGGGGAAGATGGGCTCTGTCAAGGTGTATGCTGCCTCCTGGTACAGACCAGTATAGAGCCTCTGAGCACTGGGAAGAAACAGATTGCCCTGTGTGGGGTTGCAACTGCTCACTGCATGCAGGTTTCAAATACTGCACTGAGCAGACAAATGCCTGTTTTTTCAGGTGGTGTGTCTTCACCTGTCTTCTCTGGTACCATACAGAAGTTGGCAATGTGTTTGTGCCCTGCACTATTTCCTGCTGAAGACTTTCTACCACCTTATTCCTTCTTGTGCTGTGTCCAAGAGGCATGGTGGCCCCTGTCACCCAAACCTGCTCCCCACCCAGAGCACTGTTCAGCACAGTGGGAAGGTGAACTTGTTTCTGCGTCCACAGCAGCTTTTCCAGAAGGACACCCTGAATGAGCTGACAGCCAGACATGAGGGCTTTCTTTTCTCTCAGGAGCAAGACATGAAGAATAACTTCCTTGGGAGTCCTCGTCTCCTCAGCTTGGCTGGCTGTAGGTTTTATTGGTGACTTTCCAGCTGAAACACTGTTGAAAGGAGGTCTGTACCTGCTCACCTTTCAGTACTCCTGGGATCACACCCAGCCCATCCTCTTGATGATGATCTTCTTCAAAAGAAGCTTATCAGGAGTAGTCAGCATGGATTCACCAGAGGGTTGTGATCAGTGGTGCAGTCTAGCTGGAGACCTGTAGCCAGTGGTGGTCCTGAGGTGTCAGTACTGGGTACAGTCCTGTTCAACTTCTGCATCAGTGACCTGCATGAAGGGACAGAGGGTACCCTCAGCAAGTTTGCTGGTGATATAAAACTGGGAGGAGTGGCCAATACACCAGAAGGCTGCAGTGCTGTTCAGCGAGACGTGGACAGGCTGGAGAGTTGTGTGGAGAGGAACCTAATAAAGTTCAACCAAGGCAACTGTAAGGTCCTGCACCTGGGGAGGAACAACCCCAGGTGCCAGCACAGACGAGGGCTTGACCTGCTGGAGGGCAGCTCTGCGGAGAAGGACCTGGGAGTGCTGGTGCCCAGCACATGGTGCAGTGCCCGGGGGGCCAGGAAGGCCCATGGCACCCTGGGGTACATGAGGAGGAGCATGGCCAGCACGTTGAGGGAGGTGATCTCCCCTTCTATTCTGCCCTAGTGAGGCTGTATCTGGAGTGCTCTGTCCAGTTCTGGGCTTTGCAGTTCAAGAGACAGGGAACATCTGTAGGTGAACCTGCTTTAGCAGGAGGGTCAGGCTAGATGATCTCCAGAACCCTAACCATTCTGTGATTTGCAAAGCTGCCTTTCTCACATGCAGAGAGAGCGCATTTTAACTAGAGGTCCTGCTCTGTGTATTGATCTCAAGGTGGCTTCTAGGACCACATAGCACAATGTCTCCTGCTGCCAGTATCTTTATTCTCTCCCCGGCTCAACAAAGTGAGTAACAAAACAAAACACAAACTTGCAAGCAAATAGCTTTAGGTAAAGGCTGCCACCACCACAGGGACCTGTACCTGTAGCTTAACAGAAACAGGCCAGTGCAAATGTTTAGTCTTATCCTTTATTCCCTGAAGACATTCTTTATTTGCTGAAAGTGTGAGGTGAGTGCTCTGTGGGTCTTGATCAAAAGAATCTGTGAAGGAGAGAAAAGCAAGCCTCTTGGCCATTGCATGTCCCTGAAGGTATGGGCACTGATCTGCTGCATACTGCTTTATATCACAAATAAAGGTGGATTCCTTCAAAGCTATGCTATGTTCTTGCCAGCACAGCAGGAGTAGAACCTACAGTGCTGCTGCTGAAAGACCATTTTCTCTCTTTTAAATACATACATATGTGTATTACATATAATACTTCTAACCTCTTTCTGCTGAAAGCCTTACTCCCTGGCCACCTTAGAGATGCATACAGAAAAGTGGGATGCTTTTGAAATCAGATGTAGGAGAAGTGTAAGGGGGTTGCTCATGCTAGCTGGGATGAAGAGCAGGCTATTGGGTATCCCTGGATGTGTCCTTGAAGGGATATTCTGCAGAATAGGAGGAATATGCTTAAGGTATCTTTTTCTCCAGATTCTTCTGTGGAGTGATCTTAGGGCATGGATAACTAACAAGCAAGAAGCTTTATCATGTGCTTCCAACTAAGACTGTTTCAGATCTTCTCTAATGAGATGGCTCACATCACCCTCCCCAAACTGCAGTTGTCCTGAGGCTTGAGAGCAGAGGCTTCCTCTTTAATGTACTGTGACTGTCCTCTGATTTTCCTGATTTTTCTTGGCCGTTGTGAGATCACCCACTGCCTGTTACTGACACTGGGTCCTGGTGCTCAAAAAGCTTTGGATCCTCTCGCAATTCAGATTTACACTGTCCCTTTCTCAGTGCCTAAACTGCATGCTGCCTCGTGTTTTCTGGGATACTGGCAGGGAATCAGCATTGCAGAAGATGGCACAAGGGACACAGTGAAACACTAGGCTATAAATAAAGAAGAAATTGTATCTTAGCAAGAGACTAGGGAGTGGCAGAAGGGAGAGGCAGGTACAGAAGAGAAGTTTTGATCCAGTAAATGGGTAGATGAGGAAGGATAAGAGTCACAACCATTTTAGAGCTGATGTTTGTCAGCAAATGTGAAAAGACACACACCTTTTGTCCTTTTTTTTTTTGTAATGTAAGAAGTACTTAGGGGTATTAGGAGTTCCTAGTGATTCAAGGCCTTCCTTTCGGTATGGTTTGGAGCATGGTGTCCCTGTTGTTGCTCCGGATCTCTACATCCCTGCCTGGTGCTGGAGCCTGTGTGGTATGCATCTGCAGCAGGAGTTTGGCCTGACTTTACCCAGAAGTTTACTTCATACACACCACAACTGCTCTGACCCCACTGACAGTGGGGACAGGAGGACATCCTTTTTCAAGGTGGCACTGCTGCTCTGAACCAAACATGGACTTTCTCAGCGGTGCTGAGCAAGCACCTGGCCCTGGGGCAGTTCTTGTGGGGGCTGGGCCATCCATCACTGCTCTGTTCAGCACCAGGGACTGGGGAGGGCCTGGGTGTGTTCAGCAAAAACCAAATTGCAAGGGAGATCTAGCTGTCACAGTCGACAGTGTTTCTGACTGTCTTTGCTGATCACAATTTAGGTAAGTAATCCTGCAGTTGCAAGAAGTACGGCTTTATCACAAGGTACCTTTCAATGGTACAAGTCTCCCTCTGTAAAGGAAGTCATCTAAAGAAAAGCACAGTGCAGAAGTTTTATATTTCTTCAATACTTTTTGCTTGCTAAAGCACTTATGTCTGTTCTTACTGCTTTCATTTCTTTGCCTTTCTTCTCCACCTCTAAAAATTGAATAAGCAGCAGACAAAAAAATCTTCAGACCCAGTATATGGTAAAGAGTAGTTATAAGCCACTGAATACAATCTTCTATGTAGATCTGACATTATTCTGTTTTTCTGAAAATAAGGTCAGGAAAATTTTCTGCAGGGATGTATTGTGTGGTATTTTCATTTTATAAATCGGCTTTATCAGTTTTGTAGAAGTGATTTATTTCTTTTCCCTTCTGTGCATGCCCAGGCTGATGAAACTACTTACACAAATCAATGTCTTGTAATAACCTCTGCCTCATAAGAGTTGCAAAATTTTTCTTTCCCTCTCTCTTTAGTGGCTTCTGGAAAAGCTAAATCTTTGTTTTAAATACAGTAGCTGTTATTACTAGCACACTTTTTAAAGAGTGATTCAGTAGAACAGTGCAGTATATTAGTAAGTTTAATTAAACCACGCTTGTTTTCCCTGAATTGTTGCTTTCTGAATATGCAATTTGTGACAACCTTAATCAATTGAGTAGTCTGTTCTCTGGAGGGTGATCACTTTGGTGTTCGTGATCACTGTAGTGTAGTTCATTAAGAAGCTATCACAGAATTCCCCAGGGAACAATTTATAAAAGATTATCTGCTTGCTCTGAAATAACCTTAAGGACATATGTCAAGGAGTCAGTAACAAAAGTAAGGGATTTTAGATGAGTGCTCCTGCATACTTGGCAATTCACAACTGTCTTGGTCTGGGAGAGGAACAGGCTATAATTGTTCCTGAGTTTTTTCCTCTAGTATGTTTGAGCACAGAAGAAATCGTTTTCCAGCCTTCCTCCTTTTTTTGTGTTTGCTAACTGGAGCAGTTCATGCCATTTAAATTACCCAAAGCCCTCTAAGTAAGATACAGTTGTTGTGTTTGGGTGGGAAGCATAAGCTGGGATTACAGGCACATGAGAATTGAGATGGCCTTTGTGGGTGATTAAAGAAAGCTGAAGTTCTCTTCACCTTATTCTAGGTGGAAATGGTGCTTTACTTGCTACAGCAATTTTGCAAGATACTGTAGCAGTTTTATATACAGGATTAGAGAGGAAATGTGAAAGAGAATATCTTATTTGGGAGAAGACTGGGTAGGAGGGAAGCAGGTTTTTTGTAAGCTAAGAAGTGCCCACCATTTCTGGCATGAAAACAAACTTCTATTTTAACCCTTTGGACCAGTGGTAAGTTTTGTGCAGTCAGTTACAGTGTAGTGGTTGCAGACAGCTGGTTTACTGCATTAGGGGAAATCAGAGATGTTTGTGGAGGCACGTTGAGGCAGAAAGAAGTCCAGCAGAGCCTGGGGAATGTGAGGCTGCAATGAAGAGAGAAAGAAACTGGGCTTATTTGTGAGAGATGGCAGAAGAAGGTGGATGGAAGTGGAAAAGCATTCTGAGCTGGTGTGTAGGCAGACAAGACAGCAGAGAGCTGCTTCAAGAGATAGCCATGCAGTGACCTGACCTTCAGCTTGCTGAGTTTTCTGGTGTAATTTCAAGCCCTTTTCCAAACTGCGATGTACAAAGCTGGGTGTTTATTTTATTGGGGTTTCTGTTTCAGTAGAAAAAAAAAATTCCTTTAGGTATCTGCTTGTATAAATGACTGCTGCTCCTTTCATTGATCTGAATGGGTTAAAGTGTATATGAAAAATGGTTTAGCAATGAGCTTTAGTTTAATCAGACTATTAGATGAGAAACGCTTCTTGGATCTCTAAAGAAATGTCTTTGATTGGAAGTTCATTAGCTGCTTTTGTCTGGCTCATTCTCTGCTTAAATTAATGTATTAAATATACTTTGCCTGTTAAAGGAGAATGTTAATTTACAGTTTGCATGTTTACTCTCTCTTCAAAAGAAGTGTTGTGTGGTTGTATTTCCAGACATCGGCAAGCATAGCTAAACACTTGTCTGTGAGATGTTTTCAATGGCATCGCTTTTGTGAAGTGGTTGTGAGGGCTGCCACTTGGGAAGATTTGGTGACTAACTGAATTAGGACACCCTACAAATGCAATGCTTTGAGACTCTCTAGCCTCAGGAGAGGCTATTTCAAAAGCAGTATTTAGGATTTGGATTCATTGCTCTTGAACTTTAAATGTTGCTGCAGTGGTAGATATTTTTTTCCCCTCATTTGTCATACCATAAATAAATCAGTAGGCAGGGTTTTAATGTAAATTCTCACTCAAATGCAGCACAAAAATACTGAAGAATGAAAAGGGGTGATTTATAAAGGGTTATTTAAGTCTGTTGATCTTCTGACTTGCTTGTGTTGACTTCCCCATGCTTGAGCTCACAATGGTGACAGTGCCACAGAGCAGAGTATGTTTCCCTCATACCCTCTTCCACTTACCCACTGTGGATTTAAGCAGGTGCTGCTTTGCTTGGGAACTGGCTCTTTAGTTCAAGCATCATACTTGAATCCTCTGAACTAACATAGTAGTTGTGAATTAAAAACACTCGCATACCTGGGACCTGTAGCTGGCTCGCAAAGGTGTCTAACCTTGTGGGTGATGTCTGTGCCGATGCAAAGCCTCCAGGAGACCAGGGGACAGGGAGAAGGCCTGCCTGGGCACATCTGGAGCAGAAATCAGATAAAGTGGTTTGGGGAATTCTGCAGCCTTTTCTGCAATGTCCATCCTGAGCAGACCATGGTCCTTCGTTACAAAAAATGTAAGAGGTCCTTAGTTTTGCTCTGGGGTTACCCCTAAGTAATGGGTGTGTTTGTACTCTGTAACTTTGATGTTAAGTGTGTAGAAGAAAGTAGAGAAGAAGCAGCATTGTAAAAGAAACAGCCTTGTCAGGTGTTCACCATGTGAACAGGCAGATCCCTGTGTCTGGTTCCCCTTTTGCAAGTAGATTTTGTCATTGAAGTGGAGCAGCATAAAAGTGTGCATTATTAACATTTCAAGGCGACATCTGCCCTGCTCCTATGCATGAAGATAACTTTTTAAAAGTCTTGTATGTAGGGTTAGCTTCCTGTTTTCAGAGTATTTAAGCCAGAAGTTCAGTAAATGTTTGAAGCCAAGGATGCTGCTTTATTACATTAAAAGAAAACAGTATTTTTTAAACTATTAAATCTGACAGGATCTTTTGATGGCTTGCAAGTCCTTTTGGTTCGTCAGGGAAATGTGAAGCAAGCATTCAGGCAAGTGTTTATTGGCACACAGCAAGCAGCCATAATACAAAGTGATTATTTTTGCAGTGCAACAGTGTCAAGTTTTTCAGACCTGAAATACTTGCTTCGCTCTTCCTCATCTGTTCCTTCCCACTTCTCTGTTTCAATGTTCTAGATTTAAATCCAGGCTAGCCTCAAACTCATTAGAAAAAGTGTTGCTTTCTGGTAGTAATTTAGCATTATTTTTCATGGAGCTATGCAAGGATATAAAATGAATCCTGCAAAATCGTAAAGCTTGAATGGGTGGAAACATCAGAAACAATATTAAGAATTTCACACATAAGTTATTCAGTAATAATAATCCCTTTATAGTTTTTGATGTCTGGAATGGCTGTGAAAATAAACAGCACTCTGAAAACTCACAGCCTTACAGGGGTTTTTGCTAGGGTTTTTTTGTGTGCGTATTTTTTTATGGAACTCTGTGCAAAGCCAGCCTGAATGAGTCAAGTGTCCCATCAGCAAATGAGAATTTGGGAGCAATTCAGGTAAATTTCAAAAGCAGGTGTTTACAGAATGGGAAAATAGTTAATATAATTTACATTTCTGTTTAGAGTCGCAACATTTACTTGCGTAAGGTATGGCTCAGCAGCAGCTCTTTTGTCTGGAAAGACAATCTGCAAGTGTCCTGGTGGGGAGGCTCTGGGAGACTGGGGGCTTCAGCTCTGTTAAATGTAAAGAGAAGGTGAGCTCTTCAGGATTTCAACATCCATGTGATTGAGTTGCTCTTTTGTTTGTTTCTTTTTAGCCATGCTGGTTAAGTGGTTGGAACAGCTGTGAACAGTTTGCAACCCTGTGAACGCGGTTTTGGTATTCAGGCAGGATTTAGAAGTGGACAGACCCCAGTGTCCTAGTGTGAGCTCCTTATACCTCTTCAGGATTTCTTTAAATCTAGGTATTGTAATTCTGCATCACGTTATCCAGCTAGTCTGCTGTCACATGGTGTAGATTGAAGGTGACCCTTATAAAGTTAATTTATTCCTGCTTCTTTGAGTGGAAGAAAGCAAATTGCTGTGCTTTAGTAAGGTCCCATTATCCAAGGTTGTGGGAAACACACAGTAGGTTAAAATTGAGTGCAAGAAATTCTCAACACCCCCAAGACACTCACTTTGCTTCCCTGAAGGACAGTACAGCCTTTGAGGGCAGCAGTGGGAAGGGGCTTCTGACCTTCAGGGGTCAGAGCTTCTGCTGGGGCAGAGTGGCTGGAGAGGTACTCTCAGCCGTCTGTGGTTACACACCCTACATCAGGCAGTCTTTGGGCTGCATCTGTGCCAGGGGCAGTGTACGTAGCAGAGCAGACTCCGAGGGTGGTGACACCATGGCAGCCTGTGCTGTGCTGTGCACCCTGCTGTGCCTGAATGTGGGAGAGTGAACTGAAAGCTGAGAACTTAATGCCTGTTTCTACTCTCCAGGTTCTTCACACCACTGAAATCCTCCTTTAATCAGCAATTTTGTCTTATTTTTTCTTTAACACCACTGCACTGTACAAATAGTTTATCCCAAGGATTGCTTAGTACAGATTTCCTTAATACCATGCTTTGCTAACCTCTGCTATGCCCAGTTTCTGTGACAGTAGTTGAACAAGCAGAGTACTTAAAGGGTAAAACGATGACTTTCATCCATTACTTGAAATAGTCCATTTTCTCATACGTGCCGAGGAACGGATAGTATAGTCATTTGGGAGTGAGGATGACTGCTCTGCACTGTAGTCTTAAAATGTACAGATAACTGTAATTCTTACGTGTCTTAAGTATATCCTTTTTTGCTGTTTGTGTGGCTGTACTGCCATTGAAGGTGGTGAGCGCATTTGGAAAAGTTGCTGGTTTTGCCACACCTGATGGTTTCAGAAGCACAGTTAGGAGGAGGTGCTGAATCTGAAAACGCTGTCTGACAATATCAACTTTGCTGGGCAGATTAATGTTATTAAAGGCGGATAAACTGAGTAGGTTATTTGAGCCAGAGCAGAAGAAAATTGGATCGTGAGAGGTTGTTGTCCAGATAATGCTGACATTGTATCTTTTTCAATTAAGACATAATTGGATAGTATTCTTAAGGAATATTGATTTCTGTGGTCCACCACTCTTAGCAGAGGGCCCAGAACAGGAATCGAGCAGAAACATGTTTGTTTATTGAAGTTCTTTGCTGTGGATAGGAATTTTTTACTTTGAGGCTTTATTGTAAAAGGTACATTTTAGACATAAAACAATTAATGTGCAGCGTTTGTCCCACTAGTAGATATCAGGCAGCGTGGTTTTCATGGGTAGGCAGTCAAACGCTAGGAGGCTGTAAGGGCAGGAGGTGCGATGTTGATCTTTGTCTGGTAGGTGTGAACTCTAGGGCCCAGGCTTCAGTGCGATTTTGCAGTAGGGTAGCTTAGTTAGGTTGCTGCTGAAGAAAATAATCTTTCCTCAACATAGCCCCAGAGTTGGTGGTGGGTGATCCTTCTAGACTTATTTCTGTGATATTTGGATCTCGTTCATTTTCTTAGTCTTTGAAGGTTGGAAATGGACGACGTGGACTCTGAGGTCAGTGCTAGTAGAACACCAAAATAAGCTGTGTTTGATGACACCATTTGGAGGCAGATTCCCTTGAATCTTTCTGTCTGCAGGAATTGCAAACCCTCTCTATTCAGCTGTCTTTAAATAGATACTTAAAGGCAGTAAAATTGAGACATATGCTCATAGAAGAATGGTATTTTTCCATACTCATACTAAATTTAATTTTTTTCTGATATTTTGACACAGTTTCAAATATTTGTCTGACACCATTTTATTTTTTTAAATTTAAGAATGAACTGCTGAATTAAGTTTTATATGCACACTTTGAACTAAGCAGTACAGTTTTCAGTTGGTGGCATATACTAAGGTATTCCTCTTAAGCAGAAGAGCAACAGGAATAAGGCTCCTATCAGTACAAAAATCTGAACTTGTGATTGAATATGCAACATTTGTTTTTTGGTGACTTCTAAGTGTCGAGTATTCATGTAATGGGAAAGCTCTTTCAATATTTTGATTTAAATAAGTAAAATATCACCCTTAATCTAGATTTGATTTCCAGTAATCTCATGGGTTAATAGAAAAAATAAAGTATGTGAACCTGTTAAAAACACCTGAAATGTATGCCTAACTGATTCTGGTTTTCCTTTGTAGGATGTTGTCTGGGGATTAAACTCTTTATTCACTGTAAGTAAATGAATATTTTTGCATATCCACTTTCTTTTTTCCTGCCTGGTTTGGTTTCAGCATCACTTAACGTGAACCTCATCTGTTGCCTCTTAAACTTAAGGTCATTATTTCCTTTGGCTTCAGTGGGTGTTCTGCAAATACGAAATCAGTTTGTGCCTTTGTTTGTATAACTAAGATTCATACAGACTGTCTGAAATGCCAGCTTTTTTTGTACATTGTTTACTTTTGGTTACAAATCTATTATGGGATATTTTGGTAATAAGTAACTTGATCTTCCACGCAGTATGAAATTCCTTCCACCAGTTTTCAGGAAATAGAAATTCATATTGCTCTGAGAAGGAATTGTGTTGTTCTTTAAAAAAGGTGTTCTTTAAAAGATTTCTCTCCTGCAGTCTCATTCCTGTTTTGAACGCTTATATTCCTGTTCAGGGGCCTCGGTAGCAACCCATAGAATTTGCATAAATCCCGACTTGTCGCAGAAATAGTGTGGTTTTGTTCAGGGATCCCATTTTGCCCCCCTTTTCCTTAGATTGATGGGAGCAAGAAACCTGTGCCTCATAATTGCAGGAGCAACTTGAAAATGGAGAGGGCAGGAAGCTGCAAAAGGCAGGCAAGATGCAACAGCTGCTTTTGCCCTACAGGTGGAGAGAAACTGTACAAAAGTTGCCCTTTTCTATGGAGTCGAAGATTGTGATTCCCTTCCACAGCCATTGCTGCTGCATAGGAAGGTCAGGAGAAAGGTACTAACTTGGTTGCCATATTTGTAGACTTTGGAAACAGCTACCCCAGCCACCCCAGGGTGTGGGGAGGAGGCTGTGAAAAAGCTCTGGATGAGGAGCATCACTGTGGGCTTCACTAGCCCCAACCTGTTTCCAGAGAGAGGAATTTCTTCCACCACTACCTGCAGGAGGAGGAGGCGGCAGAGCAGTGATTGTGCTCCCAGCACTATCGCCGAGATCATGGTGCATTTCTAAAACCTCTAGCATAGATCAAGCCAGTGACTGGCTACAATCTCCTAAGCTTTCCTGGCATCCAAAGGCTTGTTTGTTTCAACTACAACTTTGGTAAATTGATTTAGAAGATTGGAGAGCATTTGCCTTTTCAACAAAAAGTAATTGCATTTCACAGTTAGTCTCCCACTGCATGCTAAGTAACTGGAAGAAAGCGAAATCCACTGGAGGTACAAAGGAGTGTCTTTAGAGGCAGAACTGCACACAAAAATAATCCGTTAGGCAAACAGCTGCAGAGAGTGATGGTCATGGCTCAGAGACCACGGGGATTTGCCATGGCGGGTAAGAGCTGTGCTCCCTAGCTTGCCTCTTGGATTTCTGTCACACCCAGCTTCTTAAAAATAATTAGGCTTTGAAGAGCTGATGATATTGGATTGTGCTAGCCTTGCAGATTCTTTTTGTGCTTTCTTGAAGAAAGTGAGTGAAAATGAGGTGTATTGGTGTCCTGGTTTGAGTGAAATGGAAGGTTTGCTGCTTGAAAACGAGTCAGTGTGTGACACAAGCCTTTCACGCTTGTGAAGCAGTGGCATTTCACTGCTGTTGCAGACTAACCTTAAACTGGGGAAAATGATCTGGGCTGCAAGGCAGAAGGGTTGTGATTCACTGTTATTTTTTAATGATTATTCCCATTCTATCAGCATCTTGGTCTCCACTGTTTTTAACCCTGGACCCTGTCTCCTTCTGAAGTTAATATTTGAGATTAAACTGGTAGACCTGAGATTTGTTTAGACTATTTCTGCTCCCTGCCCCTGTGTGCCCTTAGCTCTTGGGGTCTTCACACTCCCTTTCCTCTGGGCCCTGTTTTTCCCATTGCACTAAAACTTTCCTGTCTGTCCAGCTCCAGGTTATATAGTTTCTTCACAGAGGGCATGAAATTGCTTTGATATAGAGATGATATTAAGGAAGCTTTTCCTGCTTTATCATCACCCTGTTTGCAGGGGGTTTTAGGGGTTTACTTTACCCTTGAACAAAAATCAACAGGAATTGTGCCTCTTGAAACTTCGAATGTTCCTTCAAAGTTTGATTTAAAACTGTCTCAGTTTTCAAATAGAAATGGATCATTGCCAGAAGGAAGTGTCATGGGGCTGTGCATGGTGTGCTGCCAGATGGGGTTGAATACCTTGCTGCTGTCATACTTCAATTGCCTTGCGATTTGGTTTGCAGTCATCAAACTCATTTGCATTTACCTTTGGCAGGGAATACCTATCAAGGTAGTGAGAAAATGCCACTATGCTTGCTGGTCTTGTTTACTTTGTTTCATTATCTTGTTCATTAGGGCTTTAGATGCCTTGTATGATGCAGTGAGTGGAAACCCTGTAACGTTCTCTATTTATTTTCCAGGATCTTTTGAATTTTGATGATCCTTTGAATATTGAGGCTGCAGAGCATCATTTGCGTGACAAGGTGAGTCAGCAGTTTATTTAAAGCATGTTGTTCCTAAACAAATACACATACTGTACTCGGCAATTCCCAGTCAGTCCTTTTAAAGCATTTGAGCTGGTACTTTGTGCAGGCAAGTGACTCACTGTATCAGCAACCAGATATTCAAACAAGATGTGGTTTATCTGGGAAAGTAAACTCGACACAGTAGCGTTACTCACCATATGCTAGAATCATTGACCATAATGTAGTCATATCCCCAAAACAGATGATCTTTTCCTTCTTGTTTCTGAGATTTTCCCTGAAGTTGTACATGTTCTGTGCAGCAATTGATAATGAATCTGTTTCGCACAGTTGCATGAGTAGCCTTTACCTTAGAAGATCTGCAGAAAGATCTCATCCTTCTCTGTCTCTTTCAAAAGGCAACTTCTTCACAACTCTGATGTTGCATGGTTTTATTAATCTACTGGCACGTTTAAAAGACAGGAGTGGAAATTTGTTTTCTTTTTACTGATCCTACTTGTTCCGTGTGTATTACGGACTGGGCAAAGCAAAACTTGGCATTGATTAGTGGCCTGATGAACATCTGTGAGATGTACCTCTCAAGTGAGATTGACCACGAAGGTAGAAGTGAACTAAAGTACTATCTTCTCCATCATATGGATCTCTGAAGTTCCATCACTTGGTGCATACACTTGGTATGTTCAACACCTCTTGTTTGAATTAAACTTTTCCAATACTTTTGCTGAAGTTAACCATAAAGATTGAAGAAAACTTCCAGTTAAATGTTCATTTAAAGAGTTCATTGAAAATACAGTCAGGCAGTACACCTAATTTATCTCTTTTTTTTCAAGAGGGAGTATCAGGACTGCAAGTTTATCTTTCTGCCTATTTTTTGTTTAATGAGATCTTGTAGCTATTCTGGTATTAGTGTTTGCAGGGCTGGGATGAGAACATAAACCTGAGTTGGGAGAAATTTAATAGAAACCTGCTCTGGAAGAGGGGTTTTGTTATATCATTTTGGCAAAGAGTGCCAGGAAGCCTTCCAAGCCATAAAACACTGGAAGTAGTCACAGAGCGGGCATACAGCCCAAGAAACAAAAGCAGCGTAGTGAAGGTAGCAGGCTGAGTAGTTTTCTTTGTTTGCATTGTTAGGCTAAATTATTCTCTAGTATCTTGCCAGGGAAATTTGTAGCTCTATGGGAATGGTGAGGCTACACAGCTATTGCTGAGTGTCAAATCTGACACTTGATTTCTTCTAACTGCCAGAGGGAAAGTGGTTAGTCTGGTGTCTGGGTAGGTTTTTGTAAGGAGAGATACTCTCACAGTACTAGTACAGTCTTGTCAGATGTGTTGAGGCTGTGATAGGCAAGCCTTGCCAGTGCTTCAAGGAAATTGTTAGACCTCAGACCAGCCAGACAGCAATGCTCTCTTCCCAAAGAGTGATGAAATATTAAGAAATTGCTATCCTGCATCTCTCAATCTCATTCAGTAATTGGAAGTCTTGGGAGTCCACAGAAAGGAAGAGTGTTACCTGCTTTTAAAAACACACCTCTGAAAAAAACAGAGCGCTGAGCACTCAAAATACATACTGCCACACTAATAGCACAGAAGCTTTTTTTTTTCTCCATGTAACAGCAGCTGTGGAAGAAGTGAAAGTGAAATTGAGTGTTTTTTTGACAGTCTTCTAAATTAAAAATATTTTTGGAACAAATATTTTTTTATTTAGTCAACTCTCAATTGTCCTCTCACAGGCATCTGTAAAATTCATATTCTTCCATGTTAACTTTTTTTTGGAGCTTATCTGAATTTCGTTTAATCCAGCACCAGGTAATGCTGGATTTTCCATAGCACGTCTTACAGCAAAATAAATTATGGCTGCCTGGAGAGAATAAATTATGCAAGGGAGAGAAATGCTGCTTTTACAATTAGCCTCAAACGATGCAGTTGCAGCACCATTTAGGTTTTTTAATTAGTTTTTTTTTCTCTCTTGGGTATAGATGTCATGTAACATAAGCACTTTGCTGTAATGTCAAACTGCTGTGGTTCTGTCCTGTCTTTTAAGAAAATACTTGCAGTGCATGGTATAATTAATATGGGAATGCTAGTGAATTTTCCTGAGACATTTTTGTGTAATACACTTATACCAATAGTGTATATGTACACATGCACACTCTACACACAAACAGATGTGCAAATATATCTATATACAGATATTTCTGTATTCAAACATCTGTGTCGAACAGATCCTGTAAGAAAATGCTTTTGGTCATTTGACAGGGTGGGAGTATATGGCCTGTAACAGCCAAAACAAATGTCGCTTGAGCAGTCTTCTGTGGCTCTCCTAGAGGAGATGAGTCAGTATTTTACTGATGTCATTTCAGATTTGAAATCCTGGAAATTCCATATGGAATCCTTTGCTGACCTTCCAGGCTAAGTGCAGCTGCCTGAGAGGTTAACAGCTAATCCTGAAGCCTGGCTCTGGTTATTGAAAATGTGAGACTGGAGTTTGTTCAGTTCCATAGACTGGTATTAAGTCATCATAAATGACTGCTGCCTTGCAGATGCTAGAAGTCACCTAATAGATACCAAATCATTATTTGTTCTTGGAAAATAGTTGTGTTGTATTTGTGTTACAGATCAGGCTAGAAGGGACGGTAATAATCTTTTCCTACATAAGGGACCTCTTCATTTTTGCATCAAATCTATGGCTTATACCTGAGCATGTAGTTGTAGCTTTTGGAAAAGTAGCCTTGTTCTAAGATGTAAAAATGATACAAAATTCAGACCTCAAGTTATGAAATCAATTGTTTTTAAAAAATTGTATCTTATCGAAGATCTGAATTAGTGAAGCTTCAGCTTCTAGCCCTTGGGGGCCTCCTTCAGCTCCAGGAAGGAGCTCTCAGTTACTGAATTTCTTCCTTTCCAGTTTCCTTCAGCCAGTGATCATCAAGTCGCTTTTGCATTATTTTTTTAAAGTATATATGCTTGTTTATGCAGCTTTAGTAATTCTGCAGGTCTTCCCCACACACTTTGCAAGATGTTGTAACTTTTCGGAAGGCTACACAATGAATTTGGGCAGAGTCATCAACCATTTTTGAAAATGCCAGATGAACGGATTATATTAATAGTCAGTCTTGCTACCCCTCTACTTACGTATCCAAAACCTACCTTCTTATCAGCTATAGAAGTGATCTAGAGGCCTGTGTTGTAATTGGTTATTTTCATCAAAAGACCTTTTCAGAGACAGAGTTTACTGTCTGCCACATTTTTCAGAGATAGGACTCCTTTATTTGTCTGCATTAAATGGTACTTTCAAGTGATTTCATCGTCATTGCAATCAATTCTGTAAGGCTCCGTTGTCATCAAGTGATGTTGGATGCTCCAAAGCTTAGTTACCCACACAGTAATCTTTTTCCATATATGCAGTAAGACAATCCCCCCTTTCAGCTTAGGAGCTCAATCTCATGTCTTGTTATGCACCTCCAAGAAGGTTCCGTCCTTTTGGTAGCCTTCTTGTCAGTATTAGGGGACTGCTTTTAGGTCCCCCAAAGCCTTCTCTCTACCAACAAACCCTGTTCCCTCAGCCTCTCCTTGCCCCGAGGCCTTCCCAGCAGGGCTCTCCACAGCCCAGCATCTGGGACTTTCCCTGTGCAGGGGCTGAGTGTGTCCCAGCGGCAGAGCTTTGCATTTTGGCCTTGATGGGCCTCCTGAGGCTGCTGTTGGCCTTTCCTCCAGCCCACGAAGGTCCCTCTAGTTAGTGGATTTGCCCTCCAGCATGTTGACTGCATCCTGTTTAGTGGCTGTGTTTCTGTAGATCTGGTGCCAATTTCCACACTCAGCCAGTTTTTAAACTAAAACCTTCTTGCAAGCTTGTTGACTGTGGCTAAAACATTCAGATAAAATTGTAGTTTCCCTTTACCCTCTCTCATTTAACTCATAATTGTTTCCAGCTTAGGAAAAGTTTGTATCGGTCATTTTTGTTATGTTACTTTTTGGAACATTCCTGGTGCCCACATTGCACTGCAGTTAGGTCCCAGTTACTGAAAGATAAGCAACCATCCTCTCTTGGTTTGGAGCTCAATAAATCAGTATGAAAAGATGATTGATGTCTCTATGTAAACTAAACAAGGTGTTTCCAGATGCTTGTAGAATCATAGAACGATTTGGGTTGGAAGGGACTTTAGAGGTCATCTAGTTCCAGCACCCCCACCATGGGCAGGGACACCTTCCACCAGACCAAGTTGCTCAAAGCCCTGTCCAGCCTGGCCTTGAACACTGCCAGGGATGGGGCATTCAGTTTTCTCACACTGGTACAATTTCATCAGTTTGGTAGTGTGAGTTTTTTTGTTGAATTTAAAGAACCGCTTACTAGTTAATTAGCTGGGACTGCTTTGGAGTTAGCGGAGAAGTCAGCCTGTCAGTAATTATGTGGATGACTGGAGCCATTAATTGTCAACTGAATCGATTCCACAGCTTTGTAAGCAGTATGCAAGTGATTAAGTTTTAATGACTACTCACTTAAAAATGATATGCTAAAAATGTAGGACTCGCTGTTTTGTACAGTGAACAAATAGAGCTCTGTTGGTTTGCTTTCTGTGGCAGCCAGGTAGGCTGAATACTGAAAGAACAAGGGTAATACAATACCAAGTCAGCCTAGTAGTTCAAGATTTGTGTATTCCTTAGCCAGAGGTGCTGTGAGTGCTGTGTCTGCTGTTTTTAGCTGAAACCTAGAAAATACTTGCCATACATAATGTCTGTCATAGTTGTTTTGAGATACTACCTCAGGACATGGCTGTGTTCCTTAAAAGTCCTTGTATTTCCTAGTAGTGTTTGCCTTTGCCAAGAAACATTTCAAAGCCATATGTGAGATACACGACAGGAAAATTCATTACACTGTGTGGCTTGAAGTAGAAACATTTTCCCTAATACTCCTTAGCTTTCTTGCTCACCTAGGTCTGCCATATCAAGAGTGCTAATGCTGTGTCCTGTTTTAGTTTTATTTACCTTGTATATGTTGTATTTGGTGCACTTCAAGAGGCTAAAGCAATTTTTGTCATCCTGCAAATTAGGAGGCATGAATTAGTTGTTCATCCATGCAGTCTTGAGTTGTTTTAATAGGAGAAGCTGAGAAACATCACCCAGTGTTAATTTCCTGCATGATCTTTCCATCTTCTCAGTGAAACTTATCTGGGAGTATTCAGTGCATGGAAATGCTTCTTGCTGTGTCATTGCAAAAGAGTGAGATAGATGGCACTCTGGAAGGGATTTTTTTCAGTCTTGTGAAAAGCATGTCTTCTTTCATGGGACCTTACCAGCAGGTGTGAAGTGCCAAAGCTGAGAAATCTAATCAGAGGCAGTGTGCATTTGCCAAGGATCAATCTTAAACACAAACTTCTAAATTAGTTCCATGAGCCCTGATTTTATTTGCATCTTCCTTGGAAAGCAGCAATACATTTTTCCAATTACAGAGTGCAGGAATGTAGTGAACAGTAGGAGTGTCGACTCTTTTCGCTGCCTCCAGGTAACTGGCGATTGCATCAATAGAAGATAACTAATGCCATGCTTTTGTGGCCTTCTCTTTGCTTGCCCCAGGCAGAGGAATGAGGGCTGTTGTAAGACTCAGTGTAATTATTGCTGGAAACACCCAGTTGCTCCTGGATGCAGAGGGGTCAGTGTGCTGCTTCCCACAGGTACTCCAGGTGCCAGCCATCCTGATTTGTCCCTGCATTGTTCTATTTCCCAGTTGTCTGGCTTAAAGAACATGCAGCACGACAGACCTATGTAAAAGGAGTCTTGGCTTTGTCTTTTTTTCCCCTAGCTATCTTCTGCTGCTGTCAGCAAAGGCAGTTTTAATTGTTTCCCTGCCTTTTCCATGGCTAGATCAGTAGCAAAGCTTGTAGCTAGTTTTTTGATACTTTAATGATGAATTGTTTGACATTTGTGTGGGGTAGTTGGTTCTGGCCCAGGTTTTAAAAAGCATGGGTTTTAACTGTAGCTGCCGAAATTTAGCAGCTCTGGTTGTCACTGACTGTATGTCTAGTCCATCTGTCTTCAGTCAGCTTTATAAGCTGCCAGGATGTTGTTTGTAGACATTGTGATTTTATTTTGAGGGAGGTGGGTTGTACATGTGTAAGAATATTATGGTGAAAATGCAGGAGAGTTGGAATTTGAATATAACATCCTGCAGTTCATGACTCTGGACAATTCATGGTGTGCTTATGGCTGTAGCCTTTGTAGTTTGTAGTTCTTATGGTCTTCAGTTTTTAGTAGATCATCCTCACAGTTGTTGTTTCTAGACCTGCTCAAATCATGTCATTCTGATTCCTCACCACAGTAATACTAGCACACCAGCAAAAATCCTCCAGAAGACACTAAGTATAGTATCGCCAGCCTCAAATCACCTGGGACAACGCTATATTTTCATGAACTGCAGCCTCAGATACATCACAGTCAAGTGCTGGCAGCAGTGATAATGTGTGGCCAGAAGCTACTGGGGAAGAGGGGTGTTGGGGCAGAATTTTCCTTGTCACTTGCATGCTGCTGTGATGGCTATTGAATCTTTTTTTTTTTTACCCAAGAAAATATATTACTGCTTGGCTTTTGCTATTTTATTTTATTAAAGGCTTCTCTTGGTAATAAAGAAAATAAGGATTTTGTTTCAGGATTGTTTCTGTTGAGATGGATTTGTAATGTTCACGGTGTTACAGAGTCTGAAGCTGCCCCTTAAGGTTTCCTCTTAGGATTTTAATTGCCCTACATAGCATTAGTTCCTTAGGAAATTAGGCTTAAAGGTAAAGTCTCTCCTCAATTGCTTGCAGTCTTCGGAGGTTGTTCTAATGAGTCTTCTGGGATGAACGTTTTCCTTGAATTGCTGTTGTCTTGTCTTTACAAGTGAGAGCACTAATCTAATTTCATTAGAAATGCCATTGATAATTAGGACAGTTGCTGGCTACATTTTTCACTGAAGAGCTTTTTATTACCTTTCAGAATTGTATGCAGTGTCCTTAAATAGCAAACACTTTAGGATTTTCATAGAATAATCTTCATTTCTCAAACCCTTCGTTGGGCAACTGGGCAAGAACCAGCAGCACCTGATAAAATGCCAGTGCTGGGGCCAGATTCTGGAGAGGACATTAATGTATCTTCTGCAAACAGGCAAGTCATTGAAAAAGAAAGTTATCAGCAAGAGGTCTGCTTGTAAGTAAGGATTCTAAGAAAGAAACAAATACAGGTATATCTGTAGAAGATCTTCAGGCATCCCTTTGAAAATAAAGTTGAATTTCCCCCCAGATTGTCTCTCTGCATCAAAAACTGTCATTGCCGAGCATAACCTTGTTAATTCTGGAGCCACCAAGAACCAGCAACAACTTGAAACTGTAAAACTTCTTTTTCACTTAGAGTGATTTCATCCTTGCTGGGTTTTTTTTGCTTGTGGACTTTTTTTTTTTTTTACATCGGAAACTACTAAGTCTGGCTTGTGAAGCATGTTGTCAGAGTGGGAAAGGGTTACCGTTCTTCTGTCGCACTTCAGGTTTTATCAAACTCTGTAAACCAATCTGCCACATAGGAAAGCACAGGGCGCTCAGTCTTTCTGAGCTACCCTGCAGGGTGCTAAATGCAGAAGCTGGTAGATTTTGGATCTTCATCTCTGCTGAAGTTTAGAGTAATTTTGTCCTCAGACTGATAATGCCTTCAGACAGTTAAAAGTCCCAGAGCTCGCTGCCCGTGTATTATTTCAGATTTGATCCTTTGAAGGACTCTTCCAAAATAATGTCATGGCTTTTTATCACTTTTATCCTCTGGCTTCTTATTTATGTGCTTCTACATAATAAGGGCATAATTACATTTAGATTTAAGACTACCTTGAAAATCCATTTTTCTGTGTAGCTTTGAAACGAAATAGTTTCTTCAAATTTGGATTCTTCTTGATCTATTGTCGTTGATCACTTTGAAGTTAGTTTTCATCTATTAATGCAATTTCATATATCAGAAGATTGGTCTGTTTGAAATGTTATTTGGTGCATCTGAATGAAAAGCATGATGTAAATGCTAGCAAGTTGCAGGTATGTTGGATTCCCTAAGCAGACAAACAGTAACACAAAACAAAATTAAAACTGGAAAGTTTGGAAAACAATACTCATTATCTGTATTACTTCCTCAGCTCTTCTGGTTTAAAGTAATTAATTTCATTGAACTTACTGTAACTTCTCTGTTTCTCTATCATACCTGCTCTTTTTCATTATCATTTTTATATCAAAGGCATTTGAGTACTTAGCTTGCTTAGTTCCTGCAGTGATTCTTCTTGCTCAGAAGGGATCAGGTCTTTTCCCTTGCCACTTCTCCAGAACCATCCCAACCTTCACGGAAACAGAGCAGCTGGCAGTGGCTGCCAGCCAGCACAGGCTCCTTTGCTTGCAGGTCAGCATCTTCAATGCAGATCACCACCTTTGCTTATTGAAACAACTGAGTAATGCGAACTATTGCCCTTCACTTGAGACACTAGCTAACATCTGTGTTGGAAATGAATGAAGCATCTGCAGGAGGATTCTAATGAATAACATATTTTTTTTCCTTACATCCAAACTCCTTAGGCTTGGCATTTTTGTTTTTTATCTTTAGCTTTATGTAAAACTCAAGTACAGAGTGGCTTAGTTGTTTGAACTTAGGCTACAAAGGTACCGTGACCATTGCAGGGAATGCATCATTTAGCGCATTAACTTTTCTCGCATGAAGCATTTGGGTTGGTTCACCTCTTCGTAAATGGAGACCGATTGACCTGCAAGAAATTTTCTTCCAGCTTTGAGTTAATTGGGTTTGTGTGGCTAGAAGCAAAAGCTTTCCTGGGATGTTCTTCACTGGGTTTTCTACTTGCTAAATTTATTTCTTAGAAGTAAATTTCTTGAAATAAATCTGTCTGAGATTTAGAAATATTATACACTGATCTGTAGTGAATGTTGGCAAATTTGGGTGCAAAACTGTTTGGATAGTACTCAGCAAAATTGTCCAAGATTCTGTAAAAGACATTTCAATATAAAATATTTATATAAAAATATAATAAATAAAATCTCATGGTCTACATATGCTGCATCTTGTCACTGTACATTTCAGAGGAGATATTTGCGGTAAAAAGCGCTAAGAATAGCTCTAAACAGGCATTTTGTTTTCCTGATAGATATGAATTATGTGAAATAGCTGTGGTTCTTTCATGGGTGATGTTCCTTGAAGAAATTGAAAACAGTTGAAATGGTTTTATTTTGCAAAGTAGTTAAAAGCATATGAGTAGTTCAGGTCAAATAACAGCTCTCTGTTACCCAAGTTTATATTCTGTTTCTATCTGAATGGTTGTTTCTTTATTGGGTTGGGTCCAGGCAGTGCACTCGAAAGGTTTTTTTTTAATGGCAAGCTCTTTTTCTAGTGCCTTCCCCAAGGAATTTTTTTAAAATAATTTCATTTAATTCCTTAATGCATTGGTTTTAGTTCAGTTGTTTTTGTCAAACTTATCACCCTCTACAGCAACTTCCCATCACAGCCATAACCTTTCTTAAACTTTCCCAGTTTCCCAAACACATCCCTATGAAATTTTGTGTGCAGACAGTGCTAATGATATTTGAAGAATTCTGATCATTACTATTTTCATTTTTTAAGCTCAGATGCCTAAAGTTTTGTAATGGTTCAAGGTAGCTAGAAAATGAGCTTTAGAATAGAGAAATTATTTTGAAAACATTTACCTGAAGTTCATTTCAGGTGGTCTTTAAAAAAAAAAAAGAAAGTATTTTGTTGTTATTAATGTGTTTGAGCTGGTGCTAGAGGAGCAATCATGCATGAAGTCCATTGTCTAGTTGCTCATGAGATGAGGAGCAGTTTCTTGTCCTCACCCTGCCTGTTTTAACTGCAGGGGGACATGGTGGAGAGAAGTGATGGAGCATGAAAAAGTGACTTGTGTTGTCACACTACACAGTACAGAGAGAAAACCTATATTTGCCGTTTTATGAAAGGTGGCTTACTGGTTTTTCTTTGCACTGCTTGCCTGAAGCTTGAAGTCACAGAGAGGAGATGAGATGCACCTCTGAGTCAAGGTTTCCCCAGAGTTGGCAATACTCTTCCCCCACCACAGCCACTGGAAGAGTTGCCATGGGGAAGCAGTAGATCTAGCTAGACATCACGGCTCTTCTTTCTGTTTGATGTGGGAGGCTCTTCAGTCCCTCCTACCAGATTTTACTGAAGAGACTTCTGACTAAATTATCTTTTACGCTTCATTGCAGTGACCTTGACAGCTGTGTTGGGTGGAAATGCTTTTAATTAAAGCAGACACTTTTGAGCTTGGCTAAAGAGGCAGTTGTGTCCTTTGGTAGCTCTTCTGTGCTGTGTTGCCCTTGTTGCTTTTTCACTAAGTAGCATTTCCTGCATACGTGGTCCAGGTGAAGCCTACTAGGTGTTGTGGAAACATCTGGCTAGATACTCATGTTTAGAAGAAATGATTTACAATGACCCTGTGTCCGATCTGGAAATCGTCACTACAGCATGCATGCTTGCAAGTGGAAGACGCTTTTTTTTCTATTTATATTTATATATAACTATTATTATAGTATTACTGGCACAACTATTGCCCTGTTGCCTCTCTTAGTACTGCACAGGCTTTTCCTACTTGTGGGACATGAGTGAGATTTAAAAGGTCAGTATGGTTTTGTGATCCTCCCTTTCCCCAGCTTTACAAGCTTACCTATGCAGGTCAGAATACATTAGAGTCTATCTTCCAAGATGTATCTGTTATGTCTTTTGCTTATTTGAATGCCAGGCTCTGTCCTGTAGTCCCTCACTGAAAACAGCCAACTGTTAGATGCTTTGAAGTTTCACTAAATTATTTTTAAGGAATTATAAAATGAACATGTTCTTGTATTGTTTTCAGTTTGTTCCCTAAGTCCTGGCCAATAACATAATGGTATAACAAACTGAAAGCTGAAAATGTTTTAATAATAAACCTGTGCTTTCATCTGTTAAGCCAACTGAATGGAGAATGTAGACATCAAAACATATTTGACAGCCTCTTCAAAATATTGGGAAAGCATCTGTATCAGTTATTGGCAGGGCAGAAGGATCAGACTGGAGTTTGACACTTTTTGTAGTAGCTTGAAAGAGACAGGTCAGTCATAGTGTGCATCTAAATGTGCAAAGTGTGGGGTGCCCTCAGCTTCTCCTTCAATTAAAAATGGATTGAGACCATTCAGAGTTTTTCAGGATGAGTCTTTAGTTTTACATAGATATTGTAGTAGCTATTCCACAAAATAGCATTAGCTAACTGCCTTTCCTTCATTTCAGCGTGGCACATGAAAATGTATTTAACTATTCCTGCAAGACCCAGGGGTGTATTGAAGTGTGAATACAGATTATCTGCCATTCGTTCCTGTCTTCTGTATGCAAGAACAAAGGCTGATCGCAGTACGGAGAGAGATTACAAGCTGTTAGTGACATGCTGGGTTAACATACCCTAATGTAATCTTGAATAAATGAATGGAGATAAAAACAAAATGTAACTTTTCTGTTACTGGAAGGATACAATATAATATCCAGCTGCAATGTGATGTAGGTAGCATGGTATTTTGCTAATTGTGCAGGGAGTTATGAGATCTGGCACATCACGTTACTGGCCTGTTTTCTGCTGCATGCTTGTCAGTAACCTCAAATTCATGACTGACAGCTCTGTGCTGCTTGCTTGGATTTCTGCCTTTATCAGATTTATTTTGTAATTTATTAAGGCAGCGTAGTTTCCTGCTCTAAAATGACTCGAGGAGAGACAGATGCAGGCACACCTGTCACAGAAGTAATGTGGGAGAGTTTTGGTATGAGCAAAGTCAAAAAACAGAGTCAAGAAGTGTCTTCCACCTTATGTAGAGTACCTGGTGGTGCTGGCTGTTTCTTGATTAAAGGGAGTGATTCTTTAGTTGCACTCTTCTGTATCCAGAGCATGAGCCTTTGCTAGTGCTTTTGGGTATGGTGTCTGATGGCTCACTTGACACAGCAGGAAGGGATAACATCTGAGAGCATCTTGTTTGTTTGTGTTCTTGGCTACGAAACCAAGTCTGCATACACACCAAGGAAGGGTAGCACTCTGAATATTTGTTAGTCTGAAATTCCATTTGATGACCTGTTGAATGTGGTGTATGAAAGTGGTAGATCAGCAATAAACAATTTTTTCTGGACTTACTTTCCAGTCAGTGCTGACTTCAAAAATTACCTTGTTTAGCCTGACGTTCATTTTGGCAAAGTAAATGGAGAGAAGTGGGTTTCTTATAGCTGCCAAATGAAGTGTTGTCAGGGAATGGGTCCCTTCTATGGATTCCAGCCCTGTGTTGGCAGACTTAGAAGGAAACTATCTAAAACTTCAGCTTGTCATCATGTACTAACTACCTTGTCAGTAGTGTGAATATTCAGTAACAAAATCTGTAAGCCCAGAATTACTTTTTTTTGGTGCCTGGAAAGAGCTTTATTTCAATAGTAAAACATATACTGTGTAACTTGCAGATTTCTTTCCATGTTACATGTTTCACTACCGAGTGAAAGCTACAAGTAAGTTACTACTTTTGAGCCAATGGTCTTCTGTTGAGTGTATGGATTGACCATAGCCACCATCCTTATACATATGTGGGTCATTTGGCCAGCCCTATCCGTTGGAGTCAGCAGTTGTTGACATTGACATTAATTTCAGCAGATTTTGTACTGGTTTTACCACTGGAAAAAAATTAGACTTTCGATGAGTTTTTTAGGAACAATTTAACAGCTATTTTTGCCCAGAGCCCTTTAATCAAGGGCTTTAATCCCACTGGATTTTCTCATCTGAGGCTATTGTAAGGATGCTGGTTATTACATGCTGCCTTCTCTGATTAGGTAGTACTCTCCACTATGTCAGCTTATGACCAGGCACTCTATAATTTTGTGCTTAAATTACAGATACTTGTCCTGGAATATTGGGCAGTTGCTTTTTCTGTGTTTTGTTTGGCTGTGACAACAGAAGCAAACCTTAATGGTGCTGCTGACCAAAAGAACCCTGATGGGATACATGCTCACCAGCAGTGAAATCTACAGGGACGAGATACTGAACAATTGCTGTAGCTGTAGGTAGCTGTGTTTCTTGTGTTACTGCAGTGAAGTACTCATCTAATGGGGTATTAGCATATCACTCAACTAAAAATAAGTCCTTTATAACTTCCAAAGTGCTTGTTGTAGAAAACAACAGCTGCTTTTGATTCTTTAGTATCATTGAGCATATGAACCTGTGAGCTGAAATCCTTCTTGAAAAATAAATAGGAATTACATTTAATAGGAGGAAGAGGCAGTAGACGAGGTTCGGACATACTTTGAATATTCTGTTTGTTTCATATTGTCTGAAAGTTCACAGGTGTCTGTCTGCAAAGCTTAAATAGGTAGATAACTCTGGAAGATCTAAACAACAAAGATGATCCTTTGGTTTCAGACTCTTATTTGCTTCATCAGGAATGAAAATGAATGTTTCACAACTGCAAATTTGGGGTTTTTTTCTCCATTGCCTGCAGTTAAGCCAGGCTTTTTACCTTGTCTTGATTTTTCTTACAATGATTTCTAGTAATTCTAAGTGATTTCATTTTGATATCTTTAATAATAAACTGAAGAAATGGATTTAAAGAAAAATAGGGATTTGTTTTGTTACTTTCAGTATCATGAAGCTGGTTGATACTGATTTACAGTAGAATTTGTAGATATGTTTGACACTAGAATAGGATATGATGTCTATGAATTTAGTTTGATCATCTAGCATTGCAATTTTGATCACAGTTTCTTTGAGACGGGACTTAAATTTACACAAAATGCCAGAAACCTGAAGCAGATGAAGACACGTTATCATGACAAGAGGATGCAGTTACCTTCTCTCTGCCAAAGTATCAAGGGCCATAGATACTTGGGTATTCTCAGTTTACTTTAAGTCAATTTGAGTAAATTAACTCCAAGTTAAATTTGAGATCTAATGCCTAGCTCTTATTTTAGGGTGTTTCATCGGTGGAAACAAAGCACACCA
Organism: Falco cherrug; assembly: GCF_023634085.1. Lineage (NCBI taxonomy): Eukaryota > Metazoa > Chordata > Aves > Falconiformes > Falconidae > Falco > Falco cherrug. Next base: position 8,865,897 of record NC_073704.1, on the reverse strand, counting down.
ATGAAGAGCTCATTGTGTTTTTTGCTACTTTGCTAGTGGGAACCTAGTGATGTAGAGAGGGAAATGATTCACCCCAGGTAGGACAATAAAGCAGTGGGGATCTGGACATTCATTTGGTTCCTCTTAGCATACCCTGCATTTAATATATTAAACACCCTGGCATTTAAATTGCATTCTGTTTCTTATCTTTTCCTTAATTTTTACTTGAATGTGTCTCAGTCTTGCTGTAATGATCCTACACAGACAACTTTTCTCAGCTATTTTCTCTCTGCTCTGGCAAGTTCAATTTGGAAGGGGTAAAGATAGACCACTTTGCTCTGCTCTGCTGCCCTTCTTGCTTCTAGGTGCTAAAGGTTCCCATTACACAGAAAAGCTAAAATGCACCAAGGCAGAAGCAACCAATTTTGCAATCTAAGCTTGACATTCTACTACTTTTATCTGCCTGCAAAATAAATCCTTTTTCTGATTTTTAGAACTGAGATTGGATTGTGATTTAAATCAGCATTGCATTGCACTGACTGCAGTCACAGCTGAGACTCTAGGGCTTTTCTTTCTTATGTCTTAAGCTTCAACCCTACAGCCAGCCCATATTTGTGATGAAATAGAGTAGAGAATGTTTGGCAAGGAAGTCAGTGCAAGTCTTAAGTTGGAGTCTCTAACAGTAAGTAATTTTCGTGTCTGAATTGGCTCAGATAGCCGTTCTTCCTTGAGGAGCCCTTCTTTGGCACTGTGTAACACTGACAAAAAGAGGATTCACCCAGATTTTTGAAACTGTTCTGCTTGTGCTGCTCAGAGGAGAGTTGCTCTTAATTGCTTGGCAGTGGCTTCACACAGTTCATTTATCCTTGTGATGAGTGGTTACTCATCCATAGTATAATTACTATATTCTACAGTCAGTCCCACCTATAATTCATTGGCTGAAAGGAAATTCTCTCATGTGTGATTAAAATCTGTGGCCATCTTTTTAAAAATAAAAATAAAGGCTGCCATCAGGAGGATAACTTCCTGAACAAAGCAGTATAGTACAGATATTTACTAAAATACATGAAATTTTTTTGCCTTGATCATTAGAAGCAATCAATTCAACATGATTGATGTAAATTATTGTAAGTGCGGAGAGATACAGAACTGCAGGGCACTTCAGCTTTAAAGTAATTTTTTTATTAAAGTTTCCTAGACTGTAAAACTGTAATTGGGTAGGAGAAGGGGGGGGAACCCATCCATATGTTACAAGCTAAACAGTCTGGTCTTGAACATACTGGAATGTGAGATAATAGTAATTAGATGTAGAACAAAAGGGTTTCTGTGGAGCTGAGAGTAAAAGAATTACTGAGTTGACAAGCCCGACACATTCCTCCTCCGTTCCTCAAGACTAAAAATTATACTTTTAACAAAATGTTCCTATGTTTGGTGCATCACTGTAGTATGGATAGATGTGTCAACCTCAGTGCCACTATCGTATTTGACGGATTTCTGTTTTCTATACTTGCACTTCTCTGATAAAAATTGGATATTGTTTTGGAGTCTGTCAGTCTAATACTCTTCTAACAGCAGCAGAATAATTGGAAGAAATATAAAATTATAGATAATGAAGTTGATAAGGAGACACTAGAAAACTTGGCTAGGCAGCTGACAGGCTACATGAAAATAAGCTTGTGTTTTTAATGTAACTGCAAGTTAAAGGTCTTAATTTTTTCTTTCTTGCGCCCAGCATAACAAAATGATTCTGAATCACTGTAGGAGGTGTGTTTTTTCTTTAACTGTAGATTTTCCAGCACTTCATTCTTGAGGCCTTTTCAGAAGGTATTTCACAGAATCGTGAAGTCACTGAGGTTGGTGGGGACCTCTGGAGACTGTCTAGCTGAGCCCCTGTGGTCAGCTGGAGCAGGTTGCCCAGAACCATGTGATTTTGAGCATCTCCAAGGACAACAGAGACTTTGCACTCTCTCTGGGCAATGTGTTCCTGTGTTCCACCACCCTTACAGTAAAAAAACCCTCTTTCTAATGTTTAAAAGAAGTTTCCTGTATTTCACTTTGTTGCCATTGCCTCTCACCTTGTCACTATGCACCCCTGAGTAGAGTCTGGCTATCCTCTTTGCAGTCTCCTATCAGGTATTTGTACCCATTACGGTCCCCCTAAGTCTTCTCTTCTCCAAACTGAACAGTCCTGGTCAGTCTCTCCTCATATGACAGATGCCTCCCAATCCTGGGGAGCCTGGAGCTGGGCACAGCACTCGAAATGTGTTCTCATCAGGCCTGAGTAGAGTGGAAAGATCACTTCCCTTGACCTGCTGCCAGTGCTCTTCATAGTACAGCCCAGAATGCCAGTGGTTTTCTTTGGTGGTTCATGGTCAGCTTGGTGACCACCAGAACCCCAAGGTCCTTCTCTGCAAAGCTGCTTGCCAGCCTGCAGCATGTACTGCTGGGTGGCATTATTCATGGGCAAGACTCTGCATTTCCGAACTGTGTTGAACTTCAGAGGTTCCGCTCTGTCTGGTGTTCCAGCCTGTCCAGGTCCTTTTGGATGGCAGTGCAGCCTTCTTGTGTATGAGCTATTCCTCCCAGTTTTGTATCATCAGCAAACTGGTCCTCTGTCCAGGTCATTAATGAAGAGGTTAAACAGTATTGGCCCCAAAGGCAATCCCTTGAATTTTCCACTAAGACTTTGTACCGCTGATGCCAACCCCCTCAGCCCGGCAGTTCTGCTGGTTCAGTCCACATCACTGTCCATTTATCTAGTCCATACTTAATCAGTTTGTCTTGGAGCTTCACTGAAGTGAACCGTTAGCAAGTTCTTTGCTTTTTAGTCTTTTTTTTTTGTAAAGGCATAAGGCTTACGCAGTGATGCCATCCATCTGTCCCCTTCTCTCATCCCAGCCTCCCCCTCAGTCCCCGTAGCTTTTAAACACACATCAATTCCCATCAGATTTGACAGAGCAGCAGAGTCTTTACATCCAGTTCCCATAACTGTCACAAAAACTGTCAGCAGCAGCAAAGAGAGGATGGTCTGAAGTGATCTACCAGGGAAGTCTGCCATGCAAGCTTAGCCAGGACCCACTCTGGGTGGGCTGCTGTTGGGCCGGTGTGGGCATGTGCAGCTCAGAGCAGAGCATGTGCTTTGCCTTTCCCTGGGCTGGTGATGAGGAGACCTGGGTGCAGCCCATCAGGGCTGCAGGAGGGTGAAGGAGCTGCAGTTCTTGCTGGAAGAGAAGGGTGGTAAAGATTACCAAGGAAAAGCTGTATTGGTGGGGGGAGAAGGAGAGCAGTAATGGTAGTCTGCAGTTCTGTAAGCAGTCAGGTTTTGCTGTCTTTGTTGCTAAATGTGTCTTTTAAAGCCCTTTCTTGATTGTGCTAGATATTCCCTAGCTGTATGGGTAAAAATGTCTGTGTTGCAAATAGTCTCTTCCGCACTAAGTGAGCCTTTATTCTGGTAAAGAGAGCTTACCCGCAAGCTATTCAGACACCACGGGGAGTTCCATTACTTCATACTGTTCATGAGATCTGCATATTTTTACTTACATTCCTCTTTTTTCCTCTTCCATATTTAGCCGTATTTGAAGTAATTAGTAATCAGACTATTATATACATTAATTTTTAGGGGATTTTTACAGAACTCTCACTTTTTTCATTTTAGGAACTACTGGCTCTTACTCCAGCAATAGAGAGATATATGCTATTAAAATTGCTTAAGAAGTAATTGAAGTCAAGGCTTTGAAGCTACTGCTTCTTCATCTTGGCATTATTCATTCTCAAGGTTTACGGGAAGAGTAGCATTGTAAAACCTATTCTAAAATTGTATACTGTATCATACTAACTGCTCTGCTTGCATGCATTCCGCTCTCCTTTTCATAATGTCTCAACAGCTCTTACCATTTTCAGATGTTTTCAATTCATCTGTAAACTGGATTTCTCCTTCTCTACTTTCACTCTTCCACGTGATTTTAGGATTAATCTGATGTGAAGTTTGTGAGGTCACAGTCTTTCTTGGCAAGAAATTATAGTGAAAAACAAAGTTCCTAACAGTTTGCAATGGTATCCAGGACTATGGCAGAAAAGAGTTCGAGGCGCTACAGCTACTTCTATACCCACAGAAACAGTAAGAAGGTATTGTTTTATAACTCACTATTGTAGGAACTGTTTTGCCAAAGGTGGTGATTGCTACAGTACTTCAGGAATCCCTTGGTCTTTGCTGGGTTTCCTGTTGCTTCATCTGCAGTTGAGGTGTGCCAGGAGATTTTCAGACAGCTCTCTACACAGTTCTTTCTATGGGAGGATCCAATTAGTCTTTGCAAAAGAAATGTATAAAGACATAGGTAAGCTCTAACTTGACCTCCTTTACTACCTTTCTCTCTTCTTGGTGTCTGTTTATTTTACTGGGGATCTCAGCTGGTTGTCCCAGAGTTTGTAACGCTGATCCATCATACCTAAAAGTATGAGTGATTGCTTTGGGGGGTCATCATTGCAAATGGTCTCTCCAAGACTCACAGCATTCCAGACTGGTGTGCCGACCTCATCTTTTCAGTGCTACGTTTTGTACTGCGAACACACAGCAGCTTTCTCCGTCCAGAATGGCCATCTCCATTCCTTTAGCCCATTCTGTGTGTGTTTTCTCCCATTACTTTTCCAGAGAGACTCAGGAAGAGCTACCAGGATGGATCTGGGCCTCCAGGAACTCATCAGGCTTTTGATATATGATCTGGGTCCAAGAATTTATCATACAAATTAATTTATTTTCATCTTCAACTTGTTCAGTGCTGGGTTTTGTCAACAACTCTGTTGATGCAATTAGCTTTTAGCTCAGGGAAGGACAGACAACATAAGGCGGTACTCGTCAAGAGGGGTATCATTAATGCTGACAAGGAGAAGCATGCCCAGGTCTTGCTCTCATTATGTTTACTGCAGGCTGGCTTTGTCAGGCCCTCATTTTTTATATTGTTTGCATTGTAGAATATTTGAGTCAGTGTGTTGCTTGAATTAGTGTAGTCTCATCCTTCGGTGCTGTTTTACTTACTCATGTTTGAGCTTCTCTTGGACTGGGATCTGTCTTTGTTGTCTAGTATAAAGTTTTCCACTTAACATCATTCCCTGGTTTAAATTGATAGCCCTGCACCAACCCTTGACATCTTGAATTCTGTCTTCCTAATAGGAAGTAGCTAGTTCTGAACATTTTCAAGAACACTGCTTTTTATTTCTAACAGTACAAAACTGATGTGATGATAGTATGAGAGGTTTTTTTAACCTTCTTCAAGTAAAATAAGAAACTTGCATTTATTTGTGGATACTGAATCAAGTATCTATCTCCTGATTTCTTCTAAAAGGGGTTACAAAACACTGAAGAATTGTTCTAATTAAATGCACTCACAAAGTGTATCTGAAGAATTGAAGTCTATATTCACCCTTGGCCAGACAAGCCCATCATCTCTTGTGTAAGCAAACTTTTTTCCCCGTATCTGTAATGAATCCCAAAGTACTTGTAACTGATCCAGAACTTGTAGCTTCGCTTTCCTGACGTATGCTGCCACTGCTTAGACGTCAGCTGCTCCACGCACCAGTTTGATTTCATGTGGGTGATGGGGATGCGCGTGTGTTGCTGTGGCACCTGAAGACATCAGCAGGGCAGTAACAGGCGGTCAGTGTGTACATCAAAGCTAGAGCCCCAGCATCTTCATTGTTCTGAAACTCTCTTCAAGCTGTTTGTTTCAGACCACATTTCTTCAGCCAGTACAAGTGCTTGTGGACACCACATTTACCGTTTAGGAGTCAGTAAGCAGCAGAAGGAGCTTCTCAAGGGAAGAACTTGCTGTGCTGCGTTAGAGGCTAACCTTAGCTTTTCAAGCTTTTACCACACTGGAAAAGAATTTAGCCCCAAAAGGCTTTCAAACTTGATGTGGTTTTTTTGGAAGCTGTTTAATTTTTGTTGTGGGGTTTTTATTACTCTTTGATAACAGCTTAACTGTCTTATTAAGAACAACAGTACCATCCCAGTCCAAAAACATCTTTTCATAACAATTCTCCTTGTGAGTCATTGCATTTATTTATCTCCATGTTTATTGCAGTAAATCCTTCACTTCCTCTGCACACCCAACCACCCTGTTTGGTGTTTGTTGTTCTCACCGAAATTGTGGCAATCACGGTAGAATACCTATTTGTTTTTCTGCAATATTCCTGCATTTGGAGAACTGCACTGGGGTTTTTCTTGGATTGCCTCATTTTATGTTCCGTGTCCGTGTTACAGCCTTTGAAGCCTTTTCCCAGTGAGCATAAACTACATTAAACAGCATGTGCCAGTGAGCAGCAGCACAGCTGCTAATTGTGCTAACAGATGTAAATAGGAAAAACATTACTTTTCTAATGCAAAAAGTATTTATAGAAACCATTATCCATCTTTCATAACACTTTGATTATGGATGGAACCTCTTTCAGGTTCAGCAAAATTGATTAAGCTTTTGCAGATGGTTTGACTTGCTGAGGTAGTGGAAGAAATGCAGATGTTTTAAAGCTTTTATGTGCTTTAGGCAAGTAAGTGGCTTAAAAGGAAGGCTTTTGCTTTGCATTCTTTAGAAAAGTGCATGGCTTTAAAATGGAAACATACAAGAGGAAGGCTGTTAAATGCAAACAAGGAGTCTGAACTCTTTGAGCTGTGTGGCTCACCTGCCTGGTCAGGCTTGTTTGAACATTGTTTGACTTGAGTAGAGTATGACTTGCAAAAATCCTCTCACTGGACCCACACAGCTCCCATTTCCTTTGCATTTGTAATTTATCTATTAAGATGTCAGATCCTGAGGACATATCCTCTCTTGAGTGGAAGTGTGTTTGCAGCAGAGAGGAGGTTAACATCAGTGTAATTGGGATGATTCAGGTTCAGGTAATTTCCTGAAAGGGCTCTCTGTATAACCCTTTCCGAAAACTGTATTGAGGAGATGGCCAGAGTGCCTGGTGCCAGACTCGTATTGACCCCAGCAGCATTGGAGGAGCAGGGAGATGGGTGCCTGATACCAGGCACTGAGTGACCGAGCAATCTCCGTGCTCCCTGGTTTGAGTCCCAGGAGGTTTTCTTTGTGTTCGGCAACCTAGGTGAAATCATAAATGGTAGTAAGCAAATCGGTCATAGTCGGGGCAAATCCTGAGTCATTTGGCACTGCAGCTGTATGACCAGAGGGCTCACAAAAATCTCCACTACCTGTCTCCAGCCAAGTTGCTCTGTAAGCCAAAGGGCAGATTTGGCAAGAGTGTCAGGACCTGCATCATGTTTGATCCAGGGAATGGTTTTCTTTGGGAAGCTGCTTTGCCCTCAGGCTGGCTCGATTCCCTTGCCTTTGCGCAAACTGGATTTAGGTGTAGTTATCTCTGGCTACCCCGGCAGCGTTCACACCCTGCCTCCTAATCCATAGCCCTTTCCTCTTCCAGTAACTTCAGAGAGTGCTTTTTTTCCTTTATCTTTGCTGCACTGGCAAGCAACAGAAAGTTTGCGGAAGCATAAGGAAATGGTTCCTACTTAGGATCTGAGAATCTCAAACAAATAATGGTGCTGCTTCATGTTCAGCATATTAATGCTTCACTCTATCTTTGCAACACATCTTCAGCTTCTCCCCAGAGCAGTGTCCTGGCGGGCAAGTCACTACTTTTCACATAGGTTCTGTAATCTGTAAATAAAATATATTTACAGATATTTTTCAGAAAAAAGGTCCAAAACTTAGCATTTCTCTTCTTCCCCACAATGTTGGGGTTTTTTCCCCACAGTAACAGTAAAAACAGCAGTGGCATTTTTCAGGTTTCGTTGTTGTTGGTTTTTCTTTCCCTGCAGTAAAAATTCCACTATTTTCCCCCCTTAGGACTTAGCTGCCAAGGAGATCTACTAAAGCATTTTCTCATCATTTTGCAAAATCAGAATTGCTTGGTGTCTACAAATAGTGTTTAAAATCTGAAGTAGAGAACATGGGCCATGAAAACTGATGCAGTTTCAAGTGCACCTGCTAGGCATGGGAGCCTGTGGGAGATGCCTATGTATAGGTTTTTCACCCCCCACTCTTATTTTTCTTCATAGAAGTAAGATTTAATTACAGAGCTTGGAAAATTCTTCAGATGGTGTAGAGGCTGAGCTAAATAAAACAATGACAGGGAAATGATAGCAAGTCAGGAACATGAACTGGAAAAACTTGAGGTTTTTGTATTACTCAAAGGTTTCATTCAGCTCCTTTTTAAATGGGAGTGGATATGTGGGGGTTGGTGGGTGTGTGAATACTCATTATTTCCTGCAAGATGGAAAAGAAAGAAAAGGTCGCTTTAAATATTCATTGAGCTAATGGGTAAATTACCTGGTTATTTTATTTTTCCCAAGCTTTGGCTGGAGCTTAGTAATGTCATGTTCCTGGTGCTTAGAAGACCCCTTTACTAAATCGTTCAAATAAAACCACAAGTAAGCTCCTGACAGAAATTGTTTGGAATTTAACCTTGATGATAAACTCTGGATTAAAATAGTGTTCTGTAAAAACAGTGTTTTATTATTATTATTTCATTGCTTGCTTTAACACGAAGGAGGGAAGGGCAGGAGCAATTAAGTATTTTTGTGATCTTTTTTCATCTCCATTTGAATTTTAAAGAATTGTAAATCTAAACAATGTGAAGGTGGATCAGAAAGAGTTTGTCACAGTATCTGGGTGGTTGTAGTCATGATCAAAGGACAGATGCAGTACGCTGTGCATTTACCTGCAGCGACTGGCCAGTTCAGCCTTCAACCAATAGAGTCCCCGAAGAAGAGTATAGTCTCTGGTCTCTAATGTACTTCAGGGCAGAAAATCAGGTCAATATTGTGAGTAGGAAGAAGAAAAATTTTGCCAAATACTGCAGTGCATGAAGTGGTACTAGTAGTGGATATATTAAGGATAATGAGCTAAATCTTCTTTGGTTTGGGTTTTTAAATTGTGTAATTCTTACGTAAAAGAAGATCCCTGAGATAGCTTCCATTACAGAGTTTCCAAACTTCTTTGCTAGTTGCCACAGAGAAGTGTTACGTTTGCCTTGGGTAACAGGGCAGATCTTTCATTTTCAAATTAGAAGCTTAATAGTCCTCAAACAGTTAATCAGGACAACTCAGTGCAGTATGAATTGAAAAAATAGTCTCCTCTCTTAGAGGTGTCAAATCAGGTCAAACCCCAGTTTTCAGAAAGGTACCTAGTTCTTCAGTGCGTGCTTCAATATGATTTTGCAAGCTGTAAACCGTAATTATCTTCTGGGTTTTTGGTGTGGCTGTTTTCCTTTTGTTTCTGTAATTGTCTATATATCCTCTCCCAAGTGCTCCTCAAAGATACATGATTTGTGATAAATTATCACTCTGGCCAGGTGCTGAGGTTGTTTATGCCTTCAGTGTTAAGTATCTTGTAGTAACAATTTACAGTCTACTTTATGGTTTTTTTAATCTTACTTTGGTGTGGCATGTTTTTAAGATGGGCAGCTCATCAGTTGTGACTTAAGTGATTTTTTTTTAATATTACATCAGTCAGTGTTTTATTTTTTTAATCTAAAGCTAATTAGATAAGGATTTGCTTTTTAATGTTTTCATCATGCAAATCATTGCACATACAGTACAAATCAAAATGGTGAAATCAGTAAGTTGTTTGAAATTGATGTCTTTGGCCAGAATTCTTACCAAATACACACACACACATACACACATATAGGCATGTTTATTTACCTAAAGGTTATTTGTTGAGCTTCTTTGTTTATATACAAAGGAGCAGTTTGATGGGATGTATGTTTTAACTTACTGGTCTGTGCTGTAACCCAGTTTTCAGCTAATGATATTGTGAAATACATCATGGCTTATATTCCATACTCTTCATCCACTGATGAATGTTGAATTTCCTTTCGATTGATTGTCTCCATCTGATTTTCATCAAATGAAGTGGTGATTTGGCCAGCATTACTCATGCAGCAAATACTTCCCACAGGGCCACTCACGTAGCGCTCTTCTCTCCTTCTCGCTTCCCCACAGCTCAGGGCAAAGCTGCTTTGAGTCTGCTCCAAAATTGTGTAAAATCTCCCAGTTTAGATGGTTTTTCCTCATGCATGGGTTTGAGAACTGAGCACTTTCAGACCTGAATTTCCACCAGGGTCTTGCTTATCCAGGGTGAGGACTGGCATAGGACAGGGACCTGCCCAGTGCCTGGGAGCTATAGGGGGTGGCATGTGGGGCAGGGCAGTGAGGCCCTAGGCCCCTGCAGAGCTGCATCTGGGCTCATCTGTACCTCATGATGTCCAGCTGGAGCTGGGAAAGGACCTGCTGTGCTCTAAGTATGCTTAGAGTTATGATTTGTTTTGTTTCGTTTACATTTTTCTTAGTTTCCTGTTCCCAGCTGATCATCCCATACCTTTTCTTCTTTTTCTTTAAAAGGTGTGGGGAAGGCATTTATTGAATTGTATAATCCGACACTTGTACTGTCCGTCCTGTTACTGTGCTGTGTGATGAGATGGCCATCATGCTACGGGGATACTGGCATTGTCCGAGCTTCCATTTCCCATACTGCCCGTGAGGCCAGTGCCTGATTTGGGTCCCTGAAACACGTGACACTTGCACAGAGGAGCTCTGCCTCCTGGCTGAGCACCACGCACACACCTCTCCGCCCTAAACAAGGCGAGATGGCAGGTACTGCTCCCAAATAGAAACCCAAGCCTCACTCCTCCCCACCACCCAGCACATCTCCAGAGAACCCAAGGGCAGTTTTGTTCGCCTCTTACTCCATATATCTTTTGTCTTGAAATTTGTAAAGGAAATACTGTACAGTGAGGTTGATGGAGGGCAAATGATGGTAGTTTAAAATTAGATTTCTACTTTGTAAAGCTGTTCCAGGTGGTATTTTCAGCACTCACTGATGGCCTGTCAGGACTTAACGGCTGGGTGAGTCATTTCTGATGAAGTTTCATGTGCTACAGCATCAGTGCTTCTGTAGTAAAATGTCACAGTAACAGTCAGCCCTCTCCCCCCTCGTCAGTCTTTGGCCTGACAACTCTGATGACATGGGAAGCTACTTCACTGTAGAGGCAGGCAGCTGTGCCTCTGGCCAAGCTAGCAGTGGGATGTGATCCAGGTCCAGAGGGATGTGGCAGGAGCCCCACTGGGCAAAGCAGCCACTGCCATCCTCTAGATGAGTGTTCTGGCAGGAGCGTAAATGGTCGTTGATGTGGGGGATTTCCAGCAGCAAACCTGACTCTCTGCCCTCTCAGCATCAAGACCACAGGATGCAGTATGCTGTTTCTCATCGGTGTCTGTCTTGACATCAAAGGATGACCGGGGCTCAGGGCAATAATGCAGACTTGGGGTTCGGTGCAGTTCCTTGGAGACTCCTGCAGAAAGAATCAGACAAATAAGCTCCATGTAGGTCAGTAGGCTTTGGTTTTTTAGTAAGAGTAGGTGTTTTGCACAACCTGCCTTCTAGCCCATCTTCCTGTGCTTAGGAGCTGTCCTTGAAGGGAAGTTAAGAGATGGTGAAATGCACTGCTTTGTGTTGCAGAGTATCAGGGCAGGTATGTACTGCATGGCAATGGGTGCTTGCACACGCAGCATCCGTGTGTCAGGTGAACGACATGTCTCCAGCTCTACTCCCTGTGATATGAGTTCCTTTTCTTTCCCTTAGCATTCCTAGCAGGATTTTGTATGCTTCTCTTTATAATGCAGCATACGTGCTGCTCTGATTAATTTTTTTGCTTCTGATTATTCAGTACTGCACATAAACAGATGTGCACGTAGAAAAGTGCCCCCTGTTAATCAGGAACTGTTAAGCCATATGGCATGTGAAGATGGAGTATTACAGCTATGGGATGAGAACCTCCTGTTCAGCAACGGGGTTCACATGCAGCGAGTACTGTGTTAATATATTCCTGACAATGCTGTCGGTTCCTTCATCTGGCAAGTCAGCCTAAGTGACAGCATGGATTTCTGGAGCCTTCCTTCTTTGCTGAGGTCCTGCTTCTGTTAAGTCACTGCTGAAAGCCCATCTTCCCATTTGAAAACCTCGTAAAGGTGGGTGAAAAAGCAGGGGATGCTCTGAGCTGTCTGTACTGTGCTGCTTTTAGACGTTGTAGATACAGTGGAGATACAGTTTGGCCCTGATATTTGTTAGCCTTGTGTCCAGTTTCTTTTAGTGACCCGCCTCTTGGAGAAACACAAGAGTAGGAGGTAACATACAATCAAGCCCTCAGTTAATTCGTTCAGTTTCCACCACATTGGAGATTGCAACGACGAGTGTTAGTGGCCCTGGATGGGGAGGAAAGGGATTTCTGCAGCCCTTGCAGGGCTGGTCTCCACAGCTGTGCTCCTGCTGCCTGATGCTGAGGTGTCAAGCATATTACAGTGATTTCCTGTAATGGATGCTCATAGTTTATGCCCTCTGCTGTTATTTTCTCCAAAACACAGATCTGTACCTCTCTTTTCAAGAGCCTTTAGTGGTGGGTGTTTTTTCCCTAAAGTGCATTTATGTTTTTGTTTCCACGGCTATGATATTTTTGGACTTAAATTGTATTTTAAACTTCTTTGAGATTCAGAGCACTTTGCTTATAGTTCATGGACATCTCTGTGATGCTCAACAAAATCTCAGACTGTTTCTGGTGGATCGTAGTTCTTCTTTGATCCTTTGATTAGGGACTTCAACCACGAGATAAGCTTTATCCTTTTGCTGGTAGAAAAACTGACCAGCCCAAACCCAAGCCATTGTAAAGGGAGATGATCAGGAAGCGTTTGAAGCATGGTGTTTGGGCCAAAGAAATACCAATGCATTCCAAGGCTAGCTATAGCAAAAAAGCTGTATTACTGCTTTTTTCTGGTGTGATGTGATGTCTAGCAAAAGTTGTTGTGGGAGTGTATAGCTAAATGCTGATCAAGAAATGGGGGGAAGTCCAAATGTTTGTTTTTTTAAAAGGGATCAGAGAGCCCGTGTAGGCAAGATAGAAATAGGCAAATCTAGCTGGGGGGACAGACTTTTTGGCTTTGACTATTTCTGTTTCAATTTTAAATATCTTACAATGTATTTCAGATTTCAGAATAGGTTACTGCATGCCCCTGCAAGGGAAGACAGCTCTCCCACCAGTTTTAAAACAAACATCACAGTTAAAAATGACTACTTGGCTCTTCAGAACTTCTTAGCAGCATTAGTGCAAAGTCATGGTGAGTATTGCAGTGCTCACCTTTTATCTACTGTTAACAAAATATTAAAAAAAGAATTGATATTGAAGTCCTTGAACAATGAACAGTCATTTACAGGGAGCATTAAACTCAGCAACTGCTGAGCTGCCTGTAAACTTCATTTTATTTAGTTCTTTGCTGAGTGGGCTGTACCAGAACACTCAGTGTACATTCAAAAGGCATCATTTTATGTAGTGGCAAACCTGGAGCTGACAAGTTATGTTGTTTAAAGCAGGACCATGCAGTAATCCCTCAGGTCATGGCCACAAGACTTTGTGCTGTTCCTAGTAAAAGCAGAGACTTGGCTTGGAGGACAGAGGATTTCAGTGCTTCTGTGGCCCCTGCTCTCCAGGCAGCTCCAGTGCACCAGCACACTGTTCAAAATCTCTTCATCTGTTGTGTGCATTGTTTTATGTTTTTTATTTTTTAACAGATGTGAATGCATAAATTTCCCAGGTTGTCCTGCTTTATATTCTAGCAGCATACAAAACTGGGAGCTGGAAATCAAGCAAAACGTACTTTGCTGTAAAACGCCCACTTGAATCTGGAGCACAGGTCACTTTTTGTGTTGGTGTTGAATATATTTAATAATAGGCTGTAAGCGCGTGAGCCAAGGCTTAGACTCGGAATAATGTTACAGGAATGTAGCATCTATCTGACATACCAGTTTGGTAAGGATCAAATGAAGAAAGTATGTCTGATTTTCCTTCACTTAGCATCTCCATGCTTTATAAACTACCAGAAATGTGTACTTTTCCATAGATTCAGAGATTATTTAACAGCTCCTGGGTTTTCTGTGGAGGGCTACAGGTTCCCTCTGAACCACTGTAAAATGAGTGACTTGAATGATGAGTGTTTAATTCTCTAGGCTATATATATATTATATATAATATATAACTAAAAAAAAAGCTGTGACTGATTATGCACTTTATTATGTGCTAGCTGTGATATCATGCAGTTCCCAGGGGTAGGCCAGAACGAGTACCTGGGACAGAGCTGCCTTAGGGTGCACAGCTTTTGTAACAGTTCCTGCCATAGCCCTGCCTCTTTTATCTGGTAAGGACACCTTCCCTTCCTTCTGTAAAGCCATAGCCAGATCTTTGTGCCACTAGCTGGGACGTGGTCTCCCAGCACCGGTGACCTGTCAGACGCAGTCTGTTTGTACCTACGTTGATAGCTGGTGATAGAAAACTCTTTGTTCAGTTCAGTCCCCAGAGGAGATACCCAGCGGAGCGTGGACATCTGCTTGCAAGGACTCAAGTGGTTGCCTCGGTTCTCATACACCACATTGGAAATGTATACTGGGTCTTGGGGAGAGCAATGGACCTTTCACCTGATGGCATTTTGACCTACCGGTGGTAATGTGGGAATACACCACCACTGTCGTCCTACGTGAGTCCCTCTCTGACATGCTTGGGGTAATTCTGACTGTGCTTTCCTCTAGGAGGACTTTCGGAATAAAGTTGAAGATTACATTAAGCGCTATGCAAGATGATGAAGGGAGATGGATAGCAGGACCATGGCTTCCACACTAGAGTTGTCCTTAACTTCAACAACAACAAAACCAGCCCGGATTGTACTAGTCCTGTGTCCATGTTGTACTGAAGAAGAAAACTAACTTCATAACTTGTCCATGTTAAAAGGAGAGCTCAGCATAAATACAGCAAGAAATCGTGTATGTTGGTTGAAAAAGTTGTTTGCTTACTTTTAAACATGTTTACTCTTCTGAACTGTACTGTATATCCTGTTGATGAGATATGCTTGAGAAGTTAAAAGAAATCACTATTGAAATTGTAATTACACTTTTTTTTAACTCTTGCCTAGTTTGGAGGGGGAAGGAAAAAAAAACCAAACAGAAAAGGTGGCGTGTTTTTTGAACACTTCAAGTTGGCAATAAAATGGTCTCCTGTGAACCAAATCACAATACTGTTGCCTTTGATGAGCAGAAACAATACAAGCTTTTCCCAAGAGTAATTCAAATAAGGCTTAGAGCTTGCCAGAATGCAAGTGCTAAATGAAGCTCTACTGCTGGTATTGAAATTCTTGATGATATTTAATGTAAGTATGTTTTTGTCACATGTTTGGGATTTTTACATTGTTATTTTCAGCTCCTGTTTGGGCTACAGTATTTTTTTTGTTTCTATTTGTTGTGTGAAGTAGCTAAAAGAAATACAGGCTAATCCATAACTTAAGTAAATGTGTAGTATTAGTAAAATTATATATATATAATATATATTATATATTTCTGTGAAAATTTAATGAAAGGGAGATTTTTTTTAAAAGAAATCTGCCTTTGGCTTTTTGATCTGGATGTGGTGAGGGAGCATTAAACACTGTTCCATCTGATGAAAGTAAATTCAAGCACCATTACCTGGAGAACACGTAATTGTGGTCTTCAAACTTCTGCACTGAAAGTGAATGAACTAATAACGCACTGCACCCTCTTTAAACACTCATCCCAGCCTGGCTTTTTTGGTAATTTGAAAGGATATGATGCTTTAATTGCCTTTTCTGTAAGTAGCTGTATATCAAACACGTAGTATCTGCAAGCAGAGATCCTTCAGAAGAGAGTAGCGTGTACCTCAGGAATCACTTCAGAGTAAATGCTGTGAGAATTCTGCTGCCTGTCGTGTGCCAGAGCTCCCCGCTGCTCACCCACTGACCCAAGCGATGGCCAGGGTTGCTGAGCCACAGCATTGGTGTAGCCTCAGAGATCGAAATGCATTTCGCTTGTGGGATCACACAGAGGAGGTGCAATGGAACGGATTCAACCTTTTATAAATAGGTAAACCATAGAAATAAACGTTCGTGTGGTTTCATACAGAGCAAGTGTATGTGTAACGCTTGGGGATTGACTGTGGTTTTTTTATCCCTCCCTGAATGATTACACTTTGTTCTTTCCTACTGTTCCTCTGCAGACACTGAAGGAAATCATCAGTGTGGCAGAGCTGGGTTGCAGATGTTAAGCACGTGTGGCAGCCTTGCTTGTCAAGTTTTCCCTGCGCCTTTTCTCTTTCAGCTTCACAGACTCCTGTAGATGTTACTGGAGGTCTAGGAAAGCAGGGGAATGAAATGCAGGGATTGGCATGCAGGAGGAGAGATTTATCGTAAGCTTCATCTCTGGGTAATATCGCCACTGCATTTATTTAAAATGAAGCATTAATCAGCATATTATTTTAAGCAGGCAACTGCAGTGAGAGGCCTTTGCTGTCAAAATAATAATGTCAGGGAAGGTAAGGAATAAAACACTCACAAAACCAGAAAGGTTGGAAAACACCTTCATTTGCTTACTGATTCAGAAGGATTCCCTTGTTTTCAAGCTGAAAACGCTGAACCGGTTTGCTGTAATGAAGATGAATGCTCCTTGCTGTAGCGGCACCCTGGTACTGTTATCACCTTCAGCAAAAGGGATAAAAGTCCCTGTTTCCTTGGCTGTCACCCATGCGTGGCTCCCCAGTCTTCTCTGGAAGTCATTGCAGATGCACCCAGGGCAGAGCAAATGCAGGGTGCTCCTATGGACAGCCAGGAAGAGCTGTGTCAGGGTGTGCAGCGGGTTTGGAGTACTGGCAGCCTGTGCGAGCACAGAGCTAGAGATGCAGTCATCAAAGCCAGTCCCCACCTCCCAGTACAGTCCTGCTGTATAATCCTTTCACCGTGTTTTTTTGCTTACCTAGAGGAGATGTATTAAAATTTGGATATTATTAAATACTGTACAAGAAGACCTGAGCATCGGTTTCTTCCCATCCAGAATACATGGGGTAAAAAATGTTACACCTCATCTTAGAAGAGCCCATCAGCTCACAGTCCAGGAAAATAAATGGAATAACTTTTTTCCTGAACATGAGGAGCTGGGGTTTTTTTATATACATATATGTGTGTGTATATATATTTATGTTTATATATATATTTGTGTAGGTGTAACTAATGTATACTCCTTCTACACGTCCTCAATTTCCACCTGTCACTGAAGCAGTAAGCTAGGGTGCTGCCAAGGGCACAGTTCACCGCATGTGGCTAAAATAACTCCTACAGAAATCTGAAGGGGAACTTGTCTCCATCCTGCACCCCGATGGACCCCCTGCAATGGCAAAAGGAAATTGTCCCATAAGTCCCCAAAGTGTCACCTTCCCTTGTGGCCTGTCAGTGGGTGGAGGCTCATAAGCAAATAGTTCTTGTACAGGAATTGGCTTCTCTAACTCCCCTTCAGCTTTTGCTGCTTTTTTTTTTTTTTCTTTTTTTTTTTAAATTATTTTTGTCTTAGGTAGGTAAACCACCTTCCAGAAAGCCTCTTCAGCTCTTCCTGGCTGCAGGGATCATGTTCTCCAGAGCCCTGAGTGCTCCCCATCAAATAGTGCTGATTGTTTCTTCATTGTTCAACTGCCCCTGAAAAAAAGCCCCAAATAACAAATGGCAAAGAAAATAAAATGCTGCAGCATCCCAGAAGAGGAACAGGAGTTGGGACCAGGTAGGCCAGGTTGAGTGAGGCAGATGGCTGAGCATCCCACTGCCTGGCACCTGCAATTTGGAATTTTTGGGAAGTGTGAGGGCCAGGGGGAATGGTGGCTGGGTCTCCCCAGGGGAGCCCATCCTCAGCTAGCAAGGCTGAAGGGGGTCTGGAGCTGCTGGGGATGGCAGAGACCAGTGGCAAGGTTGGGGTGCTATATCCCACCTCCCCACCCCCAAATCCCAGATGTTGCCCAGTCTCCCACCAAGGGAGCTGACCCCACTCCTGGCCCCTGCTGAAGGGACAGACCCCTGACCTGCCCACCCACACCCAGGGAAACTCCCTAGAGACCCCACTGTCTCAGAGAGGAGACCCCACTCCATCATCCCTCACCGCCCCCTCCCCACCCCATCCATGGGACCTCCAGTGCTGCCCCAAAGGGTGCCTGTGGGGTGGGGCGCAGGTCTCAAATATCGCAGAAGCTCCTTTGGGGCAGCAAGGGGGTGTCCAGATGGCCTCTTGATCCACTCAGACCAGAGCCCAGCCTTCACGGGGGCGAGCGCTGAGGATTTGCACCAGAGAATGGGCAGCTGGTTTATTTATGTGTTTATTTACGTAGGAAAAGCACCTTATTCCTGTTGCCTGTTAGCCCCAGGGCACCGTCAAGGCCACCACCAGTGCCACCAGCTGTCACCTATTGCTCCCCATCTCCTAGGCAAACCCCACCCCCTGCAAGGGTCCTGGGGACCAGGGGGGAAGATGCCTTTCCTGCTGTGGAAACAAAAAAGGACAAAAAGAGGAAGCGGGTAGTTTTGATACCCAGGGTTGTACCCAGACCCACCAGCCTCGCAGTTACACCTGCCAGCACCTCATGATGCCATGATGGCACTGTAGGGCTGGCAGGACTTCAACCCCTCCACCCCAGACCTGGTTTTGGGTGGGGTTTTTTTCTTTAAAAAAAATTTCCTCTTTTGGCACACAATGCTGGGGGATGCTGAGAAGGAAGCAGCTGGGAAAGGCCGAGCAGAGCTGCAGCAGTGCCCATGCCCAGGGTGAGCCATGCTCCCCAGTACCCCAAGAGGGCTCCTTGCCACCGGGGTAGCTCATGGTGGCCTCGCCGGCCACTGGCATCCCATATTGCCAAACAACTGCGTCTTAAATGATGTATTTATTTGGAAACCACTGGGCAAACGCCACATGTGTGGTGCGGAGGGTACCAGTGAGGGAGGAGTGGTGGTGTTGCTGCCTCTGCCTCCGGGGCTTGGTACCCCCACCGACTGTTCCTCTGCCAGAATCCTCCCAGAAAACAGGCACGTGCTGGGGTGTGTATGGTCCCCCAGTCCCCCCCCTGCGCTGGCAGCCGGGTGTCCCTACACGATACCCTCACTGCGTTTGCTCCTCCACACCACCAGTGCCGTCATCAGCAGGGTGACGAGGACGGGCAGCAGGATGAAGGGGCATAGGACGCTGTTGGGGGGGTCATGCAGCGCCCGGCCGGAGGGAGAGCAGTTCCTGAAGTACTGTTTGTGGACGGCCACGAAGAACTCATCCACCAGGCGGTTGGGCCAGTAGCAGTCGAGCCTCTCTGCAATCAGCGCTGTGCAGTTCGTCAGCTCCCCGTAGGTACTGCAACACAGACAAGGGCACCGGGGTAGCACCAGGGACCAGCGTCCAGCCACGAGCACGCCACCTCCCCCCACCCATATAACAGAAAATATTACATACTTCCTATGATGGGTGTATATATTTGTTATTTGAGATTGTATTTGAGCCCGTTTGAATTTTTTAAGCATTTTCTTTTTTGAGATTGTAGGTAGATAGGTGTAAAAATATATGTGGGGTTTTTAATTCCCATCAGGTTTTGCCACTTTGATCATACTTTTTAGTGCTCACCCACAGCTAAAAGCACAAGGAGTTTTCATTTATTTCATTTACAGAAGTAAATGAAAACAGAAATAATATTTATAGAAATAACTAGAAGCAAGTCTTTTTTGATTTGGTTTGTGTTAATTTTTGCAGCATTTCGTGGCCGAACTGGTGTATTAGAAAATACCAGTCGGACCCACATAACCCTCTGGCGCTTTTAGGCAAAGACCTTCAGGAAACCCATCCAGAGCCATGGAGCAGCTCACCTGGCTGCCGGCTTTCGAGGCACAATCCTTTAGCTTGCGCAGGTTCAGCCAGAAGGGGACAGAAGTAAGTACACTGAATCTACTTAAAATTCTCCTTTTAATTGCCTAAAAATGGAGGATTGCATATGACCCAACAGCATGCTTTTGAAGCTCGTCTCTCTGCACTATCCCACTTTGCAGATCTGCAGGACCACAATTCATCCTACCTTGCAATGGCCAGCAAGTCTGTTTTTTGAGGGGGTTTGGGTCTTTTTCTTTTTTTTCCCCCCAAATATTTGGAAAACAAGGAGCAGCCCTGAGCAAGAGGCACTGCAGGGAGAGGACTGCCCCTGTGCTGGTCGAACCATCCATCCTCTGGAAGGACAGGTATTACCATGGGTTTCAAATCTTACCTGCTTTAAAATTGGCTATGCATAAAAAAATAGTATATATATATTATTCTTTTCCCCTGTCCTAATTACATCTCTTAGAGAAGCAGAGCAACCCAAAACCCAGCTAGCCAATTAAAAACCTGCCTGGGGGAAGAAATATTTTATAAGCAGCTTCCTAGCTACTCGATGCAGCCTCTCTGCATCTCATCAGCTGGCTTTTCGGGCAGGCGGCATTTGCCTTGCTGTGCCTACAGGCACACTGCAGCGGGCAGTGCCGGAGGGAGCCCCAGCGGTACCCGATGATTTAATTAAGAGAGTGCCTGGAGCTACTAAAAGCAGCTTCTGCTCAGCATGCCAATGTGCAAAATTACCATTTCCAGTTTATCAGCACCCTTAGGAGATCTCGGGAGTTGAAGCATCTTCAGGAACCAGAGGGAAAGAGTTAAGAGCAGCGAATAAAAGTTATTTTTAAAACTGAAGGGCCATAAAGCAGCTGGCTTAGCCCTTCCCTGGCTCAGACAGCACTTCGGTGTTGATAAATAGCTGCCTCTGTCACTATACATGAAGACATGCAAGTGGCCAAAGCAAAGTGGTGTCAGCAAATGAAAGGATAGATTGTAATGACACTTTGCACTTAGGCAGCATCCATATGTCAGTGCTCAGATGGCTCTGTGTGCACCGGCCGTGGGGAGCACAGATCTGAGGAGAGGAGCTGGGCAGCTACAGTGTAGTGGGGCAAGGGGGTGGCCATGGGGCTATAACTGTCTTGTCCAGGCATGGAAGGAGGTCCTTCCATGCTGATGGGCCATCTGCAGCTTAAGATACCCTAAAGCTCTCGTCCCTTTTATTCTCACATTCCCCATCTTCATTCAAGCCACCCTGGCTTTGGATGGGATCGCATCCTCAGCAGGAGGCCACCTGCACACACCCTTGCAGCCCAGTGGGGAGCGAGCAGGAGAGGCCTGGAGGGAAAAGACATTTTAAGCAACAGCTGGAAATGTAGAAGTGACAGCGAGGGCTGCTGAGCTTTTGGCCAAGGGAAAGCAAGTCTGGATGCTCTTCAAGAGATGTTTTTTTTCTGCCCTTTGCTTACACAAAGCACCATTTGACAATGATAGTTTTATGACCAGCCAACTAAAAGCAAAGCCAAACTCTCAACAGTAGCCAAGTGCTTTAATGTTTTCCACTTTATCTCATAGACCCTTGGCCATCCATAGACCCAAGCTGCCAACCACCAGCTGAGTCCATCCCTGCCAGCTGTGTGGGTCCTGAGCTGCCCTGTCTCGCGGTGTTCGGAGACCAGTCCTGCAAAACGCTGCCCATCTATCCTCACATGCAGAACACCAAGACATGGTATGGAGGACCTTCTCATAACAGGTACACCACCAGCTACTGTAGAGGGGTACCAGAGGGATCCATTTGCTGGGATATGGATAAAACAGACCAGTCAGACCCAGGCTGCCTTGTCAGAAGGGAGTCAAGATCCCTCTGGAGAGCAGCAATGTTGATGCCTAGGGCCCTGCCACAGCCATGGCAAATATTCATCCCATTGTGTTTCCAAAGTGACATCTAATTCTTTCTCTCTCTCCCCACATGCAGAGCTGCATTATTATACTCACACCACTCCAGCATGGTCCCATCAAGGAATTCAGGCTGTGCTAATGATGCTGCCCAGCGTGGCTGCTCTGCCTTCCCCTTGGCCCCCCACAGCCCAGTTGCCACCCTGGGAGAGTGAGGTGCCCCCCGTCACACTCAGCCAGGCACAGCTGAGCTGAGCTCCAGGAGCTGCAAGGATGATCACGCTATTTCTGGAGTCCAGAAAGAGGTGTAATCCTCAGCTGCAGAGTGAAAACTCTCTTTGAGAGAAGACAGGCAAGAGAGGAGTTCGTTAAGATGATATTTGGAATTAGAGGATGCAACAAAAGCCTTTCCATCAGGCACCTTTGCCCCCATGGCACCTCCCTCTTGTTCTGCCCCTCCTCTCCCTTGGTTTTGCCTTAAATGGCAGCGTCTTAATTTAAAATCCTCCTTTAAAATGCCTTAAAAGTCTAGCTTTAATTACTAAAAAAATATTAAAACATTGTGATTATTGAGCTGATGTTAGGATAGCACTGGGAACAGGACAGGTTTTCCCAAGCCACCCCACAACCACAGGCTGTGGGGCAGGGAGATGGGCAGCCTGCACTGGAAAGTACAGCTTTGCTTAGTTCTAAATATTTACTCAATGCGAACTGCAATTAAAACTGTTTTCCTCATCACCATGGAAATAGTTTGAGTTTAAAGGATGCTGCAGGAGGCCAAGCAGTGGGGACCACATGGAGACGAACACCCACAGGCAGAACTGGGATGGGCCTGGGCTGCTGGTGGGAAGCAATCAAGGACTGATTTATGGTTTGGTGGGATCCGAATGCTTACACTGCTGTAAATCCTAAGCAATGCCTCTGGTTTTTTATCACTGCAACCAAGACTGGAATTTGATCTCCCATTTATTCCTCACCAGTGCCTGAGTGCAGACAGTGTTAACACTGCAGATACTAGTTGGGGTTCACAGGATCACAAGCTCTCCCTTTTGCCATGATTATTGAGATTTTTCCTATCTTCCCCAAATGCCTTGCTTTACATGGGGGGAAAAAAAACCCCCAGCAAATCCAAAAAACAACACAAGATTTTCCTTTTGCCTTGTAAATTAAAAGAAAAAAAAACGATTTCTTCCTCTGCAAGGCGAGCTTGGAGACATGCTAAAGGGCGTATCCAGAAGGAACCTGGCAACCCAAAGATAAATAAATAGATAATGAGATAATGGATAAATAACCTGAAGACACGCTGTAAGCATACTGACAACTGTGCGAGCAGCCCTCAGCCAGGGGGCAGGAGCAAGGCAGAGTACCAGGCGTGCTGGGAGCTGGCAGCAGCATCCCTCATTACTGGACCCGGCTGCAGCTGTCAGACCGGCATGCTCACACTGGGGAGCTCCTTCCCTGCAGGATGCACGCAGTGAGGGGAAAGCATTCCCTGGAGATTTTTAGGCCTGCCTTGGGGCAGATATATTTGGGATGAAGGCGCCTGGCTGGGCTGGAGTGACACCCACAGCTGCAGCACTCCCCAGTGCAGCGAGCATTCCCCCATCCCGCTCACTGCTGCCCAATGCACCAATGCTGAGTGAAAACTGTCGTGCAAAGCCCTTCCCTGGCCACAGCCTGCCAGCAAGCCAAAACTGTGCAGGAAAAATATCTACAAGTCTCCAGCTCCTGCTGATGCATTTGTGGGTGAGTGGCTGGCAGCCTAACCCCTCCAGCAGCCCCAGCTCTGCCAGCAGTGCTCCATGTCCCCAAAAGAGCTGCCCCCAGGGGGACTACAGCTGATCCCCCAGCTCAATCACCCCACCGATGAATCTGGACCTGGAATCAAAATAGCCAAGTTGATCTTTGGGATCATTAGTCATGCACAGCTGAGCTCCTGGTCAAAGCAGCTCTGCTGCCACCGTAAAGCAGAGGAGCCCACGATGCCGCTCCAGCTAAATGATCATCTGGCTTTTAAATAACAGGGCACCTGCAAGCCCTGGAAAACAAAACACAAGGGTGCTTGGTCTGAATTGTTCTCAGGCCAGGGATCCTTGGGACAATGCCACAGAGGGGCCGGAGAGATCAACTCCAGAGGGTAGGTGAGCAGCCACAGACAGCTGGACCCAGCAGGCACCGGTGGGCACAGCTCCAGCAGGAGCATCCAGGGCCACACTGGATTGCTTGTCCTTTGGGGAGGAAAAGAGAGAAGGAAACCAGATGACCCAAGGGAAGACACCTCTCAGTCCTTCTCCCTTCCCAGGAAACAGTGTTTCTGGCCAACTTCTGGAACTAATTATTTTAATAAAAGCACCTGCCATCCAATTCCCAAAGCATGTAACAGCTCACACAAGTTCGCCGGTACATGATAAAGACTTGTACATCAAAACCCATCACTTTCCCCAGATAAGCATGGTGCAGAAAGCCAGCAGAGCCTAACCACAGTTGGATAAACGTTCTCAAGAGAGTTGGTGCTTGTCTATGTGGTCCAAGCCCAACTTCACCAAACGCTCCCGCTCCAGAGAAACCCCTCCGCTACATCTGAACACAGCAGTACCAGTGATGCAAGAGCTCGGTTAATACCTCTGAGGCTAAGATGGAAGGATAATCTACAACCTATCACTAGAACAAATAAAGCAATTACAAATTCTGCTGAGGCAGCTCATTTATCCAGATGTTCCCATCATGTCATTCTCAGTTGAGCAGTAAACGATGGGCATTTCCCTGTTAAATGCTACATACAAGAAATCACAGCTCCAAACCCAATGCAGCTGATGGTACGGGTCCTGTCAGAGGCAAACCCTTCAAATGCTTTCTCCTCATTTCAAACAGGCTTCAAGCATCAACATTCCTTGGTTTGGGGGAAGATATGGAGAGGAAACAGGCTGTAGGCAGGTGTTTTTTCCCATTTCTTCATCTCAAGCCTGGTAGAAGCCAAGTCCTTCCCCTTAAAGCTGGAGGGGCAACCAGCCAGCTCATGGCACACCCAGGGATCAGGGGTGTTGAGTGAGATGGCCACCTGAAATGCATATCTTTGCAGAAGAGCTTATTTACAGCAGTAGCTGAGCTATTTCTACCTGATTTTCCCAGTGTCCTGAGGGCACAGGAGGATCAGAGGAATGTCATCTCTTAAATAACCCCAGTGGACCCACGCAATCAAATTAAACACTGCAAGTTTATCAACATTTCCTCCAAGTGCCTCAAGGATAACAAGTTTAGTAGAAGCTATTTAGAAGAGAAACAGGATGTCGGAGATAAAGAACAAACTCTAATACACCTCTGCTTCCTGTGCAAATGGCTTTGGCAAAGGTCTGGAGGAAGAGATGGATTGCATCTCATCAAGCTTGCAGTTAGCACTGAACCAGGACCAAAAGTAAAGTCCTGCTCCTGGGACACACTCAGCCCCTGCACGAGGACAGCCTGGGTTGGGGACAGCTCTGGTGGGATGGCCCCAGGGGTGACAGCTCACCCCCAGTCCAGCCAGAAGACCCAGGGAGGTAGCTATCCCCTTCTCCTGCCACTCACCACATCTGGATGCTGCCTCCAAAGGTGTCGACGGAGGGGGACAAGTCCTGGAGAGCCCCCCAAGGCATCCAGGGGCTGGAGAACTTCAGCAGCCCTGGACATTTTTGAGGACCAGTTGACCTTTCTCAGAACCAGAAAACCTCCCACAGTCTTTCCACTCTTTTCTTCACCTCCGTTTTGAAAGGTGAAGGAAAACTCAAGCTGTCCTTTTCAAAAGCTGTCTATATATGTGTGTATGTTTACATACTCACATATATATAGTTTTTAACATGGTACAGAGGGGCATGAAGCAGGAATTCAACCAAAATTTACAAAAAACTCCAATTTTTGTGCAAAACACTAACAACATCTGCTCACCATTTCCAACTGACCTCAATCCCCACTTGTGTCACCAAAGCTCATTTTTGTCCACCACTTCATTTTCTTAGAGAAAGGCCATGGCACAACAGCACTATATGATGTGGAAAGCCAGCTCATAGTGGAGAACAGGTTTTTATTTTCTCTTTTCAGGCCCTCACACCGATGCACAGACACCCCTGACCAGTTTTTGCAACTTTAATCAAAACCATCTCACCAGGACAGTGGGTTACACCATGGCTGTACTGGAAAATTCAGCTCTGCTGATAATAAATGGGAAAGAGCTAATCCGAAGAAATGGATTTGCAATGGTTTGCAATAAAAAATAAAAAAAACCCCAAAACACAATGAAAGAAATGCCAAATAAAAGCCAAAAAGTGTCCCACAAAACAGCATGTTACCCATATGCAACATCCCTTTCCTTCCTGCTGCATTAAATAGGGTTCCCTTATCGCCCTCATTATCCCCCCAAGGATGCTGCTGAGTGCTCCAGCAGGAAAGCAGACCACATCTCTGCTTCTCCTAAGTCATAAATCACCACTGATTCCCTAACACTGATTACAAACAGGAGGCTTAACAGAAAAGTGCCATGCCGTACCATGCCAGCCTCTACCTATAGTCACTAAGAAAAATCAATACGCAACTTTCGGAAGCAGCAGGCAAGCCAGCAGGTCCCGTGGGACAGCCTAGGATTTAATCATAGAGAGGGTCTGAGGGCATCTCAGTGGGTTATGGAGTTTTGAAGCCGAGTCAGGGCACTTTGGACAGTCCAGAGAACCCGAGTGCTGAGAAAAAAGGAAAATCTCATGGAAAGTATGTCCAAGCAGTGAGTCACCAGAAGAGGCCATAGAGCTGTGACAGGGATCCCGATCTACTGCCTTATTAACACATCGATGCCAACATGTAGCAGACAACAATGGTTTTCTCCTATTGAAGCTCCATCACTGGGGCATGCACACATAACTGTACTGAGCAAGACCACCATCCTGATTTCCAAACACTGCTTAGGTTGGTCTCCTTGAAAGCCCATTTAATCACAGAATGGCTGAGGTTGGAGAGGACCTCTGGAGAGCCACCTCATCTTGTCCAAACGCCCCTGCTCAAGCAGGGCTACCTAAAGCTGGTTGCTCATGACTGTGACCAGATTGCTTTTTAGTATCTCCAGGGATGGAGACTCCGCAACATCCCTGGGTGATCTATGCCAGTGCTTGGTCACCCTCACACTGAAAAAGTGTTTTCCTGATGTTCACAGGGACCCTCCTGTGCTTGAGTTTGTGCCCACTGCCACTGGTCCAGCCCCTGGGAACCACTGAGAAGAGCCTGGCTTTACCCTCTTTGCACCCTCCTTGCAGATATTAATAAGATCCCCCTGAGCTTTCTCTTCTCCAGGCTGAACAGCCCCAGCTCTCAGCCTTTCCTCATAGGAGAGATGCTCCAGTCCCCTCATCATCTTCGTGGTCCTTCATTGGACTCTCTCCAGTATGTCCATGTCTCTCTCACACTGGAGAGCCCAGGACTGGATCCAGCACTCCAGGGGTGGCCTCACCAGTGCTGAGTAGAGGGGAAGGATCACCTCCCTCAGCCTGCTGGAAACTCCTTTTCATGCAGCCCCGGATGCTGTTCACCTTCTTTGCTGCAAGGGCACATTTCTGGCTCATGTTCAACCTGGTGTCCAACAGGACACCCAGGGCATTTTCTACCAAGCTGCTTTCCAGCTGGACGGCCCCCAGCATGTCCCAGTGCCTGCAGTTGTTCCCACCCGGGTGCAGGACTTTGCACTTCCCCTTGTTGAACTGCATGAGGTTCCCATCAGCCCATTTCTCCAGCCTGTTGAGGTCCCCATGGATGGCAGCAGGACCCTCTGGTGTGTTACTTGCTCCTCCCAGTCTGGTGTCATCTGCAAACTTGCTGGGGGTATGCTCTGCCCCATTACCCAGATCATTAATGAAGAAGTTAAGCAAGACCGAACCCAGCATTGACCCCTGGGGTATACCACTAGTTGCTGGCCTCCAACTAGTCCTTTCCCAACAACACCACCCTCTGGGCCTGGCTGTTCAGCCAGTTTTCAACCCACCTCACTGTCTGCTCATCCAGTCCACACTTGAGCGGCTTGTCTGTGAAATTCTTATGGGAGACAGTGTCAAAAGCCTCACTGACTCCCCTGCTCTCCCCCTGCAAGCCCACCTTGCAGCCCCTCCATGAGCAACAAGGATGGAGAAGCCCCTTCAGCTGGACCCAGAAGCGATGGAGCCAGGGCAGCATCAGCATTAAAGCAGAGTGAAATGGCACATTTGTTTCCCCCTGCCCAAGAAATAAACCCCACCGCTGATGTCCCCACATCCCAGAATTAAAGACGGGTGCAGGCAGTCCCAGGATGCCAGGGAGGGAAGGGCAAGCACAAGGATCTCACTTACCCCACGGTCTCATCCCAGTCACACCAGAGCCGCTGCCCGATGCCCTCCATGCTGAGCTGGAACTGCTTCAGGCAGTAGTGCCGGATCATCCAGCCATAGTCTGCCTCCTGGCACGCTGTCACCGCGATGAAGTGATGGGCTGGAAGACAGGCGAGGGGCAAGTAGGGTTAGGCTTTGCTGCGGTGGGGCATGGTGCAACGACAGCCCCTTGCCCTGCACCGTGCAGTCCCCCTCAGTCTTCACACAGACAGCATCTGCCAAAGCAAAGCTGGACATAAAAGCAACCCCACTCTCAATCCGCTTCTTCAAACCCTCCTTCTCAGGGTTTTATTTCCCTCTGCACATCCCTCTAACCCTGCAACATCCTCCTCCATTACCCTCCCAACTGCTTGATGCTAGATAATTCAATTATTCAAAATGTGCCAGGCAAGTCATAAATAAGTAAGGATGCAGATATATTCTCTGCTGATCCCTTGACACACGTCTCTGGACTTTAAATTCCCAGTTTTTCAGTTTACAGAAAGAGTACGGGTGTGGGGGAAGTTGGGGAATAACCCCATGGCTCCCAGCCAGATTCTGCTGCTGCTGAGCAAAGGACCCCTTAAAAATCATCTGCACAATGACACACTTGGAAACAAGTATCAGTCTCCATTGCAGTTCAGGGCCAAGCGTGGTGAAATTCATCTCTGGCTTCATGGCACTGATATAATTCACCTCTGGGTACGCAACCCTGATACATGGTGCCTTCTGGTTTGGGAGCAGAGGAGGAAGGGATGCTGCTTACTTCCCTGCGAGTCTGTGCACAATTAGTGAGAAAGGGAAAAGGCCAGTAATGCTATGAAGGGAAAAGGGAACAGGCTCAAAGGAAAAAAAAAACCTTCAGAGGAATGATTTACTGAGCCTGGCTATAAATAATCTCTTTCCCTCGGTCCCAGAGTGCCAGCTAGTGCCTTTGCAGCTCCTGGAGTACACTGCAGGCAGGCATCGAATACCAGCTATATTTTCTGGTACGTGTGAATAACTGTGCGAAAGAGTGGGGCTTTATTTTTATTTTTATCTTCTTTTTTAACAGAATTTAGCTACTTATCTGGTGGTCTGCATATGAAAGCCATGGGACATCGCCAGCAGCTCCTGCCCAGGGGATGCCCTCCTTGAGCAGTTCCTCTGCAGACCTCAAATGCTACACCTTAGGTACCTGCATCCTATGGCAATGGGTGGGAACTCAGGACCCGTGGGGGGATCTGGGTGGCGAGAGACCCCCAGACCCTTGGGTGAGGTTTCTGGAAGGGTGCAGGGCTCCCACACTGCCTCCCACTGTGGCAGCTGCTGCAGACCAGCTTGAGATAAGATATGAGTTACCAAGCCAAGAGAAGGGAGTTAAGGACCATTAAATCCTCACTGTTGTGATAATAAAACCCAGTTTATCACAATCTAAAGCTCTCCCTAAATGGTACCACCCAGGAGTTCACCCAACAGCACCTGCACAACACAACCTCAGCCAGAGACAAGCCCTGCTCTAAAATGAAAAAGTTTGGGATGCTGAAGCAAAGCACTGAGAGGGAAGCAGGAGGAGGCGGAGGGAAGGTGCAATAATTTTACATGAGAGCTGGACTGCAAATCTCAGTCTGGGCAGACTCGGGGATGACTGGTGGCTGGGAGGCTTTTCCCTGCTTCCCATCCTTTCAAATCTGGATGAATCCAGTGAACTGACACAACTAAGTGAGCACCAGCATCCAAGGGAGGTTCTGGCCACCCCGAGGGGCCACCCCTCAGTGAAGCTCGTGCACCAGACTGCAAAGAACAAGCACCCTGCAAAC
Source organism: Falco cherrug (assembly GCF_023634085.1). Taxonomy (NCBI): domain Eukaryota; kingdom Metazoa; phylum Chordata; class Aves; order Falconiformes; family Falconidae; genus Falco; species Falco cherrug. The sequence continues at coordinate 8,836,104 of NC_073704.1, read as the reverse complement.
ACTACACCCATCACGCAGCCGGATAACCAACTTGCAGAGAAAACGCCGCCAGCAAACACATCAAGTACAGAGCAGGACAGAGCTGTGTGAAGGGGAGAAAGGAGAGCAGGGGAGGTGAACAGATTAAAAAGCAGCCAGACAAGTGGCTGAGGGAATTGAGGAGCAAAGGAGGAAATGGAGCCAGGCAGAAATGAGCGAGACACGCAAAGTGTGGTGAAAAATTCGGGAAGACAAAGCCACTTTAAGAAATGCAACAGCAATACAGCACAAGAAGAAAGAGAAGCAGAAGTTAACTGAGCATGGCCAGGCTGCCCTTAACTTGGTTTTGCCCTCCCCCCACCCCCAGTTAGCACAGATAACCCTAAAGACAAGTCATCACTTGTACCACAACATCCTTACAGATGCCCAGACGCTTCCTGACAACCATGCAGCTGCTTCTGCAGAACGGACCTAGAGGAAAACACCTTAACAGGCAGCTCCATCTTTGGTGGAGAAAGGAGAAACAATAAATAAATCATGGGGTTGAAGCAACTTAGAACTGCAAACTGGCTGCAACGCTTGCCTGAGTAGCTGCAAGTCATGTATATCTGGTAGTCAGCATGAAAATGAACCCTCCTATTAAAAGAAAAATTAAAGAACCAACCGAAACCAAATGAAACCAAAACTCTGGGGAGCTTCAGGCACTTGCCAATCAAAGCAGCTCAGAAGACACTGCTGGACTGGAGCTGGCCGTGGGCTGAGTACAGGTGTGGGCAGCTGGGAGAGAGCCAGCTCATGGGCTTCATCATCCCTGAGCACATGACTCATGCATTTGGACTTTGTTCCTACCTCTTGTCTCAGCTCTGAAGGTCCTTCACAGGAATGTTACCACCTTTCTTTCCCACCCAGCAGCTCTGCACGACGTTCTCCAGGAGTTCTGTCTTCCCTGTGAGGACTTGCCTTCAGCAGCAGTGAACACTGCAGGTGCCAACAGCCAAGGCTTGGCTTGGTAACCCCAAGTTGCGGCGCACAGATTGTGCTCCTGGAGGACATCTCTCCCACCACATCTCCCATACCTACACTGGGGTCTTGTCTGAAAATCCTTTTCCCCAGGCGACTGGGGAAACCGACCCATCAGCCAGTGATCAAGATACTTTACAAGGTCATTTGACTTTTAGCATCATGAAGGACTCTTTTGTTTTATACATCAGAGGCAAAGAGCATCCAAGAGGAGCAAGGCTCAGTAGAGCCTGTTGTGTAAATGTTGTGAGGATGGAGCAGGGCATAGCGAGGCCAAAAAGCTCTTTTGTTTTCAGCTGACCGGCGAGAACTGGATTTAGCTTTAAATGCACATTTTAAGCTCAAAGCAAGGAGAAGCTCTGGACGTGTTTCCAAATGGTGCCCGTGTAAACCCACAGATACTTCCCTGCTTCTTCCCAGATTTCCCCCAAAGCCACATTCATCAACATGACAGGCTCAGGGTTTGTAACAACAGGAGAAAAAAAGCAGGGAGGGATTTTTTTTTTATCTCCTGGCTCTCATTTCAGAAGGTTTTCCTCCCCACCTCAGCCTGGCTGACGGAGGCGGCATAAGTCAGCTGCAGTGAGCTGTAAATAACTGAGCTCCAGAGCGGTCACGTCTCTGTGCTTAGCAGCATCCATTTGTGAAGGCTATACAGAGCTGCTGAATAAATCACCTCCAAAACCTGACTATACCAAGGCTGACCTGCTTCCAAGAGCTCTCTTCTTGCATGCCCCCGGCACTCCCATTCCCTTGGGAAAAATGGCATTGGGAGCTGCAGGAATGCAGTGGTCTTCTGGGAACATTGCACTGGAGCCATGCGGTACTTCCGAAGCCCCACTTGGTCTTTAGGTGCCACCTAGACATGGAGCAGCGGTTATGTCTGTCCTCCCATGCCTCCCCAGCCTGTGCATCCGTATAGCTGATGCCACTGCAAGCCATCCATAATTCATCCTTGCAGTGTGTGTGCATGCTGCCTCCTGCATGCAAAGACACCTTCTGCTAGAAGGAGGAACCATCCGATGGGGTGTTTATCTCAGCACGAGGACCTCCGTGACTGCTGATGAACACCCTTCCCTGCTGAGAGGAGCACTGATTGCCTCTTAAAACATGTAACTTGAAGGATCCTTAATTTGCCTCCTCACAGGGAGCATCCGGAGAGCGGCGGTGAGGAAATGATAGGAAGGAAGGCTTCTTCAGGCATCCCACATCCTCTTGATTGCCCTGGGATTGGTGTCCTGGAGCGTCTCAGCAAACGTCTACTAGGGTTCAACTTACTGTGGGTTAGCTGCAAAAACCCCAAATTGTCATGTCTTTCAGCAGAAAAAATGTGTTGGCCCTGAACTGTTGCAAAAACTATAGGAAAATAACTGGACTTTCTTCTGTTGCATTTCTTACAGCTGGAGTCTGGGCCAAAAGCTCCGGGCTCACAGCTCCAGAGAACAACCTGGTGGACATCACCTCCTCTTCCTCCTCCTCTTGCCACCGCTGCAGAGCCTGCACACTTGCCACAGTGACAGTTCACCACCAGAAAGCTGTGAGCTTTCTCTGCAAGAAAAGTTTCGCATTTCACATCACTGTCCCCTCTGCATAATTTTTTGGTCTCTGGCCATTTTCTCCTCAGTTTTCTGGGACTTCTTGGGCTTGTCTTGCAGCCAGCCCCATGGGGGAGGCGGAGGCAGGGAGGACCGCAAAGCCTGAGAACAGGTGAGTACTTCAAGCTGGCCTGGTACAGAAGGTCAAAGCCGTGCCCACGCTGATGGATGCCGTTCCCAGGCATCATGACAGAGCCTTTTTTTCAGGCCTTATTGCCCCAGCCCTCCACCATTCAACCTCTGTGCGCTGCCCATGACATACGTCTGTTGGGAATAAATACATGGAGAGTTCAGGGCAGCAAGTCCCAAGTCAGTCTCATTTCTGGGGAGATCCCATTAAGATGGACTAACATGCCGTGTCCTTCTGGGCCTGCTGGGTTTCTCCAGATGCAGCCAGAACAGCCCCAAGCCATCAGCTACGTGGCTCCAGCAGATGAAGGCTTCTCACCCAGTGCCTGGACTGCACCCTCTGTTTGCACTCTCATCCAAGAAAGAAGCCCTTGATGGAGGCTCTTACATGGGATGGGAACTGAAGGCACCCAAATCTGTGAACCTTTCACAGCGGAGGGGCTGCCAGAGCCGTGCAGCACGGCTGTAGCTCACTGCTGTTCAGCAAACAGGGGAGCCCGACTCCCCCAAGCCCTCGGCAACCCTTGATGGTGCTGGGTGAAGGATGAAACTATTTGACTACGCATGCAAAGTATTCACCAGACCATCCTGGCGATGGCTGGACCAGCAGGGTTTTTTTTTGGTGGAAACCATTCAGGGCTTCATAGAAAAAGAGCAGAAAATAGCCAGTTATTCATCTAAAAGCTCAGAGGTCACATTAAACCCCAAAAGACTGCAGATAATCACAAAGTGACGCTCACAGCAGGGCTGGCAATGAACAAGCCACACACAGCTAAACCCGAGCACCAGCAAAGCTCTGGGCTCGGAGAGCTTCATCCCAGTATCTTCTCCCAAATGCTGTGACCCCTTGTGTGAAATGATTAGCTCTCTCAACAAGCCCAAGATGAAAACAGTCTGTTTTCTTCTCCCTTTTGGTGTGGTGGTTTGCTCTGTTTTATTGAGAACAAGCCTCATGGTTTGGACCTGGTTGCAAAATAAAACCCAACAAGAGCTGGAAATCTGGAGCTCATTTATCGAGCGTGCTTTGAGCCCTGCCTTTGCATTGTCCCCATCCAGCGGGATGAATCCTGCCCCAGCAGGTACAGACCTGTGAGATTAGACCAGACAAAGCCCAACCAGGCAGATGTGCTGCATGCTGCAAACCAGGTACTCGCCACCCGTGAACGATGCTGGGAAGTCGACAGTCACTTGTAGCTAACCCCAAACCTGATTTTGTCCCATTCTCTCATGGCCAATCCCCTGGCCACCTCCGACACACAGCCATCCCAGCCCGGCCACTCGCCCTGGTGACAAATAACTCCAGTGGGAACCACGGCCCTGCAAGCCCACTGGAGGTACTGAATGGCTCAGGGAGAGCAAGTTTTGAGCAGCGAGATTTTGCAGGCACAGCCCTGGGAAGCCTTGAAAGCTGCTCTGTACATGGGGAGCGCATCTTCATTAGCTTTGGGCTGCCTCATTTTGCTTTTCAACCCTTCCCTTCATGTTGGGACACACATTTACAAACTAAGCCGGTCCTCACCAAGTGCATTTCTCAGCACATTTGCTTTCACTCAGTAGAACCACTGCTGATTAGTAACTCAAGATAATTGAGATCCAGTTTTCATCCTAAGCCTGGTGAGCATCTGGTACCTCCCCCAAAAGGGCTCAGGCACCCTTGGGAGCATCTCTGGGTCATGTCAGAGCGAGTCACCTCACAGCAACCCGGTGCTCTATCCTGATTGAAGCACAAAGCCAAGGGTAGGATCAGACCCAGCCCAAAACCTCTCACCCGGAACACCTGTGGGAGGGCGGGGAGAGAACACGGGGGCAGAAGATGAGTGTGAAAAACATCCTGGTTTGCAGCCAAAAAATTGAAAACTTGGGGGGAAGGTTTGCTTTGTTGACTTAAAGCCAACAAACGAGTCCTGCTGGAGACAGCAGATGGTTTTGTCGTGGACAGAGCAAGTGCTTCAGGACTGAAAAATAAACCCACCACTCCCCGCAGTGCTCACACATAAATGGCTGGGCTGGGCTCACCATCCAAGGAGCACCTTCCGCACCAGGCTCTGAAGACCCGTATGGAGTACAGCTCCAGACAGTGCTTAAAAACCAAACCGCTGTGTAACAGGAAGCTCAGATCTTGCACAAGAAACCTCACGCCAAGAAACATGTGAGAGAGGGGAAGTCACCCATGCCAGCCGGGGAGAAGCAGGAGGAAAGGCAGAACTGCCCCTTCCAGCATCTGTGGCCCCGTAACCACCGGGAACGGTCCAGCACTGTCTGCTTAAAAATATACGCCTCCCACTGGGCCCGCTTCAGGCAGCTGCCAGCTCAGCAAAGACTTCAAAGCTTCCAAACACTCCGTTGGTTCACCACAAAAAACCAACGCTGGCACTTCGCAAACACGTGACCCCCTTCGGCTGGAGCTGGGGAACAGGCAAATGCAGATGTTGGTGTAGGACAGGGTGGCTGGCTCAATACTATTTATGTCTCTATGAGAAAGGAGGCAGCCATCTGCCAACACCTCTGCTTGCTGACAGCCTGGGATGGACCCCTGCAGTCAAATGAAACCTCCGAGCCCTGGCAGGGCTATTTCTATCCTGGTTTTGCATGGGAATGTGTTTTTAAAGTCTCTCCTCTCTGCCCAGCTGCGTCAGGCTGGGGGCACCAGCAACCACCCCGAGCTGCTGGGATCCAGCAGTGGCTCCTGGGGCTGTCAGGGCTGTGCCACAGCTTGGGAATGGCCAGATGGGTGGAGGTGATCTTTGGGGAGACAGAGACCCGTCCCCTTCTCAAGCAGCCTGCCCAAGCTCCACCACCAGCACAGGATAATCCCATCCCATCCCTATCGCCTCCTGTGAAGGCTGAGCCTAACTTCTCCCCAGACAGCTTCTCTGGTCCCCTCTTCCCTTCCCAGCTTGTCAGTATTTCATCTCCAGCATCTTTCCCTCTCGCTACCAGCCCCCTGCAGAGGAACATCTGTGGAGGCTTTCAGTATTTCCTTCCTGGTGTTTTCCAAGCCCTGGTTAGAGAAGCATTGTGTTACAGCTCAGGACACTTCTTCCTCCCAAGCCCAGCACACATGGTGGGAGGAGAGTGCGGGGCACAGTGCTCTCCCTGGGCATAGCTCCCTGCCCATGGCACTCTCCTGCCCTAAGTGCCAGCTTTTAACTCAAGGCACCTCCCTTGCCTCAACTGCAGGCAAGAACTAGCATCTTGGCCTTTTCTGTAAAGCAGCTGGAGATGCAGAAAAGCCATTATTGTTATTTAACAGACAGAAAAGAAACCCACAGCCACCTACCCACCAGGCCTGCAGCTGCCAGAACTACCCTGCGACCACCTCTGACAAAATAAATTTGGCCAAGGAAAATGGGTGATATGTAGCACTTAAAGCATCTCAAAAACGATCTATTAATGTACGATTGGATAAGCTGCTACAAGCTCTCACCACAGCAACGCACCAGGCTCCCCACATCCAGTTTGGAGACCTCAAAAATATGTGGTGGTTGTTCAAAGCTCTCGCAGAGATGCTCCTATTTCCCAGTCACCATAGGGATGCAGGTGCTTGGCAGGCAAAGGGCAAGCCCATGGGGAGAGCTTGTCCCCCACGCTGACAACCCACTGGCAGGCAGCTGTTGTCAGGCTCAAGGACAGTCAGGACAAGGAGGGACTCACTGGTCACCCAAAGCAGTCACCCACCATCTTGTTTCATGTGAGAAGGGCATTTCTCATCCTGGCAGCATTAATTCAGAGAGCTGCTCTGTCCCAAACATGCTCCCCGATGCTTCTGGAGCATCCTCAGGTCCCAAAGCCAGGCACCCTCTGCCTCCCCTGCCTGCTGCACGCTCATTCACTTGGCTTGTTATGACATTGTGCCTTAATCCACAGGATTTCCCACCCCAACCTGTAACCATTCAGGATATAAATTAAGAAGGAATTCAAGGGATTCAGGGCTTTTCACGTGCTGAAAGGGAGTGGGGATTTTTCAGCATGCCCCCAGGTCAACTGCGCAGGGAGGATTTTGGAGGCAGAGCAGATGCTGGGAGGTGGGGGGAACATTTGCCCATCTCTCAGCACCCGTGAAGGCTGATCCCAGAATGTCTGGAACATGCTGCCACCACTCCTTTTGAAGAACAGAAGGAGCATCATCCCCCCTCCCTGCCTCCCCTCCACCCCGCGGGGCTGCAGATGGAGCAGCAGAAGGAAACTACCCAGCTCTTACTTGAACAGAGTGGTCTGTAAGCACAGCATGGATGTGGTTACAAAGCATGGCCGGAGCTCCCCAGCGAGGTCTGCAGGTGGAGGGCTTGCCCCGTATTTTTTACCTCGACACGTTCCTTTACGTTCGACAGCTTCACTGCCATGAAGCCGCAAAAGCTTTCAAAGGACTTGAGGACTCGGGAAGCTTGAATGGGAGGTAAGTCGCTCAGGCTGGGGGGAGAAAAAAAGCCTCACAGCAGGGAAAAACCGTGAAATGAAAAGAAAGAGAGCTGGGAAACCTCCGTTATAGGAAATCAGGTACTCCCCTGAAAAACATGCATGTGGTTGTGGCTTTGCTCACGCCGCTTTGGGGAGTGAGCTGCAGGCACTGCAGGCCCAGGGCCGAGCAGGCCCCCCCGCAGGCTCCCCAGGTCTCTGCGTTGCATCTCCCTCCGTCCTGGCTTGCTCACGAAACAGCCTCCCCCAACCTCGAATAAATAATTCCCAGCCGATTCCATTAAACCCCAGCAAAATCAGACCTCTATGCCAAATACACACTGCGGCAAGAGGTGCCATGGCATAAGTGCCATGGCAGGGCATAAGCAGCAGCAAGGGGCAGTGTAAAACCCTGCTGGCCCGGGAGACAGCAGATACCCGAGTGCAGAATCAGTAGAGAAAATGAGTCCCTGCTCGGCCAGGCTGGGGACAGTCCCCTCTTGGGGACCTGGCCACACGGGAAGCTCAGGCGGCAGATGCCCTCTAAAGAAGCCAAAGGCTTCCACATCATCAGGAACAAAGTGCAACATGTGGAGGGTCTGAAGAGCATGCTGCAGTCCTGCCAGTGCCATCCCACCGCCGCTTCCAGGGAAGCATCCCCAGAAGTCCCATTTCTGGGGGTATGTGGCCCGGATGAGCGCAGGGGCAGAACCAGTGTGTCTTGCACAAGCCAGGCAGGAGTGTGATGATGCTCCAGAAACACTTCTAGGGATAAACATCACCAGACATGAAGATTTACTTACGGTAAAAGGCAGTAACAGGAGAAGGTCAAACGGAAACAAGCGGATCGCAAATAAGCATCGGCTCGAGCTCAGCTGCACACCAGCAGCCGGACACGGCTCTGGGCACGGGCACCAGCCCAGTGACCGCAGCAGCCCCGTCCCAGCACGCTGCGTTTCCCAGTCCCCTCGCCAAACCTGCAAACAGGGCACGCAGCACCAAAGCGCTGCCACTGGCTCCATCCCCACCTATTTTTCGGCAGCCTGATGACCTTTCAATAAACACACCATCTACGACTCACTCTGAAGCAGTACAGGCACCACAGTTTTACCAAAGCACATTGCACTCGAGCACTCCAATTGCTTTCCCTTGGCCGTGGCAAGAGGTGAGCAGAGCAGCCCCTGTCCCCGCTTGCTGGAGCCAGCACCCAGACCCTGCCACCCCCCGCAGGGGACCCTGCCACCCCCTGCAGCTCCACGGCCCCACAGGGAGCGGGGCTGTGTTACGCTCTGCTGTGCCCATCAGCTCCATAGCTAGGTCCCTAATTATGGCCGCTTTGTGAGCAGCAGGCTAACGAAGCTGGCTGGTACACAGGGGAGTCCTTTGCCTTCAATGTCACTGCCCAGCGTGACACCTCCTCACAAGTCCTGGCTCTCGCTGCCTGCCAAAGGGGCCACATAATAACGGAGATTTCCCTGCCCGTCCCCCCGGGGACCTACACCAGCCCTGCCTGCTGCACCAGCTTCAGGCCAAGGGACCCAGCCTGAAGCATCTTTTGGAGATGCCCGCCCTTCTCCCCAGGCACTGGGGGGTGCTGCTGCCAGAGACGGGGCCCCCTGCGCCCGGGGTGGCAGCTCTGTAGGGAGGAAATAATTTGGAAGACTGAGATGAAAACCACCAGGGCCTTCAGCCTGTTCACGTGGGATTTCACCTGCCAGCCTCTGCCGATAACCCTCCTGCCCAGCATCTGCACGGCACAGCTCCTGCCTTGCCATCCCCCCACCCATGGGTGACCTGTGCCACCCTGCCCCTGCTCCCTGCAGCTCACAGCCTGGCCTGAGTGGGAACCCCGACCACCAGTTAACAAAAATATCATCAAATCCACTGGTTGAAATTGTCCTGCCTCATCAGCTTAATATGGTACTTCTTTAAAAATATAATAAAAAAAAAAAAAAAAAAAAAGAAAAAAGCCCCCAAATAAGCACTGCTTTCAGGCAGCTGGCTCCTACCTCAACTTCAACCAATAATTCACTGACAGTTATTTTTACACAGTTTATTTTGTGCTGTCTTGTAATGCTTGGGATAACTATAAAATGACAGCAAAAACTCAAACACCCCCAGCCCAGCAAAAACCTAAATGACTACAAATCATCAAAGTATCAGCTCGATGGATAAATCCCTTCCTTCGCAGGCACAACAGGATGCCAAAATTAAAAGCTCAGAAATCCTTTTGGGTATCACGATTATGTTCAGCTGTATACAAAATATCTCATTACATCTCATTAGCACTGGCTGGGAAAAAAAACCCAACCCTATCTATTTATTTTGTTTTGCGTAATAAAACGAAGGCGAGTAACTGTTCCAGGAGCAGGGTCCCACTGGTGGAAGTCCCCCTTTTCTACATCGAGTTAATAAATCAGATTAAAGGCATTTAGGTTCTGCATGGAAAGGACAAGTCCAGTTCTAAACAGGAAAGTGATTAGTTTTCCGAGGATTTGAGGATTTTAAGACACATGGAAATACTTTGGGATACTGTAAGGCTTCCAAAGTACTAAATCACTACACAATACAGCAACTCTCAAACCTTATCAGGTGATTGCCTCAAGAAGCCCACAGAAAACAGGTTCCTCAGCCCCTCAGCCATGCTCAGATGCTCGGGTAGCAGAGATACTGCTGCACTATGTCATACCTTTTCCAAGTTCAGTATTTTCTGGAGTACCTACAACGCAACAGCCAACCCCTCCCCACCGAAGGCTAATTTAACATCATTCTGATACAGGTTTCCACAAATTGGCTCCCGGAAGATGCAGAATATTTGACCGAAATTATAATGCAAAATAAATGCCGGTACTTTGCAACCCACAGCCCAGTGCAGGACAGTCCTGCTTAGTTGGTTCACAAGGGGTTTGCTTTTTGCCACCTAGTATTGCTGTTAAATAATATTAGCTACTAAATACACTGTTCAAAAAGCCAGGACCCTGGTCCAGTTTCTCTCCTCGCCTCAGTTTCCCAAACATATTAGCATGTGTTACAGCAAGTCCTTGTTACCCACTAGCAGCTGCCAAGCACACTTCCAGGAACAGGACTTACCTTACACGTCCCTAGGCTTGATTCTGCACAGGGCAGAATGACAAATACTTTTCTTTCCCCCAAAAAATTCATTTAGTAAGTAAAATAAAATCAAAACCAGCTGAGAAGGGAGGAGGGAGAAAGGAAATCAAAACCCAGACATGCTGAAAACCAACTGCTGGCTGACTGCAAATCAGGAGAGGGAAAAATCTGCCATGAGCAGTTAGTTATAAAGATAATTACATCCTTAGTGAATAGCAGGGTCTTTTTAAAAATAATTTGCCTTGATTAAATTAATGAAGCAAAAACACAGGTTTTAGACATGCACTGGAGATGCGGGGCAGTACAGCCCTGACTTCACTGGCCTCACCCATCCCTAGTTTAAATCAGTCTGGCTATTACCACCACCAAATACCCACTCGCTGACCTAAAAGAGCTGAACCAGGGATCCCCGTTTAATTCTGCACACCAGTATTTTACAAACAGCCCGCACAGCTGGCAGCGGCTGCCAGGGGCTGAAGGGATGCTGCTCCCCAGAACCAGCTGCATCTCTCCTGCCTACCAGGGGAGGACAGTGGTTTCCAGCATCGTCATCCCAACACCTTAACCCAGCATTAGACCCGTGATTCCGAGTTATTTTTAAAACACCAACAAAGCACGGGATGCCAAAAGAGGCCACATGTCAGCTCGGTCCCAAAGCTGGTCTCGCTGCAGAAAGTCAGGGAGAAACGAGTGGCCACCATGCTCAAGATCTCAAGAATGTGCTAAAGGCAAATGCGCTCTTCTCCCACCCCCGAGACTATTTTTTTCCTTCAGCTATTTCAGTTGACTGAGACTATAATTAGAACAGGGAAACTAACACCAAGGTTAAAAGTGCCAGGCATCAGCCTGGAGACAACACGCTTCGATCCTGCTGGTTCAGGTTTCAAACGCGGATTATTCTGGTCTGGTGCATGGGACTACGGACCATTTTACTCAACTACCTACAAGATAAAAAAATCAGCTCCCAGGCAAATGTTATTTACCCAAACAGACTGCCTATAAAAAAAGCACATAATAAACATAAAAACTAATTAGGGGGAAAACCAAAACAAACAGCTGCACACTCTTGTTGGTGTTCCTCACAGGCTGCAAAGAACAGTGGTAGCTTGACGAAATACTTTCGATATACAGTTTCCAGATTAAAATCTGTTGCTGAGCCACGTGAGCAACCCGGGAATAATATATTTTCTTTTTTAAGAGAGTTTTATCCATGTGGTTTTCTTTCCTTCCAGCTGAATAACACACAGAGATAGCACTTCTTTGCAACTCACCCACACAGAGTGCTGCTGTTTTCCCAACAAACGTTACCTAAATGATACGGGGAAGCCCAGAGGGATTGTATCCCGCCCTTGGCTGAAATCCGGTGCTGCCGGAGGGTTTCAGCCAGGCTGCTGCCCATTTCCCAGTGCAGAGCCCCACCGGGATGCTTTCCTGAGGTGTCGGGCTGTGGTTTTAAATCCTCAAAAGCTCAAGTTGTAGAAGCGCAGAGACAAAAGGAGTGAAACCGTGAAGCAGGTTCATTACTGGATTTGCTGACTAAAGGCAGCAAGCTCGTAGGCAGCATCCACAGCAGTGCAGCGGCAGAGCAACGGCACCCCGGGCTCAAGATCCCCTTGTACTCCCCTAGCCACGGCAGGAATTTGCCCAGCAACCCTGGCCATGTTTTTGCTTTAGGAGACAAAGAGGTATTTAGCTATTTGACCAAGTCGGAACACCCTACATATCCCTCTACAAAGCAGCTTTTAATGCTTCTCTCCCTCGACCCCCCGTGCTGCCCCGTGGTGTTTTCAGTCCTTGCTCAGTGCATGGCGTGTGCCAGCAAGGGCTGCGACCACAGCCGTCACCTTGGGGCCAAACCCTCCCCCCAGTGTGCCCGCTAATACCGACAGAGCCAGACTTTACAGCCTGGTAGGGAGGCAGAAGGGACGTGCGAGTGCAGAGCAGTAACTCTGGATTTCCACCCGCAGGTTTCCAAGACCTCCCTCAACTCTGTAATGACCTCATATCGATTTCCAGCCCTATGAAAACACGAAGGATGCCAACCCCATTTTTAGCAATTATGAAGTCTCTAATTTCATTCCAGGACATGGCATTTATATTTTCATTACACGCAACCTCCAGGGTCATTATAAATATGAGATTACAGTGTTGGTGCTTAACAGCTGCTTAATTCAACAGCATTTCAGAGTTAATAAATGCAATTCAATTTCTCAAAGCCAAGTGGTTTCCTGACTGGATAACACAGCCTGCTGCAGCCTACCAAACCCATACGCCACCGGTTTCTATAGGAATAGAGCTGGCATGTATGGGAGTGGTACATGAAATTACACAGTGGAAGTAATTTATTTTTCACTACTCACATGCTTTTCTTTTAATGTAGAGGAAGCCTCAAGTCCTCTCCATCTCAGAGATGCTCTGAAAGGGAGGAGGAACGTTTGACTTTATTGTCAGGGATTTATAACATGACACACTCTAAATATTTAGGAGGATTTCCCCAAAGAAGCGGTAGCCTTCAATTAGTCTTTAAAGCAAGACTAAGTATTTTTCTAAAAGAGGCGCCCGAGCTCAAATCACACGCAGGCATTACTGAGCGTGCTTTGGGGTGAGGGAAGGCACAAATCACCCTAACGCTCTGCAAAATTTTGCGGTAGAGGTGCAGCTGCCAATCTCACAGAGCTGCTCCTGCTGACAGGCAGAGGGTTCCCTTTCCCGTTACTTTTAGTGTTAATCCTTTCTTATTACTACTATTTTTGAGTCCAGGAAATTCAGGTGATGAGCCTGCAATGCACTGATTGATGGTACCGTGGTGTAGGGTATAGTGGTTTTAGGATAGGTTACAGGGCAAAGGGAACATACAGGCACCCAAGCACATACAGAAAACCCAAAGCATCTCCTCTCTCTGCCACCTCGTTTCCCAGAGGCATCTTGGAGCAAAGTCACATTGTTCATACATACAGTTAAGTCAAATTTAAGGCACTCTGAACAACTCCAAAGGTTTTAAGTTGCTACCTTTTCTCCCAACTCCGGGGGTCCCAGCAGCTGAAGAGAAGATACAAAGGCACTTGGAATTTCCTACTTTCCAGGACAGATCATAAATAGTGCCAATAACTGTTGTGCTTTTGAAGAAAGCATCATTTTCTGTAGAATATGCAAACACCATGCTATACAACACAGGCAGAAGATGCAAGGAATCAATATGATACTAATGTTTTACTGGCCTTATTTGCAATTCTCTCTAATCTCTTTCAATAATAGAGCTACCTAACCCCAAAGAAATCAAAGCAGCATAGCACAGCACTGCATGCAACCAGAAACAGGCACAGGAACCGACAGCAGACACCGGTGAGAGGAAAATCCATCCCTGTGGGATCTCCAGCCACCTTGCTAGCATGTTTCAGAGAGGCAGCACAGCTCCGAAAGCAGCAGCACCGGGCATCACCCAGCCCTTCTCGTGCCAGCCAGCATCCATGGGTACGCACACAGGGGCACGGGAGGGATGCTACTGGCACATCCCTGCACCACCTCCGTCAAGCTGTGCAGCAGAAGTGCCATCAATGTGAGCCCACCTCCTTGCAAACCTGCGTGGCTTTTAGCACAAATAACAGGGTTTGCCTGTTAACTCTCAGCTGCACGACCTTGACCTGGCTCCCGAGCCACAGTTCCACTTCATCCATCGTCACCAGCAATAATGAGTCTCCTTGTGAAATGCAGCCCTCAGGTAACCCCTTAAACACCAAAATAAGGCTGCAGCGCAGAGTGTGGTTCTAACCATCGCTACTCGCAGTTAGAGCCAGCAGAAGCGTGGCTTGTTCCCTCCTGTCTGAGCAGCCTCTGCAGGGAGCCACAGCCGAAAACCAGAAAAAGCCTAGTTTTACCTCTAATGGAAGTGGTTACCTTGGGATACTGCTGGATCTCAGGCTTGCTGAGTAAGACTGGGATAATTTTTAGGCAGCTGATACCCTGACCATCACTGCACATTGACTCTGCAGCCAGTTGCAAGGTTACTTGAAGCTTGAGCTTTATGAGAAAGGCTTTTCCTGCATAGGGAGAGAGCTCAGGGGCTCAGGCCAAGATCCGGACCCCGACCTCAGTACAGCCGGAGGGTTATGATGACAAGGAGAGGGTCTGTGTCATCCTCTCGTGGCCTGGACCACACTCAAATCTGCGAGTCAACAGCCTTGAGCTGCCAGGGAAAGCTCTCCAGTCAGGCAGGACACTCGCACAGCTTTAGGCCAGGGGCTCAGGCCCCCCCCCACTTGCAGAGGGGTGGTCACAAGGCAGGGAGGGTGCTCCAACGGGCAGCAGAAGTTGCTGCACTCTGACTTGATGCAGAAATGACCAACTCAACAAAGGCATGACAAAGCAGTACCAGCCTTAACTTTGCTCCCCCTGTTCTATTTTAGATGCCATCCAGGCATCTCGCACGGTATCTCTGTCTTCTGAAACAGAAAGATAGCCTCCCCAGGCCACTTCTGCATCCTCTTGGGGGCTGCAGCAGCAGACCGCAGCTAAACGCAGTGAGAAGGAGCTGGGACGGTACCGGGCGCTGAGCCCCTGAGCTCAGGGTGAGCTGCCTACAGAGACAGACACACCTCCACAACACAGCTCTGGGGAGGAGAGCACCAGAAAGCACCGCTCGGGACTCATCGTTCATAAAGCTCTCAACAATTTGCAAGGGAAGGAGCTTTAGCGACAAAGGAAGCTGTCTGATAGCATGTCCCAAGGCAGTGGCAGGGCTCATGAGCTAGCAGTAAAAATACCAACATGTGGCCATAAAACTCACCCTCACTGCCTGCTGCCTGGCCAAAGATGTTCTGCAACGGTGCGTGGCACGATTTACAGGAACAGAGGCGATGCGTCCCCTGTGAGCGTTAAGACCTGGTGCTGAGCAGAGGCACTCGGGGTTTGTCTGCTGCCTCAGTGTTCACGTTAGCAAGATCCTGGCACACGTATTAGCAAAGCTTTCCCCCTCCTTTTATCTTACCCTTTTAAAAAAAAAAGTATTTTCATTTTACAATACCTACTTCCTCAGAAGCATCAGCAGCCTCAAAATTCACGGCTCCACTGTGACTGCTGGGCTCTCTCAGTCGTCACTCGCAGTTTCAGTGCAGCCCTGGTTATGTGCGGGGCCGCAGAGCAGGAAGACGTAAACAGGGGAGGGGGTTGGTTGTTTTAGTGTTTTTCGGGTTTTTTTTAAAAAGTAGTGCAGAACGTGCTCAAAAAAGAAAATCGCAGGAGGAGGATGCAGCAAAAAACAAATACATCTACCACTCAACATCATGATTAGCTGTCACCGGTTAAGTGGCTTGCACAGAGGCAGATGTCCTGCTGTGACGAAGCCTACTGGAGATGAAGAAAAGCAGCCTGGAGTATCCCCAGCTCCTATTCCCTTTGCTTTCTGAAGTTGCAGCGTCCAAACCAAGAGAAGGAAGGGGCAGGAAAAGGGCAAAGGGACTGGAAAAACAAGAGCTGAAAGAAATCCTAACCAAGCAGGAATCAGTGCTCACTGGCAGCAAAATCCGCCTGGGGTTTCTGTGCGAGACTGCTCCCACCTCAGCCCGGGACCCGCAGCCTTGCCTGCAACCAGCACGGAGAGTGCTCCTTGTGTAACGGCACAGCCCTCTCCTCCCCGTGAAGAACCGCCAGCGAAAGAGTAGTAAATAGTTAATGACACGGTACAGATAAGACCGTTACGTGCAGCAGAGCTCAATGTATTATTCACCAGGTTTTGGAGGAGAAAACCGGCACAGGAGAAAGAAGGGAAAAGAAATCTACGCTTCCTCAGAGAGCACTTTGATTTCACGGAAGATCAGCTTTAGGATGGGGGTGCGCGGTTTCCCTTTTAAGCAACCTTAAACAGCACACTTGTTCCAGAGTACCCATCCGTGAGCCTCCCGAGCTTGCTGCTGCCGGCACACGGGTTACAAGCCTGCGCAAGTCCCTACCTGTTGCATGTGAAATGCCAGGCGCATCCAAGAAACCACAGCACGCTGCAGCCTGTGAAAATCATCAGGCAACACGAGCATTTCTAACCTGATTTTAAGTCAAGCATCCGCAAAACCCAGGACATCTGACCTCAGCTTAGAAATGCCTGCTTGAACGAGCGCTTCTGGCTGCCTCTCCCTGTGGCTCAGAAATAGGAAAAGAGAGACTCCTAAAGCAATCTTTTCGTAATTAATTTCTACTTTTGAAGCAAGTGGCAGAGGACGTCTCCCGGCGCCCGCACGCCTCGATAAATCTCACCTGCCAAGTAGGAAACCCCACGGCGAGCAGGCTGCGTGCAGCAGCAGCGCTGCCGGAGCCGTTCGCAGCCCGCGGCAGATGCTGGATCGCGCCCCAGCGCTCGGAGCGGCCCCTGACCGGCCCCGGCAGGCAGCCGGCGCTGCCGCAAGCCCCTTCCCCGCTCCCGGCCCCGCTCCCGCCGGGAAGGCGCAGGACCCCCCGCAACCGCCCCGGGGCTGCCCGGGGGGCTTCTCCCGGCACCAGCGCGCCTGCCGCGCCCGGCACCGGCGGGGGGCAGCGGCCGCCGGGTCCGGCACTTACCCAGCACGAAGCAGAGGAAGCGCCGCGGGAGCAGGGCCATGGCCGCCGCCACGCCGCGCCCCCAGCCCGGCCGCCCCACGGCACGGAGCGGCCCGGCGGGCCGGATCCTCCCCCGCGCCCCGCTGCGCTCCCGGGGCCGCCGGAGGCGGGTGCTCGGCGCGGGGGCGGGCCCACCGGCACACACCGCCCCGGCCCCGGCCCCGGCCCCGGCCCCGGCCGCACCTGCCCCGGCCCCGGCCGCCCCGCCCCGCGCGGCTGCCGGCTCCTCGCCCCGGGGCCGGCGGGCAGCGGGAGCGGGGCCGCACGCACCCCGCAGCCTCCTCCCGCCGCAGCCACTTGGCTCCAGCCTGAGGCTAAGGATCCCGCCTGCCGTCTTTCTACAGAGGATGGGAAAACAAGTGTTTTGTGGGTGTATTTGTTTGGGGTTTTTTTAACCGAGAGCAAAATCATTGCGGAGCGAGCACAGCTCCACCTGCAGCTGGTCACCGAGTGTGGCCGATGCACGGGCGAGCGCCCGCTTGGGCTGCTCGGGAGCGGGACAGCCCCCCGGGAGCGGGACGGACAGCCCCCCGGGAGCAGGTGAGGGCTCCAGCTGCACGGTGGGCACTGCCCTGAAAGCTGGTCTCCCTGTGAAGGGGTGAGCTCACAAGGCACAAGAACACCCGAACGAACACCACAGGTGCCAACTTGACTCGTTTCACATCATACACGTTTCTGCCTTCCCAACAGAAACAGAACAGCTTGCATGCCAGAAAGCCAGCTCTATCCTAAACTATTAATAACACCCGCCTAATTACAGAGTCTGGGGAATGGAAACTGCAGTGTTTGCCACTAATAATGTGGTACAGCAAGGCCTGCCCCTGGTTTCATCTTGATACGAGGCCCCATGTGCAGCTTCAGGTCCAAGTTCGAGCACTGGCTGTCGGAGGCAAGGCTGGCGCTCAGAGAGCGTGACCTGCGGCAGTTCTGCTAAGAGGAGCGGGAACAGATGAGATCAGAAAACAGCACAACAGGGGCACAACTTTCTGAAGAAGGGATTTTAACCTTTATTCACAAGTAAGGCTGCTATTTTCAGCAGCAAATGCAGCCAGGATGTAGAACAAAGTACAACAAAAATACAAAGATGGACAACAACAATATACTGTCTTGTTGTGCAATATCGGAGCATAAGCCTGTCCACATCAATCAAGGATAATTCTCCTCACCCCCTGACCAGACATGTACACCTAAGCTGCCTTCCCTTTGTTTACCAGAAGAGGATTTAAAATCTAGACCTCTTCTGTATGGTAATGACACAGGCAAATGTGAAAGACTGGATACTTGCAGCTTTCCTCCTGCTCCCCCTGTATCAACCCAAACCAAAAGTCTTGGGGAATGTGTGCTTCCCACTATACCAGGCACTGGGACACAAAAAAATAAAAAAATAAATAAAAAAAGGATTCAGAAGCCCATCCTCTGCTTGCACCAACAGAAGTGGAATATGACAAAAGAAAATGCCATGCACTGAAAAAAAATAATAAATTCAAATCCAGGCTTCAACCTGAAGGAACCACTGGCTGCATCGCTGCTCTGCAGCATGCAACACAATTCTGAGTCAAAAATGGACATGAGAGAACTCTGCTGCAGCATGGATTGTGTAACCGTGTCCACCAGCGCTGCCAGCTCTGAAGCCTGGTTTTCTAAAATGAAGCCCTTGCTGCCTCCCTGGTATTCAAGGGATACATGAAATTTCTACAGACTATTCAGAATCAGATTATCTGGAAAAACAGAAGCTTGCTGGCTGTTTATGAACATCTTAGCGGTTACCGCCATGCCTAAAATCAAGTGGCACGCAAGAACCAACGGTTGTGTACCTCAGCCTAGAAAACCCTGCCCGTATTACAGAAGTCTTGCTTGGCTGAAGCGTGATCTTTCTACCTTAGAGAAAACCACTGACATGCTTGAACCAACTATGAGGAACAACAAAACTGGGAAAAATCATATAATACCTACCTAAACAGAAGAACATCTCAAACTGACCTTCAGGTTATATTCTTTTGGATAAGACTGCCTATCATACAGCGACACTACCTGAGTTTTCATTAAGATCCACAGAAATAATTCCAACAAGAAATACAGTACGATCCCGGAACAAGCAGAATTTTCAAAAGTCTTCCAAAAGGAGATGATCAATTCCTCAAAATTTAGGAAGCCATCTACTTAAAAACAAACACATACACACAAAAAAGCAGTAGGTAAGTTTTACGTGTACATGCTCAAGCTGAAACAAAAGGAACGTCAGCAGTTTTAGTACCCCAGAAAACCACTCCAGAAGCTGTAACAATTTTGTTCTGTACTGCAGAAGTACACAGAAGACTGAGGTTTCCTATCTTCAAGAACCACATGAAAGAAATTACTACAATAAAACAAAACACATAAACTTTGTGGGGAAAAAAAAAGGATCACCAGATATGATTTGCTGATTAATTCAATTAATTCAAAATTAAGTTATCAAATCCTCATTTAGGAGTACATAGGGTCTATGCATTTCTGTACGTTTCTCAAAGCCCGGTTAGTTATGCTTTGGTAAGACCCATCTCCGCTGGCCTGTTTTTAAGTTGTTACTATGCAGATTATTAATTTCACAGAAAGCTTCCAAGCATGGACATTTGGTACTAATAAAATCTAAGGAAACAGCCGTTTTTAATGCTGCACTGAATAACTTTTATAGCATCACAATTCCCGTTAACTGCTGCCTACCGTTAGGCTTAGAAAAGAGAAAAAGGTTAAGCACACTGTTTGTATGACAACTGCTCACTAATGAGAATAAAAGGACTTCAGTCCAAAATCTAACTTCTCATTTCTAATGAATTTACTCCTTCAAAACTAACAAATATACAAGATCTATAAACGTTCAGACGTCCAACTCCAGGCTAAGTCAGCCAAAGAAAAAAGCAAGATTATATCGTGCTGTACTTCAAAGCTGAATTTAAGTCGTTATACATTAAATACTATGTAATACAGTTTGATGTAAAAGGGTTATCTGTACAACTGTGGACATTTCATCAGCTTGCAAGAACACAAGGCTCCAAGGTGGTATTTCTCCTTGGACACTTACCCTTCAGGGAAGTCTAAAGCTATGCACATACCAGCAGGAGCACAGATAAGCTTTTAGCAGAATCATCTTTTCTTAAATATATCACGTACTTATTTCTTACTATGGAAAGATGAGAATTCTTTTTCCCCATTACTTAGTAGCGACTTGGCTATTTCACAGCTCCCTTATGATGAAAGTAAAAATTTTTATAGGTCATCATCTCTTTAGCAAAGCAACAGAAAAAAAAATACTATCATAGGAACAGTTAGAACTGTAAAGCCCATGCACCATTGAAAAAAAATAAAAATCAATTGACAGGGAAAGCATAACATGTTTGAGGCTGCTAAAAACCTTACTAATTGAAACTACTTTTAAGTGTAAGGTTGTTTGTTTGGTTTTTTTTTTTTTAAAAATGAGTACACGTCCATATCTGCAGTCCTGAGGAAATCAGTCAGTAGATTAATACAAAGACTTTTCTTTATTAAATTGTATATTGACTCATAAAGGCATCTGTAAAAGCTCAGAGGGCAGTGAAATGCCAAACTACACTAATCCTTTCAAAAGGAACTCGGCCAAACATGCATATCGCTTGAGACTTGCTCGTGCTCTTCATTACAGTCTCACGCTGTATGTGAAGTCCCGTCCTATGTCTCCATGTATTTAATGCCATTACAGTCAAGTCTTTCTGAAGGACTTTCCTGGTCACTGATGTTCCTTCCCAGAGCAGGACTGAGACGGATGACCTATAAGCATCTATTTGTATATTTCATGTACCCATGGAAGCTTTTCTAGCCCAGGCTTCTGCTTTGCCTTTCTGGGCAGAATCACTCTGCTTCTATGACAGTCCGAGTACGTAACGCACAGCAGTTCTGTCCAGGGTAAGGCTGTGTTACGGTTTACTCGTGCAAGACGGTAACATCTGCCTTGGCATCTGACCGGGGGAGTTTAGTCTGATAACCAACACTCAATGGGTGGGAAAGACACCTGGATAGGTAAAACTATCGGCACAAATACTACTCATCTTGGAAGAGGTGGCTTCAGTTAAAGCCAAACTGACTTCTGGACAACCTTGAAACTGAAGCTCTGAGAGCAAAATCAGAGCATTAAGAATTTGGTGCAGTTTTGGGAAGAAACACTACAGAAGAATAAATACCATACAGATTGTTTGTGGGCAAAAGCAAAGCTGGAGCATTGCTTTGCTAAGAACATACTAAGAACAGTGCGGGAAACAGAGTAGTCACACTGCTAACAGCAAAGCAAGCAGAATACCAGGCTTAGCAGGAGATCGAAATAAACACCAACTCAAGGAAGTCTCCTACAGGAGAATATATATATATTCACACCCCTGGAATTCTGGGCTGTGGTTTTAGCATTTTTAGCATGTTCAGTTTGTTGCAGTGTCCAGTGCCGTGTCACCACACAAGATGTCCTTTAACGCAAAAAACCTAAAAGACATACAGCCCTGCTCTGTTAGACTTCTAGTCCAGAACTGCATTTCATGCATCAAATAAAAATCATCAATTTTTAAACCAAAAATGAGCCTATGCTGGGATTTCTCTATGACATGGTACGCAAGGACTGGCCATTAGATGTCACCGTTGTACAGAAGATGCAAGACATTGTCTCCACTAAGTTAATGAGTCCAGCAGTGCATGGCCAGCAAGCCAGTCTGTTTACAGATGTTCCACAAAACAGCGAACAATCCTTAGAAACCATTGTTTAAGTGGATCTGTTCAGAGCTTTATACCAAGTTACTTACTAATCTAGTCAGGCTATACAGCTACACACTTTCAAGTAGTTTTAGTTCAACACATTTCTGTAGGCTAGAATACTCACTTATTTACATTGTTTTTCCCACCCACAAGTGGGTGTCGATTTCCTTAGAATGACAGAGGTCCTTTCCACAATAGAACTGATGGACAAGCCACTTAGGATACCTTTGTTGTTCTTCCTCACCTCCAGCAGAGCACTCACGATTTTGGCTCTGTATAAGTAAAAGAAGTAACTGTCTACATCACATTTTGTGCAACACATTTAGCACTTAGTTACTATGGATATTGGATCCATTACAAATCAGGGCAGAAATTAAAACCAAATACTCTCACCTACTAGCCTCTGGATGAATTTCTTGAAGCCTCCTCAATAATTTGGTAAAGCTGCTCGAGTTCACTGCATCAGGAGAAATGAAATCATTGTATGAATTGGTGGAGAAAGGAGCAGATGTTTTCTGCAGGAATTTTTCTCCAGTATCCTAGAATCGCAACAAAATAAGCAAAAAGTGAATGGGTTAAGTATTGTACAATGAATACAACACATCTTTGCCACACTGTTGTTACAGAAACAGAAAAAATGACAAATACAGATTTAGATCAGTAAGTTATTCTAATACAACCAGTCATATTATCCAATCTGTAAATCACAAATAAAATGACTATATGCATTTATGTGTAACTGACATTTCTGCTACTTTAAATTAGATCAATTTGCATTTTCCAGAGGACTAGCATGCTTAAAGTTAAATCCCCAGTAGTACTGTATCTATCATTTGAGAAAGCAACACCAGCAATCCAGCAGTCACCAACTTTGCCTTATCCTCCAACAACCAATATAAGGAAATATAAAGTACTGTATTTACACATAGATGTTTTAGATTTATATTGAAAAACCCAAGAGTTTCCCCTCCAGTATCCCAAAATCCTCCTTGTGTAAAATCACCAGATGTCATATATATATATAAAAAAAAAAAAAAAGTGTTATAAGTGAAAGCTCAAAAGAGAAGAAAAGCAAGATGAAAAACGTCTAGTGCAAATGGCCAGGTTCCCAACTGGCTTAGGATTAAGAAAAAACAGATGTGAGTACCACAATTCGATACAGGGGTAAATGAATAGTGCTCTCACCCTTCTGCAGCATGCCAGAAATTTATTACCGACGCGTAATGTGTTTTCATATCCTAACATCACTCTACATGTATTAAATCTAACGTACTATGGGACAAGAAGCTGTATTGCTTTTAACATGCCACATAAAGGAGCCTCAGTAATATTTACCTTTTTATTAACTCCAAGCAAATAATGCGCCAAAATTTCAGGAGATGATTTCACAGCAGGGCACTTTGTTTCTGAAGGTACTTGTGCAGAGCAAAAAACTTTTGAAGAAGTCATGGGAAGGAGATGCATATTCTCAGAAGCAGAGGTGGTGTCAATTGCCTTCACAGAATTGGAGGCTGAAGTGAGTGTTTTATCTTGACTGTTTCTTTGACCGTTATCAACAGGTTGAATTTCCTGCCAAAGCTTATTTGTGAGTACTTGGGAAACTGAATATTTAGTCTGTGATGAAGTATTTACAAGTTCAACGCTTACTGGTTTTCCTTTTATTTTTTTCTGGTTCATTTCCTCTACAGCTAACTTTGCTTTATTAGTGTCTTTAAGGGAAAGAAATGCGTATCTAAGGCATAAAATAAAAAAAAAAAAAAAAAGAAACTAATTAAAGCACATTAAATTATTATCAGTAAGAACACATGACAGTTCTCATCTTTTCAATATTAACTGTATCTCCATTAAACTCAACAGAAAATTTCAAGACTCCTTACCTTCTCATAAGATGAGAAGCTGTCTGGAACGACAAGTTTTTGTCAGCCTATCTGTATCTACATTAATTACTGAAACAAATTCATGAACAACTCCCTCCTATCTCCTATGATTCACTTCAACAGATAAGAAGTCTGAAACAAGTAAAACTTGTATTAATATACCTGCAGTTACCAGAATCCACAGAGATAAGAGTGTCAGAAATCCCGTACTTCTGGAAATGTGATCTTAAATCACCCTACAAAATAGAAGCACATTTGGTTGCAAATGTAGAGTATGAAAGGATTCAGAAAGGAGGCAAGACATTACCACTGTTATGTAGATAAGAACAGGCATACCTCTGACACCGAGGAACAAAGGCCACCAACACGAATAAAAGAATACTCATTTCCACTCTCCATTGTCTTCGCGGCTAATAATAAATGTAAGAAAGTAAAGCATTACTAACTATTATTGTTCCAGTTCAAGCTAACATCATCTCTGTCGGTTTTGGAAAGCGTAGATAGAAAACCTTTTAGAAATCTAAAAGAATAAAGGCTATCTTCTCCAGAAAATGGGCATCCTGAGAAGTGGAACAGTTTAGTTTGTGAAATCTCTTCTCTGTGAGTATTTCCTGAGGTTGAAGAGGCAGAAAAGATACAACCAGAGAAATCACTGGTATGAACTAACAGGTACCAGTGCTAAAGCATGGGCAGTGTACGGTGAGTCCCCACCACGGAGCACACAAGCTCTCCGCTTGCAACACACTGGGACTTCAAACCATGCCTGTCTCTGGGACCCAAGTCCCCAAACGCAGACCACTCCCAGCTAACTCTTAAGAAGGAAGTATGGGGAAGGAAGCAGAAAGAGGAGGAGAAGAAAGAAAGATTTCCAGCTACACAACTGGCTGGACATTTACTAAATTGAGTTTAACCACTGTAGGTAAAGTTTTCAAGGAAAAACGTGGATGAAAATAGCTGAACATCCGTACAAGGATTCACTGCAAGTCAACGAAAAAGTAAGTCTGAAATCCAGCTAGCATTTTTTCCAAGTTTATTTATGCTTGTAGAAGGAACAGAAAATACTCAAATAATACATAAAAATCATTATTTGGTATAGCAGCTTAAAGCACACAACCTTACCTCTTAAATCAATCATATCTTGTTCTCCTTTTTGCTTTTTCTTTTCTTCAGCTGTTACTGAAGAATCTGCTATTGTCACGTCCTCTTTAGCATCAAACCAATATTCATTCCCTTCTTCTTTTTTGATAGAGTCTTGACAGTTGAAAAAAATTTCAGTGTGTTAAAATTCAGAGTGTGGTATGTCATACGAATGAATATAAAATATTTGTGTTTAAGAGGATTCCACCTACCTCTGTGACTTGGTACTACATTACACAGAGGTGACACATACTACTCTTCACTTGTGATTTAAGTGGCAAAGTTTTTTTTTCAAATTAACATAGAGCTGATAAAACATTAAGCATTCCACCACAGAAAGGACAGTTGAGTATCTGTATATGTTTTACACAGGGTTTGGTTTTTTCCCCAACAACGCAGCTAACAAAAAATAGTGTTTATACTAGAAGTCGACCGCTTACCACGTTCCGTGTCCTGACCTTTACGTTTCTCAAATGTCTTGGATGAAGAAGAGTGACTCGGCTGACCAGCAGCAGTTGAACATACAGTCTGTGGACAGTCCTACAACGATGTTTCAGTTATGTCATGGCACTTGCATTTGATTATGTGTTATTTTTATATGTTTCAGAATATTAATTGATTGAACAGGTGAATTTTAAAAAGTTAACCTACTGATCATCTTCAAGAACCCTCCAAGTTATTTTATTTGAAAGGACAATAAAAATTCTAGTCACGTGAGCTGCATTTGCAATTACTGGCAGAGAATCCCAGCTTCAGCCCTGAAGACTGTGATTGTATTTGCATATACCTAAAAGGAGACTATGCTTCACCACGTTAATGTCTCTGAAACTCAGTAACAAAGAAGTCCCTACCATGTCAACAGAGATCATCTTTTCTTGCAGTTTTGGTGCTTCGAAGACAGCTTTTCTTTCTGAAACAGAACTAAAACAGATCCAAAAATTCCATAGAAAATATGGCACAGCAATTTTAAATTCTACAATGATACCAAGTAATGTGAAGTATTAAATACTTCCAAAAGCTCACAGTAAAATACACGTGCTTAATAAATCTTAGCTTAAAATGAGAACCAAAGGTTTTTGAAACCTGTGTTTTATAAAAGCATTGGTTGCAATCTGAAATATAAAGCTATGTTCTAGGCGTATATTAGGCTCTTTTTCCTTTATAACTAGATGGCTTTCTGTGTGATGTGTCTATGCACGTCTTTACAATTTGATATCTCAGTGAAATTTTTGATTAATTTTACTAATGCTTAACAAGAAAGTTGAGAAAGATCTCTAGCTGTTTACCTGACACAGTAAAAACTTACTGCCAAATCTGGTTTAATCTCCACTTACACAAAGTAACAGGATGTGGATCTTGAACATGCAATACCATGTGCGTGCCCGAAATATGAAGTTATCTTCCCCATCCAGAACAGCTTCTTATATGCCTAATATTATCTTTGTTGGCAACAGAGTCTTTTTTTTTTTTTAAGATAGACAGCATTAAGATTAGAGACAATGATCTTAATAGTGAAATTAGGGACCTGGGAAAATTACATGTAAATTGAAAACATTTTCTATAAAGACAGTAAAAATACAACTCCATAGTTTGCATACTACAACGCTACAGAGTAAAAATTTCTTTAAAATCCCTGTACCTAAAGTGCTATGCTAGTCTTTCAGCTAAATAGGTTGAAACAACAAGATACATCCTGAAATAAAGAAATTCTAAGCTTAACACCTTTTAAACTCACTTCTCATGTATTTTGAAGTTTAATAAATATCACAGATGAGAACTACTTACTCATAGCAAAGATCCTTTCCGATCAACTGTCAAAAAAGAAAAGGTTTGTCTTAATTTTCTGAAGGAAACAATTTATATTAAAACCAAAAAGCAAGTAAGAAGTTACCTTGCAGGGGACATAAGAAGATGAGATTGGGAACAACTTAATCTCAACTGATAGCGGTGGAAGTGCATTTAAAGATATGCCCATTTTTATTTTCGTTCTCATACTGTTGTAATTCTTTCTTAGCTCTTCCAAAACCGACATGAGAGATGAATATAATTTAGTATTTCCATTACATCTGTTAAAATATGCATAAGAAAACAAGATCAACTTAGACATTTCACTCATTTTACTGCTTCCAGAACTGCCCAAACATTTTATAGCGTTTAAATATTCCCCCACATGACACACAATAAGCTCACTGCTAATGCACACAGCCGCTCTCAGGAGCTGTACTCTGTTTCACAGCATTACCACCTGCTCTCCTGAACCCTCCCGCACGCCACAGAGCAGACACTACAGATGGCAGTAAGGTTTTGTAGCTTACCCATGGCCCAGTAAAGCCTTTGGAGGCAGGACTTCTTGGTTGAATTCCAGGTGCGTTACAGGTCGTATGCTTTATCAGCTGGAGACTGCAATCACTACCCCCTGTCTGCCTCACCTCCTAACAGTTTTGCACCTCCTCTCTCTTTCTCCTTTACCAGGGCATCTTGCCCACTCCTGAGCAGATTCTCTGTGCTATTCCTTCTGTACAGAAAGGCATTCCTGGAAACAAACTGTATTTTGCTGGGTCTGTGAATGCTATGAAATTTTTAGGCTGAAAATAAAGGCTTGGCAGTCACAAGGACGTAAACTCTTTTGGACAACACCACTACCTTTAAATACTATTACAAGCTACAGATGGAATACATCAATAACATTTAGCAATTAATGCCTTTTAACCAAGTTATCCATTTAATCTAAAAAGACATTAAAGCACGTGCCTGCTAAAATCTGTGTTTTCCTCCAAAGCCAGTTTGTAAATCTTCAAGCAGTGTTGATAGCACATCTGATAATGAGTGTTCAGAACCTCCAATTCTGCTTCAATTGCTCTCTGCAGTATTTTTTGACAGTAGCTTGATGCAGAATTCTTCACAGCTTTTTTGTCAAGGTGTACCAGGCTTTAAAATAATAATAACAAACAAAATCTTGAAGCTCTTGAATCAATTAAGTTAATTATGTTTTATTTTAAAACATGTAGCTTTCCAGAAGCTATTTCTGATATAATTTAAGGAAAAAAGGAAAAGAAAAATTAAACCAGTTCCTCCTATTCACTATACAGGAAAAACTTTTGTCTTACGGTAGCTTTCACATTATAATCAACCTTAACTGAGAGGTGGGAACTGCACGAGCACCAGAATTTCTATCCATAACCTGCAGTTGTATGAACATAAACGTGGCAACTCTGTTCATCTACAGACACACCTATTTTTTTCCAGAGTCACAAAATAATTTAGGTTGGAAAGTATCTCTGGAGGTCTGCAGTACAAACCCCTGTTCAAAGCAGAGCTAACTTCAAAATTAGCTCAGGGTTTTAGCCAGTTCAGCTTTGTTGTTGGGTTTGGGGGGTTTTTTGTTTGTTTTAAAACTCCAAGGTATGGTAGCCAATATGACTCTCGCTGTATGAACCTTTTTCTTACACCCACTTAGAATTCCCCCCACTGTAACTGTTGGCTCTTGCCCTTTCAAAACACACCTCTGCAAAGAATTTGACTCCTACTTCTCTGCAACCCACCACCAGGTTGCCAAGAACTACAAGGAGGTTCCCCACCTCCACAGCCTTTCCTTCTCCAGGCTGACCAACCCCAGTGCCCCCAGCTCTCCCCACACATCAGGTGCTCCCCTCGCCATCTCTGTGGGCTTTCCCTAGTCCACCAATCTCCTGCACTACAAGGCCCACAGCTGGAGACACCTTTCCAGATGCAATCTCACGAGCACCAAACTGAGAAGAATCAACACTTCTTCCACCCGCTGGCTGCGCTCTAACGCACCCCCAGGATGCTGTTTGTTTCCCTTCCTTGCCATATGGGAGCACTGCTGACTTACACTTGACTTGTTCTTGGCCAGTCTGCAACCATGGAGCAAGGCTGCTTCAGTCTTGGTTCACCTTCAGGAGGTCTTCAGCTCATTCTTCTCGCTTGTCCAGGTCCCTGCCTACCCTACAGCATAGGAACTGCTGCCCAACGATCTTTTAATACCATCAGTTTTGCTAAGTCAGGGCCCACCTTTCAATCATGATGAAAGTCTTATCCTCAATCTAGAAGTCCAAACCAAGACCAACCCACAACCCACCTGTCAGTGCTTATCTTTACACCACTGCTACGCAGCTCATTTTTTGACTCCTGATGTTCCTAAACAAACAAACAAAAATTTTCAAGTTACAGATTAACATTTTTATAGACAAGTTCTGAGGAACTTTAACTTTAAAAAGTTCTAGATACCAAAATTGTTTGCTTGTGGTTTTTTTTTTTTTTTAAATTACCTGAGTTTGTGAACTTTCAGCTGTTGCAGTATTGCCAACGGCATGTTTTTTCAGCATGTCAGTAAGCTGTGACTGAATTTCCTCTGTGCTACCCTCTCCACATGACCAGTCTGTATTGCAAGCAACGTCTGCACAGGTTTCAGGACGCCTTCCCACTGGTCGAGATTTGTTCATCATTGTTATTTCTGTATTAATAGCCATTGATGAGACACAAACCTGAGCACTGGTACTTCTGCTTGTTGTAAAGCAAGCTCTAAAATCAGAACTCGCATCAACAGCCTGGTTAATCATAGAGTCACTGGCAACACTTTTCAAGGTTTCATGATGCTCCAACTCGGAGTTCAGGCAGCTGGTTTTTCCGTGGGATGATTCTTCTGCAACTTCCACCCCAAAAAAGATATTCTTGCTAGTGAGAATTTCAGAGACTGCAAATTGGGTTTCAGCATCCTTTGTAGTGCAGTCAGTGCAGCTGGTACCATGTGCGCACACACCAGATTCTTCACAACTGTAGAAATCAGAGTCCCGTGCACATTCACAAAATTGCATAGCTTCTGCAGGGGCCTCTTCCCTTGGTGACAGTAAAGGATTGTCCTGCTTCACCGAGATGCTGTGAATGCGTCCATCATTCTTTTCAGACACTTCTTCACTTGTAAAGATTTGGGGTGGCAGCGTGCCATCAATCAGTGCTGTGTCTTTCACCTCGCCATTTTGTATACTGTCACGTACCAGCAGATTTGGCCAGACCCTACCTTCATTCCCACAAGAATGACTTCCAAGCATACTTCCACAAACACCACTATGATATTCAGCTTGCTCTTCTTGATGATCACAAGTCATGCCATTGCAATTTGGCAGAGACAGAGAGTCCCGAAACAGGTGGGGAAGTGCTGGTACAGCTGCTTCTGGGCAGGTCTGGTCACCTACGCCATACTCAGAACCAGGAGAACAATCTTGTGACACATCAACAAGATTTTGTTCCTGTGTGACTCCATCCCCTGGAACTTCACGAACTGGATCGATCAGCTTTAAGGTTTCAATTCCTATAGTTTCCCTTGGCTCAGAAAACTCAACTGAGCTATTCCTATCATCAAAATCTTGCTCATGAACACTAAGATACTCCGAATCTTCACTTAAATGGCTTTGTCTGCTGTCATGACACCCTTCATTGTCACATGCCCCTTCCAACACATCAGCTTCTTTCTTGCTAACATCTACCTCTGCACAGCAAATTCTCATTATCTTTGTATTATACATATCAATATCTGCATCTAAAGATGAACTTAAATAAGGTAAGCTTTCCTCTGCCAACTTTAATTCTGAAACATTGGCAGAATGTTCCTGGCCAAAACCTGAGTGGTTAGCTCCTGCTTCAACACCTCTGACGAGCGTGCATTCAGCTTCCTCACAGTAAGGAACAAGATGGGAGGTCTGACTGATGCATTTCCTTTTGCTGTTAACATCGCTGCTATTTTCTAATTCCATGGTACAAACACTTAAGCCCTCCTCCTCAGAAGTAATCCACACAACTCACTTCTACTTCAACCTCTCAAAGTCATGAGCTTGTCTCTTCCTAGCAGCTTCTCACCTTAATAAAAATCAAGAGAAGTTTGAGATACTCCATAGTATACAGGACACTATTATTTAAAAAATACATTAAATTAACCATCTTATTTTTACCTACTGCACACTAGTATAGAAGCTAGGAATTACATGACGTGTTCCCAAAGAAATTCTAAGAGCTCATGGAAGGTTGTAATACGAATTTGCTGTTCTTGCTTGTTCGATTTCAATTAAATAAAAGCATCCTCAGAGACCAATTAATCCTATTTCCTTACACTCTTGGGTGAAGTTTCCATCCTCTTACCGCTGAAGCATTTCTTGGCTGGTGAATCATCAGACTCCCTGTTGATACACAGTAAACTATTTACATCATACGC
This sequence comes from Falco cherrug, assembly GCF_023634085.1. Taxonomy (NCBI): domain Eukaryota; kingdom Metazoa; phylum Chordata; class Aves; order Falconiformes; family Falconidae; genus Falco; species Falco cherrug. Next base: position 8,805,304 of record NC_073704.1, on the reverse strand, counting down.
TAACTCCATGACAGCACAAGAGGTGTTTAGACGCACATACTGACTCTGAAAGTCAAGATGCTGATGGTAATGGACTCGGTGACTGCAAACAGAGCTCACACCATTCCTGACTGTATACTGGCCTCTAAGCACTCCTTGCCACAAAAAGCTTACACCTTCTTGATCCACGACCAGTATATTTACTATAGGGACTATATTTCAGTCCAGGAGGTATAAAAATTTTAAATGAGTCAAGAGGTGAACTTAAGAGCTCTGTGTACCTTGAGAACTAAACACTCTTCAGGTGTTGGACAAGGGGGTAACGGAAGCACATTACTTTTAATTCTGGGGAAACAAGAAGAAATGTTTATCAAGCAGAGAACCATAAGAAATCCTGAGAATCTTTACAACCAGAAAGCGTAAGTCATGAAGGAGGACAGGAAGATGGCTTCTTGGATCAGAGCATTTATTTTAGCAAAAGAAGAAAGCTGGACAATACACCAAAGCAAAGCAATACACCTGCTCTGCACCGGCAACAAACCTAGTTTCATAGCAAACATGAACAAAAAACAAGAGAAAAAGCACTTAGAGATGGAAGATGTTCTCTGTGAAGCTTTTTTCTCATACTCGTCCATTCCTCTCCATCTTCCCCAGAAGCTTGTAGCGAAGAGAAGGGTATATACAAATGTTAAGACGTATTTCTGTTACATATGCTTTCTGAACTATTTACGTAAAACACAAAAGTTTTCTGTTATAGTCACTGGTCTCCAACCCAACTATAATCTTACATACAGCACAGCAAATTACAGTCCTGTCTGTAACTCTTCCCCCTGCGAGGGCATGCAGACCAACCAACAGGCCCATAAACTGGGTTTCACATGCTTCTAAAGACGCAAGTCACCGACTCAAACTCTAGAGGAAGTTTCCAGAGCGGTGAAACATAGTTCATAAGGAACTGAGTGACGTACTGGAGCACAACACAAGCTGCAGGTGGAGCATGAGGGGAGACTGGAAGCTCAGACCCGTTTCTTGGCTTAACAATTTTAATTAATGAACATTACCCCTGTTTCCGGGATTAACATACAGGTTACACCAGCTCTGCCCACTCGATACCAACAGCGTGATCCAGGCCTCCTGCCCGCACGGGAAGGTTTGCAAACGGACCCCCCTAAGGGATAACTTCATGTCAGCCCCTCCTCACAGGCAAACATGGCTTGTTTCTTGCGCCCGCATCCGCTGAGCATCGTCATTAAAGTGACACCGTTTAAAATCACTTAATGAAAGTAATTTTAAACATTTACCAGAAGTCATCAATAGAAGTCACCCTCCAAAAAACCCCACACACCTTACTATGATTTCATTATGTGCTTCTAACGTTATTTTTGTTTCAAAAACGTGAGCTTTCTTATGATGGTTAACTTTAACTTCATCTCTCACTGAAGCATTAGGCAACTTTTAAAAATTTAATTAATTAATTATATATAATATTAAATTTAAAAAAATCTTGCTGTAACACTACCAAAGCAGAGCTCAGATACCCATACATAAATCAAAACGTGTTATCACAGACAAGTGACTTCCCCCCACACTTCTTAAGACCAGGTTAAGGGGAACAAGAATCAAAACAGCTCTACCTGTGCCCCAGGCACGTAACAACCTTGTTGCTCCTACTACCGACGTAGCTGCGCCGGTTAGAAAGTGGCACCGATGTTAGAGCGCAGCTTCCATATGGCGGAGAGCCCCGGGGGAGGCAGGGGGGCGCCCCAGAGCACCCAAGGAGAACTCCCCGGGCAGAGAACGCGGCCCACAGCCCTCACCGCGGCTCCAGGGAGCCCCGCTGCCCACACGCACCCTCCGCGAACCGTAACGCCCCCGCCGCTTACCCGCGCCCCGCCGCGCCCAGCCGCCAACCGCCGCGCCCGGCACGCGCTCAACGGCCGCCACCCCGCCGCTCCCCGCCCGCGCCTCCAGCCCATTGGCCGCGGCGGGGAGCGCTCCGGCCCCTGATTGGCCGGCGGGGCGCCAGCGCCAAGCGCGTGCTGCCACCACCCCGCCCCTCGTCTCCTCAGAGGCGGCGGCCGCGCGTCCCGCACAGCGGCAGACCGGCGTCTCGTGCCGTGATTAAAACCTGCTCTTAAAACCCAGCTGCTAGAAGGCTTTCAGTCTGAAGGAGCGTATTACAGGCAGCGGAAACGAATGCAGCGAGCTGGGGAATCTTGCTTGGTAAATACCTGCTACACAGGTTAGCAATTGTACATGTACACCTTATTTTTACAGTTTCCCTGCTTCTTCCTTTAAACACATACGGGTAAAGTTCCTAATAAAGTGTGTCAAACATCACTTAGCTGCCTAAAACAAACGAACCCCCAAACCTGTATAATCAATTGTTTAGAGCATTTAAAGCAGAGAGAAGCACTAACCTCCTCAGTACACTTAGTGTAAGAGATCCTCTACAGGAAACACCCGTATCGCCAATGCAACATCAAGTTTCATGCTAGAACTGACACGTTTTTGATGAAGCAAGTTGCCTCATTAAAGGACTCTTCCAAGGAAAGTTGCCATGTGGGTTAGCTATATGTTCACCATAAATACTCTTAAGTGGAGAATGAACCCAGTAAGCAATACCATTACATTTTTTTCCTGACGGGACACTGTCCCTTGTCCATCCATCTGTCCCCCGCCCCACCCCCCCTCCCCCCTCCCCAAGTGCACCCTGCAATTAAAAACGTTAGTATTTGGAGGTATGTCTCACACCAGTGCCCTCAGGCACACAAGCCCCTCTGTACATTTTACAAGCAGCATTGCTCACATTTGTGTCTGCACAAGTATGTCAAAAAGGAAAATGAGCTCTTATAGCAGTATCGTCCAAAAGTCTGTATTTTCCAAGAGAACTTTTACCAGTAACATCATCATGACAGACCACTCCATAAAAACTACCCAAACAAGTCACATTTTTATTGGCGAGTGCTGCTAATGAATTTCCTTTTCCACGCTCGTATCTCGTAACAGTTTGGTTGGAAAAACAAAACAAAATGAAAAAACATTTTGGGCAACATTCCTTTTGCAAACAATAAAAATATTTAACATTTAAAAATAATCCAAAAGATAACAATTTAAAATAGAAATTGTAGGAAAACCCGTCCTGGTTCCCCCAGGAGCCATTCCTCGCCAGGCTGCCACCACCTCGGCTCCGCTGTGAGTCAGCGGGATGGGTACTGAGGCTCTCTTGTTTGGAGATCAATTAAAAGAACTGGGGCATGTGCTATTATGACCATTCAAAGCCCTGTTGTTGTACATTCTTCACAGGAAAACATAAAACAATTTGCAGGAAACCAACCACTATTTTTTCTTCCCTTATTCTAAAGCTAAGTCATACTGGAAATTTGGGGTGGGGGGGGTGGGGGGGGTGGGGGCTGGGAAATGTGGCTTCAACATTCTGCTACTTTATCACACACAAAGACTTCTACTAAGAGCATACCCAGGTTGAAATACACATCTGATTTCTGTCATGAAGTTTCATGCTTATGGGGTTTGAGATGCAACCTACTTTGAAATGATAAAACACATCACTTCTTGATGAGCAAAGTATTATTTTTTAGCCTTTTGGACCAATGCTTAGTTGCTAGGTTGTTTCTCCTGAATCTTGCCAGAAGAGACTGTTTTCACCACTATCACAAATAAAAACATGACTGGTGGCAATCACACACCTCAACATCAGTTAGGAAGATGCTATATTTAGTAAATTTGTTTGCATTCTGATAAACCCTTAGTTCAGTTTTTAGGCCCCAGAGGCTTTGTACACCAGAAATTACACAAGTCAACCACAGAAAATTGTAAATTGGTATCCACAGCAATTTCGAGGTATTCCACAAGAAACCTGGCTCTTCACCTGAATGTTCCTCTCAAAAACAAACAAAACAAAAAAAAGAAAGAAAAAAAATAACCCAAAGCTCTAGCTAGAGTGGAAATTTCATTTATAAGATTCCTTTCATCCCTGTGTTTCACCACAGTTGATCAACAAGGACATACTTACTTCCCCAGGGGCACAAAAAAAGCCTTCTTCATCCTTTTCCTGGAATATTAATTTCAGTACTTCATTCCTAAATTTCCGGGTGCACTCAGAAGAGATGAAGAGAAAGGTGTTATTTTCTAGCCAAACCAGAGAAACACATTCAGATACTGGTTTTGGTTTATTTCATTTGTGAAGGTGCTCTAAGAAGATACCAGCGATCCCCTTACGTTGAAAATAGCAGCGGTTTATACTCTAACCTCCAGACCACAAGGAAGAGGCTAGGGAAAGATATGGACCGGAGAGTCTGAAGACCAAGTTAAGAAGAAATGGTCTCCCGAGTTTGGATTTGGCTTGATAGAACTGTATCTATTGAGGCAGTGAGCACCGACAGAAGGTTGCTCCTGTCAAACAGGAGATGCTGCTTCATTGCATGAGCAGATTCCTAAGCAACTGGTTGCCTACCTTACTCACAAGCTTCTCTGTTAGGGCTGAAGGGGAAAGGACAGCTTTATTCTTCAGGTAACTGATGTTCTCCATTGAGTAGTACATTCAGAGTAATTTCCAATAAACCAGAGCTGTAGTGCTAGTTGCGTATAATAAATTGCCTGCAACATCTTAATTTATTACACTATTTTTAATGAAAAGTGGAAAACCTTTGTAACGGCCTTAGAAGGAAATAATTTGCTACTTCTGAACTTGTAGAAAAACCATAGGCAGTAACATTTTCTAAAGTGCTTCTTTACGTATCAGTTACTTTTTTAAAAATTAGACTTGCATTTTGCAGCGGCATAGTTTCCTAGTAGTTCATGGACCAGTAGATAGTTTCTGATGTAAAAAACCCAATACATGTTTTGTTTAGGCAAATGACACTTCCTTTGACAAATGCACCAGAGTGAGTGATCTAAGTGCAAACCCCCCCATTTCTTAAAACATGGCCTTATGCTGGTTTATTAATGCAATTTTACATCCTTTAAAAGTAGTTTACTTCAACTCCAAGAGCAGAGATTAAATAATACAAATAAAAGTTGAAAATTCAATGAAGCTATTGCCTATTTACCCTGAAATAAAATAGTCTTATGATTTCACTGGTGCAAAAATCTCTCCAAACACCTTTGTTTTATTGGCAAAGTCATTTAAGGTCACTTTTGCTTCCAAGACCATCTTCTTCCATGGTTTCCACTGAAGGAGTTTTGCTTTGTAATGGCTTGTGGTTCCACAGTGATTTGTAAATGAAAAAACCTACCATGAATAACTCTACTGTAGTCACTACATTACAGATACTGTCATGAGAAAGTCCAAAACTTAGTGTTTTGTTGTTTTTTGTTTTTGTTTGTTTGTTTGTTTTATTTTCAGCAAGACACAAAATTCCAGTCCAGTTATATGTTTTCTTTGAATGCCATTTTAAATGGCAATAAATGGCTGCTGTGCCTTCTGGATGGAGAACTTAACGCGATGCCCGATGTGCTTCTTATACCGTAGATGGATATTGTACTTCGAAGGTACCCAATGATCGGTGTGGAAGGGCTCCCGCAGGCACAGCCATTTGGATCAGCTACTCCTATGTATATAGTGCAGTAGGTTTGAGTCTGCGTAGAGAGAACCGCAGCTGGGTGGCACGTAGCAAATGTTGGGGTTGTCTGTTCTCAGAAGGCATGACACAAAGCATCCCAGACAGCAAGAGACAGAAGCATCGGCGACGTTGTTCTGATTCTATCAAGTAGTAGTAGTTTCCATCGAAAGGTGGTGGTTATTGCTGAGACAGTAAAGCACTCCGGTTGGCTTTCATCTTCTCCAGGCGTTTTACTAGATGGCCATTGCTGACTTCAAGCTCTTCAGTTTTATCTAATGCTGAACGAAGCTGAAGGAAGGAAGCAGAAAAAAAGCCTGTAACTTCCACAGCGTTTTCCCTTTCTAAAGATAAAGCAATGTTTGTAGTTACCAACACTAATTGATTATATTGCTAGAATTTCCTTACAAGATAAAGCAGCTGAAAATTCTTATTAGCAGGGTTAACAGTAGATGTTGTGTAACTGCTCTGAAGGCCACACAGAGAGATATTTTCTAAGCATGGTGCCAGGAATCCAAGGTATTTACAGAACGTTGAACAAATGGCTCAGAGTTTGCCTCAACTTCAGAGGCACGCATGCTCAGAAATACCTGCTGGGTGACATACACTTGTCTCGCTGCCTGGCTTTTATGTTTCTGGTTCCCAGAACTACAGCCACAGCTGTGACTTTGGTGCCTGAGATTGGTATAAAACCCACCACAGGATGCGGGTAGGGAGAGAGAGGTGGACTGTACAGAGCAGTATTTATAGGCAGCACAGCAGAAGGAGTATTTGGAAAAAGCAGAGTCACACTGAAAAAAAATCCCAAAGCCCTCAGGAGGTGAGTGTGAAAGAAGCTGACAAACATATTTAAGCTGACTGTAGCAGCCACTTGGAGAGAACATGAAGTCTGGCAAGACAAATAAGGTCAAAATTACAGACAGCTTGAAGATGCATTTTTTGAGAGAGAAACATGGACAGTCTGTGGACAGAAACACTACAGCAAACAGGCATGAACAGATTGACACAAGAAGGAAAACAGGCTCAATAAGAACAATTCACATCCATTTAGCGCTCAAGTTTAGACTCTGAAGCTTGACAGTTTAGACTGTCATTCCAGGTAAGGCATGGCACTGTGCTTAAATAATGAAGTGTCCAAATTAACTTTACAGCAGGATTTCCAGCTTTCTACTGCTGTAACTTCTGAATCACATATTCTAAAAAGATCAGTGATTTGTATTTACAAACTCAGTATTTATACCACCCAAAGTAATGAGCCTTCAGGTACAACAAAGGACAAGTACAGCAATTCAGCTTGATGGATGTCGAAGCATGGGAACACTCACAGCTGCAAAGCAGCGTGCAGATCTGAGCATCTGAAGGCTGCTTCTAGATTCAAGCTGCACAAGCAAAACCTGAGTTTGCTCCGGAGAACCAGCTCTGGTACAAAGCAAGGCACTGGAAATCAGTTTAGGAAGGGATGGTGAAATGGCAGTGGGAGCTTATAGTTGTGACTGTTACTCCAGTTTGAGTACAGAAAGTTTGGTTACACATTTAGAATGAGTAACTAAAGCACTAAATAATAACTAAAAAGATGTTTATTCTTTGCTCTACCAGGAAGGGTAGTTCCTCCTCTAAAATGCACCAGACAGCAGGGTCTCCCCCCCGTGTGGTGCAGGATGACTGCTAGCCTATGGCAGTTTGCATTTAGACTTACCTCTCTCTGCAGTTTGCGTTTCTCTGCTTTCAGTTCATCTTCTACTCTTTCAGCATTTTCAGCAGCAGTTTTGTACCGGGCTACCTGACCTTCCAATCGTATTACCTAAGGTGAAGGCAAATTTTTTGAATAAAAGGCTGTACCATGAAGTTACTCTAAAGCTTTACTCTTCCGCTAGTAGTTAAGCAATAACCAGAGAGATGCTCACTTTTTCTTTAACAAAATAAAGGCATATTTTGAGGAAAATAGAAAGAAATATATATGTACACCAAGGAAGCCTGGCCATGGTAACTTACTCCAGACCTTTTATACATACCCATATTTAATATGCATCCAGAAACAAAAAATACAGTCTATTGACTAAATTTATCTTAGCAAGAGTATCACTGAGATACTCTGGACAATAGCAAACAGTCAAAATGGAAGAGTATTGTATAAAATCCATATACAGGACACCACATGCCAGGAGCCATTTAAAAATTGTCGATAGCTAGGCATAAGAAAGTGTTCTGAAGAGTTCAGTACATGCTCTCAATATACCTTTGACTTTGAATATTTTTCCTTCAGTGAAGATGAATCATATATTCACTCTTCCACATACATAAATGAAAGTATTTTACTCTTAGTAGCCCTGATGCGCCAACACTCCTGCTTCTTATTTTAAGGGAAAGTCACATGAATCATTATTTCATTTCTCATGTAATAAAATAAAATTTCTCTTTGTGTTCTCACCACGCCTAAACAAACAGAACAAGCTAAAAACTTACATTCTGCTCCAATGCTGTTATCTCTTGCTCAGACTTTGCTAGTTTAAATTTGAGATCACTGATCTGTCTGTTGGCATCTCCTACAAGAATTGCAGATTTATCAAAGATGTCAGAACAAGCGTTAACAGTGTCCAGTAAGTCTGTCATAAAATTTCCATGCTACCGGAATCTACTTGGGGCAGCAGCAGAGCAGCAAGTGCTCTATGTCCAAAAAGTGCCCAGTGGATTAGGCGCTATTCCCAGTCTTGCCCAATTCCCTTCTGACCACCCCGAAAGCAGAATTAACCAGGAACCCAGCCCAGCTCTCCTGGGGAACATGAAGGAGATTGCCAATTGCAATCTTGCTCAAGCCAAGGATAATTGTTCCTTCACCTCTAGCAGAGGTGCATGGCTGGCTCCCATGAACCAAAGGCTCATTTTCACTCTGAGCCACGTGGTTATCATACAGATACATTTTCTCACTCACATGCAGGACACAAAAGTTCCCTTAAAATCAAAATGCAGCTCACTTTGGAGGTCAATCATGTGCATGTCTGTCCCATTTTCCAGAACTTCATTTTCTGACTGTGTGTTTTCCATCTTGCCATTCTTTTGCTTTTCTTCCAGTTGTCCCTTTAATTTTTTAACCTGAAGGACACAAAATAATCAGTTATTAAAATCAGTAAGGAAAACTGTAGCTCAGTACTCATTCACTCAAGTATTATAAAACAAATTATTTTTTAAAATGTAAATTCAAACAAAATTTTTGTTACAAGATCATTTCCTAGAAATTCTTTGGACAAATGACTCATCATATTTTAAGTATCAGTGCTTATGTATAAATTCAGGACCAAACATAATGAGTAGAAGATGACACTTTTATTAAAAAGCCGTAAAAGTTCTGTAGGCACATTCGCTTAAAACATTCTTAAAATCCCCAAACTGTGTTTGGTTGTGTGTGAAGTCTCAAGGCCAAGGATATAGCCCATATACGAAAGCACAGTGTCCTGCAGAGAAACAGATCAGCTGAAGTTTTTTGAATAAGCTTTATAATCTGCTATGGAATACCATGGTAGCAGCAATAATTACTTTCATTGCCATTTATCCAATTACTATAACTCCTCCAGCATTTTTTCTGAACAGCCCGTCACCCACAGACCCACCAATCAGGAAGGCTTACTCTTTGAGATAAAATTTGCTTCTACAATTTCTGTACCATATTTATTTTTCCCTTGTGCTTGGCCAATCTGAAGCATTATTTTTCAGGAGCAGTCCTGGAAAAGGAGTTGTAGGTGACTAAGGACACTGAATGCGACTGGTTAGCAATATGGAACAGGCACACTGGGTCGTATCTTTCTTCCCCTGTATCCTGAGTTAACGTGCAGGAGAAACGTTGCAGAGGAAGAATAAAAGTGGCAAGCAATGCAGCAAGTCCACAGCAAGAGCAACCCAGCACACGTTCTGAAAGGCAAAATGGCACTGCTGTTCTATACCTTACGTCAGGGCTATTTTTTTTTTTTTTTTTATAATTTTCTTAATCTATACTATTCTTTATCATAATTTAGCAAACACACGGCATTTCAGTTTTCCTGTGATTACCTGGTCTAGCAAGGATTCTCGTTCATCAATGAGTTTTTTCAGCCTGTCTGAAAGAGAAAACTGAAAGTTCAGTGCTGATTTGATCAAGCCACACATTTCAGAGTGCATCTGATATAAGACTGAACAGTTAAGATTAGTGAAACTAATGATGAAGGTAGTTATGCACGTACCACAGGAAATGAGGCCACAGACAGGGCTGGGAAGGGGCTGCAGCCAGGGGAGGTTATGTCATTCTCACAGAACATGCTTGTCACGGCAGTAGCAGCACCGAGCTGCATGCAAAGAGGCTAATCTTCTACGTTAGGTTAGCATGCAAGAACTCTAGGGTCAAACACAACTGCAACACAAAATCTCACAAATCTTTATAGTTTAACATAATGAAAATACTGTAAACACCTATAATCACAGCTAAGCACATTCTCAGCTCTTTAAATCTTCACTTCTTTTACTAAACAGCATGGCAATGGCACTTTTGTTATCTCCAGTATTATGACCAGAAAAACATTTGCCCATTAAATTATTTTCGTTTCAAACTCAGCTGTCTGGTAAAACATTCTTTTCTCTTTAATCCTTCATAGTTCACCTGGTCAAACATCAAGCAGGCGATGGGCAATCTGGACCAACTGTTGTGCTACATTTGAACTTGCAAGTACTACAGATCAGCACATGGATATGTGTGGCATTAATTAATAAAGTGCACACTATAGAATGAGACAACTGGAGAAAAAAAACCCTAGAAAGTAAATAACAAAATCACTTGGGTTTTTTCTTCCCTACTGAGGGGTGCAAAATGTGAAAGCATTTTAGCAGGTACTCACAAGTTTCCTTATCACTAAAATTGCTTTACCTCATTAATTAATAACCTTAGTTTGTTCAGGTACACCTCAACGGAAGTACACTGGAACATAGCATTCAAATACACTTATCAGAAGAGGATATATTGCCCTCAGACAGGTCTCACTCCGTAAGTCTGACGTGTATGTTTATTGCAGGTTTATTTAGCTTGCCTTCCCTGCCAGCAAGCATCCACCTGCGCAGAACCCAGGGTGTTCAGAGCTCAGCTGCACATCTAAGGCCTGCCCTGTTAATGAAATGGTTACAATCCAAACATCACTCAAGGAAAAGGTCTTTTTGTAAACTTAAGGAAAGCAATTGACAAATTACAGGTAAGAGGCTGGTGGACTTTTACTATAGAAATTCTGCTGGTAGACTTAACTATTTCTGAAAAACTTTAAAAATACCAGTTCTCATTTGTTGTTAAATCCTGAACAGGTCAAAGTCTTGTGGTTCCCCCTTTTTTCTTGTTAACACAGCAGTAAAAGGAGTAAAGAGCTGAATAAAATCATAGGGAAAACTGTTCTCAAGATTGTCCCTCTATACTGCAGACATGTACAGTCTTGTTAGCTAGTAATAATGGAGTATGTTATTCCCCTTCTGGGTATACAAGTTCCCATACACCAGTCGTCATTCTAAAGAACCAAATAAAACCTTTACCTTGGCTTCTGATGCAATACCCAAATACAGATCTTAAAGTGACATTCCAGTTCCGCAGTTCTATGCGTTCATTTTGAACCTCCTCAAGTCCTATTTTTTTTTTTAATTTTTTTTTTAGCCATTTGTAACACTCCCAACATTGTTACACCTGAGCATTGCTATGGAAAAACAAAATGAACAAAAACAACAAACAAGCCACATTTTTGTAAACTATCACGAGTAAGAAATTTACAAGTACAACCCCCTTCAAAATCATAAAACAATTTCACATATCTATATGGGAAGAAAAGGAAGTTTAAGACAAATTCTGTAAAAGATGAAAGACTGAGAGGAAAAATAAAGGTCAATGAGGAGAGCAAATAGTAAAAGAAAGGTCTGAGATATTCAGACTTGGACAGAGAGTTAGGAGTCACAAGTCAGCAGAGACCAAAAAATTAAGTTCTAAGTTTCAGAAAGAGAACGAGGACTGATGCAGAAGGAAACCTCTAGGCCACTACAAAATTAGCCTGAACTTACTGACTCCAAAAGGGCCAAATAATCCACCTTGTTCCTGAAAATAACTTAGTTGTGCACACCGCTAAGTAACTTTCATTAACAACCACCACTGTGGGGTGAAATGCCTGCCTGAAGAAAGGACACCTCCTGCAGCTTCCAGTGATCAGCTCCTCACAACCTCCTTCCCTGCAAAACGGATGTCAGCATTTTGGGATGAACCTTCAAATCTCACCTCACCATCAGTTCTCTCTCCCCTCATTATAGACATCTATGCACCCCACTGTGACAGATGACATGCTGGCAGCAGGATTCACAAGACCACATCAAAAATCAGTTTGCTAAAATGGCCATTCATGTAGAAAAGTTTTCTGCATGTATAGATGAAAGTCTCTTAGGTTTCACTTATCTTGAAACCACACGAACACAGAACACTAACTTTAATAGGTATCTCTGCAGAGTCACCTTAATTTTGCATTTAGGAGACATTTTTCCAACATATCAAGGATCTGAGGACCTTGAGAAGCGGTGAGCAGAAAAAAAGCAATCTACTGAATTAGGACAGCTAATTAAAATTCTCATCTGTATGTGAAATAAGGATAATGGCTGTACAAAGATACTACAATGAATAATTGGAGTGTGACATTCATCTCACTTAAATTTCACTTTGATAACGATTCCCAGGCTACTCACTGCACCAATTCATGGTTTTCCTAAGCAAAGGAGCTTAACAGAGGGCTGATGCATGGAGCTGGGCCCTGGGAAGGCCTGGGAAAGCAGGACACAGAGAGGGAAGGGTAGTGGTTACCAGTGCTATTGCACAGGCCTGTTTGTAAGTAAAAAACTACTCGTGTTACCTTGGCATTGTGGTTGACTTGAGGTATTGCTAACTAGGGTGCTGCTTCAGTGGTACAGTTGACCTAACATCCCCTAATCAGCCACAGATCCTGAATGTCTCTTCCTGCTTGGAGGGGAGCATGGGGTGAGAAGCAGCTGGTTTTAATCTGTATGACTTGCATAATGTGTGGCCCAGCAAGTAATTGGTCCTGATGCAAATAAAAAGGGTAAACTGTACTTGGGAGGGTGAGAAGACATCCCATGAAGTCACACCAGCAGCCCCAAGCAGCTATTCAGAACAGCCTGCCTGTTCCCAGTAAAACAGCTCTTCTAGTTATGTAGCACAACACCGTAAATTTAACAAAGCTGCAGAAAAATGTATTTGACACTATATAGATTCAAATAAATATTTATGCAGATTTATAAACAGTGCTCTAGACAGGCAATTGAAAGTATAAAATATGTTTATTTCAATTATATACAGCTCAGTACATTTTGATATACATCTTGAAATTTTGCAGTCTGTGCTTCATCAACTGTGTAACATCAACACAAAGTACAGCCTTCCATAGCCCCCTCCCCAGCTCCTCAATCCCCATTTCCCTGGGACATTCATTGCTTAAAAAATTCATTTAACCTTGTTTTAAGTATGCAAAATATGCATACTTAAAATACGCATCCCGAACACTATCAATGATGCAAGAAAAAATATACACCAATGGTATCAAAGGGTCTAATCAATACCAGTAATTCAAAGCAATCCAGCTTTTCAAAAAGGCATGGGGGCTAGTATACACAACAATCATCTTTGGTCCAATATCCAACAAGAATTAAGACATGCAAAGTCATCTTCTTTCCAGAAAGGAAGAGGTAAGAATTTTTCAGAGACAAAAACATTCTTTCAGAATCATAGTTTTCAAAAAAAATACAATGCAGTAAGGAAATGCAACTTTAAACAAAAATATACTTGGAAAAATAGATATTTAATATATTCATAGCTAGGCAGTACTTGATAGCAAGTTGAAGTACACATTACAGTGTATATTGACACTTTCTTCAGAAAAAATAAACCCATGTGAGACATGGTGCAAAAGGCCTATTGTGGTACAAAGTGCCTAGAAGAAGTAAACACGTATATATTCATTCCTTTCAGCAAACTAAGACCTGTATGTTACATTTTCCTCAAACTGTTCTTCCAAAGTGTTTAGACTATGCAGATTCACAGTGATCTAACTATACTTTGGAATATGACCATATTAGAAATACACACCAAGTGGAATAAGAGTATCTTTTCCACAGTAAAAAATAAATTGGTTCCAAGGCTTTAATAATGCAGAAAGAAGTTTCAACATCAGATCAGTGTTGCTGATCTACCGAGTTCCTTCATGAAGTGTTAATGTGCTTCCTGTAGACCTAATGCATGTAAGTACGCAGAAGTATGCATATAAGTTCAAAGGTCCAATGCACATAAGTACATTCAAGACACCTATCATCTAGGCTAGACAAAAATATAATTTCCTATAGAAATTCCTCAGCAGCAGTTATCCACACTAAAAGTACTTTAATTGCAAGACAGTCTGAATAGTTGATTTGCAAAGCTTGCTCTTTTGGTGATAAAACTTTTAACCTGAGAAACAGCAAACCAAACCCATGCACGATTACTTATGGCTAGGTATGTCAGTGAATAATTTAATACTTGCATAATTACCACTTCATATAACGTTGTATTATGATGAGAGTTACCTATAAAGACAAAACTTTAAGCGTATTCCTAAGGTCTGATGTATTGTGCAAAGTGCATGCTTCTGTACTGGGGCTGATCAAATGGCATATAACTCATGTAGTCTTGAGACTTTGAACTTATGATATTGTACAGTCATCTCTGGATTTACCCTTACCCCTTCTACCACCCTGCAAATCCTCCTTGCTTTCATCCTTGTTATTGTCAGCACTTTCCAAATCCTGTTCCAAAACTTTTTCATCTGGTATTTTTCCCACTTTAGTAGAGTTTGATGATTTGATTTCATCTTCCATCACATCAGTCTTCTCATCAGTTTTCCATGATGATTCCCCTTGCAAGAGCCCTGTTTCTTCAAGCTCATCTCCTTCTTTATGCTGCAAGCTGTCATCTTCAGTTTCTATTTTGTTTGTTCCTTCTCCAGCTTCACCTGTTTGGGCAATTTTTCCAACAGCACCATTTGCTCCACCACCCTCTTCTTTCTGTGTATCAGCTTTCTCTCCATCACATTTTTCACCAGTTTCTAGTATCTGTTTTGACTCCTCATCAAAATCAAATGCATCACCATCATCTTCCAGTCCTTCCTCTGCTTGACCCTCCAGTTCAACTTTTTCACTAACATTTTCATCCTGCTCTGCTTTCTGTGCCAGGGAATTATCTGCACCTTCCTCAGAAACAAATCCACCACCATGGTGGCCTGCAAGCTTTAAGTCTTGCTCATTTTCTTCCAGTGTTTCTTTATCAACTTTGTTTTCAGCAGTTACACTAACAACTACAGCTGACTCCTCTTTGGATTCACCTTCCTCTTGTTTAACGACATTCTGCACTTCGTGGTCTAAAGGGGTATTTTTCTCTCCCACTGTATCCCCCATTGTTTCTTCATTACACTGAACTGTTTGAACTTCTACCTCTGGCTTTAAATCTTCTACCCATTCTCTCCTACTTCCCTTTTCCTTCCCAGACTCATCCCCTGTTTCCAATTCTGACTTCTTAATTTTGTCATCTAAAAGACTTGGGTCTAAACTGGTTTCCTGAGCCATCACCTCCTTCACAACGTCTGCGTCTGGCTCTGCCTGCTGCAGCACACTTTCTTTTCCCTCAGTAATACAGCCTACAGCCTCCACAGATGCCTTATCTTGCCTACCTGTTCCTGCAGAATCTGAACACATCTCTAACTCTTTTACTAATATTGCCTTCTGTCTGTCCATTTTAGCCGTAGCATTTTCAAGCTCAGTTTTATTTTGCATGTTTTGTTCCTCTGATGATGCTGAAGAACTGTCCTCTGAAAAAACTGGTTGGATATGTGCCTGATATCCTCCACCTTCCTTTTCAATTGTATCTGCTGGGACACCACTTTCACATCGTCGTGTCTCCTCCAAACCCACAGACTCCGTTTCCCTTGTCTGAATCTGAGCTGCGTTTCCAACCTCATTTTCTTCTTCAGCTCTATAACCTGCCGTTTCATCGGTTCTTGCATCAGTGCAGCCTTTGCTTTCAGCAAGTTTTTCCTCCGAGACATTTGTAACGTTGTTTTCAGCACTTTCTTCTGAATGCTGGAGTTCTTCAGTGTGACTCTCCACATTTACCTCTTTGCTAAGCATGCCTGCTAGTGTAATCTCCGGTAGCCCTGCCTGGTCAGAAACCAGCTCACAGCTCTCACTTGTAATGTCAGCTTCTTGATCCATTTCATTATCACTCAAGGCACACCTAGTTTTAAGATCCTCTTGTTCTTCCTGTTTGGGTGCAGCGTATTCCAGTTCATGCTCTGTACTGAAGTCACCATGCATTTCCTGAGGAGTCTCAAAAATCCGATGAACTTGCAGAGCACCCAGATCAGAGTTCTGATTTATCCTTGCATTTAAGTCACAGTGTTCAGCCTCCATACTAACAGGCTGCTGGACTGCTGTGCCTGCAGACTCTGTCACCTTTCTCAAATCATCTGCGTCACTATCACCATTTGAAGAAGTGCTCCCTGATACACGTTCAGTAAGGCTTACAATTTGTTCTGTACACCTACTGTCTGATAACATCACTGTTGACAAGGCATCACATTCTTCAACCATTTTTTCTGCCTTTGCATTTTCATCAGCATGCAATGTCTGTACTTCCTGCTCCTCAGACTCCTCTCTGTGTTCCTCATGCTCAGTATTCTGCAAGATTTCTCTTTTCCCCACATCCTCCAAAATCTCATTTTTCATGTCCACTTCATTGGCTTTGCCTAAAAGACCATTGAGAAAGTTGAAGGGACCAGACCACTGCACTTACCTCCCCATTTAAAACCCGAAAGAGAATGAATCAAAGAATAGGTTAATAAGAGATCAGCTTTTGCCAATTACGTGAGGCAAAGCAGCGATTGAATTAGTAAGGGTCTGGGGTTTTTGATCAGTGAAATTCACCACCACCCTCTCAAAGCAAGAAGTCTCTGGTGCTGGCTTGTATCTTCATAAAGTAAAAAATTTATGCTCTTGGCTGTGTGAATTACAGCTTTTGTAGATGAGAACAACTGTTTCAAGCAGTGCAATTTAACAGTAATACCTGCAGATGTAACACTAGAAGTAAAGATGATTTTTCCCTCAGCACTGCTCTCTACAGCTTTAACCCTGACACCACTTTATGCATGCATGAATGTCTGATGCCATTATAATGAAGCAATGAAAGATTATTCTGTAATATTTTGCTCCTAAGTATCATAAACAGGCATCATCAGTGATGCATCATGACAAACTGAACATAAAATCTGATTGGCAAGCGAATGGTTCAGCTGTTTAGCATTACCAACACCAATCAAAGCTCAAGTACTTGGTGGCCCTTACAGCCACTTCATCCACCCAAAGGGATGGGAACTTCTGTGGGGTTTTTTGGATATAAACTTTACCTTTTTTTTTTTTATTTTAGGTAACAGCTTTTCTTCAACTTAGATTTAGAAGCAACGGATATAAAAACAAATGTTTGTGGTTTCAGCAGTTAGCTTTTGGGTCTATGTTGTAGCTATTTCAAAAAAACAGGATAAGGAGAGTTAGAAAACGTATTACACTTAAAAATACACCCTTACCTTGGTTTTCATGTTCTGTATTGTTTCCACACAAAAACTGATTAAGAAAAAACAGCTCGAAGCAAGGTAACTTGCATTTACAACAGTTGGCTGCCTCTTGCTATTTATTAGCATGTTCATTTAGAAAAACAAACAAAACACCCCCCATAACCAAATGTATTATTTCCTTTCCTTACACTAGTATAAAAGTTTCAGAGTGGCCATTCACCACAACTGCGTAAAAAGAGTGTTTTTGCCAGCCAGATTTCTCCTTCCTAATGCTATCCATCTTGTTTCTGTTCTTTGAATTTAAGTGTTAAACCAACAAGTAAAAAATGAGTAAGTATTATGATTAACTGCTTAATAGTACAGCACTGTTGTTCAGCAGACACTTGCAGTTCTCCTGTGTATCAATGAACCAACGTACAAGTTCTTTATAGGAAACTAAAAAGCTTTTTTTCCTGATTCTTTAAGGTATGTGCTGAAAAATATTGCACAACAGTCGGATTATTCTGGGACAATTTTCAGATGCAGGGTTTAAATAGTAATCTCAATGATGGCTACTTATCTGTAATGGAATATTTGTATTTTCGTCCTTTGTTGCCTTGAATGGGAAATGAACCCTGCCTTTGCAGGAAACTGCACAACATACTTGAAGTGGTAATCGATATTAAGCAGAAAAATGCACAGGAAGTGATTCAACAAGTAGCATGCTGCGTGATGCGTTAATTGTCCCACTAACAAATGCCCAAACTCCAAGCAAAGATGAATGAATGGATGGATGGACAGACAGGAAGACATGAAGGGACAATACAGCACTTACCTAGCGTCCCATCTCCTCCTGCCTTTAATGCCTGAGTTGTGCCTGGAACAGTCTTGGAAGAATCCAAGTGTCCTTCATTATCAGGAATGTCTGACGTCTCCCCGTTGGTGGCTATGTCAGAGTCTGGGATTATTCCATGTTTCTGTGGAGAAGCAAAAGCAATGCTTTAGAGCCTGCTGCTCAGAAAGGGGAGGATTGTTCAAGTGTTCTTGATATTCTGAATAAACAATTGCTTTAATTGCTCCATTAAACATGGCTGGAAGTCAGAAAAGAGCACAGAATATTACAGTTCTCAGTTTAGCCTTTATGATAGAAAGCATGTGATCCCAGGTTTTTTGTAAATGTAAATCTGCTGCATAAAGTGTCCCTCAGAGAAGCATCTCCCACAAAAGCAACTACTTAATACTATAGTCTATACTAAAAGCTCACAGTCAATATTAGAGGGAAGGACTTCATACTGAAAATCCCTGAAATAGCAACTTACAGGACACATGGAATCGCTGCTAGTGAGCTAGATTTATGTTTTCTGCAAAAACACACAGGAGGAAAAGGTCAACAGTGGAATATAAGTTTATTTTATTCCTCTTGCATACCTTCAGTTGCTCCTTCAGCACAACCACTTCATCTCTAAGGTCATCCCGCTCACTCCTTATGGAATCAAAGAAATCTTTCTGCCTCTCTAACGCCTGAGTTCCCAACACAGACAGAGGGCGAGGAGATATGAAGAAAGGAAGGGAGACAAGTAAAGACCATGAACAGCAAGTGTAAACAAGCATGAGTAGATTTAAGATATTCGCAGACTGATGGAATCAGCATGTATGAAAAAGGTAAAGTTTACAGGTTAAAGGACCAAGTTTACAAACACACAGATAAGCTTCAAATCCAAGAAATGCACAGCTTATTCAATAACCAGGAATTCCTGCTAAAGACATCCAGAGTCCAATCTTTCATTAGGGATCCTTCAAATGAGGATCCACTTTTCATTCTTCTCTGCTAGACAAGTTAATTCATGTCCTTATTACTTCAACACACACATTGAAAACCCAGTGCCATTCCCAAGTGTTAATAGAAGGGAATGAAAGTGGATTTTAATAGCCCTTTTATTCCATGGGCTACCACCATGGGTGCAGTAGATCTCAATTAATTTGCAAGCTGCCATTAAGTCATCTTTAGACTGGGACGTACCATGTGCAAATGCATATTTTGCTACTGAATCCCCCCCAATAGGTCTATGTAAGTACAAACAGAACAGAAACAGAAATTAAACAATTTGGAGTTGCAAGTTGCTGGACATCGTAAGCACGGGCAAGTTATCAGATTTCTTTCTCTTATATTCAGAAAGTCTTTCAGTGCCCATGGTTAGAAAAGAAAGCCATGCTTTTCTTTAAGAGTGGGTTTCCATTTGGCTTTGATGGAGTGTGGGAAGGGATGAGAAGCAAGGGAGACATGGAGGCTTTCATCCCAATAGCCCATAAATAGCTCTGTTGCGTCTTCATCCCACTCCAGTTTCTGCTCAGTCTGCAGATTACATCTGAATAAGCGAAAATTCAGTGCTGATGGAATTGCGTTATAAATAGCACTTCCTTTCTCAATATGGCAAATACAAATTATGCACCACAGCAAATAAATTACCCTAGGTTTTGAAATCAGACCAGCTGCTAAATTCTTCTTGGATTTTATGATACTGGCCAAAGACAAAATTTGCTATTTGCTAGTTCACGGGTAATTTAGTAAGACAGCCACACCAAGCAAGGTCACTGAGGAGGATTTTATTCATGAGGTTTTGCAAAAGCGGGATCAGCTGGAGAATGACAGTGCCACTCTGAATGCATTTCAGAAGCTGACAGTCCTACCCCTATTTTTTTGTCTTTCCACTCTATTGTCTCCTGAAGATCAGAAATTTCCCTGACATAGCTCTGCTGTTTCTGTTGCAGCTGTTGGATTTCCTGAGAGACGGGAGCAAAACAAGAAGACAGAAAGCAGGTAACAGATTAACAAAGAAGGTCAAGATTGCAGTGATGCCAAAGAATGAAAAAAGTCAGGTGCTAAAGAGTATCTGCATGCACAGGTTCACAGTTTCTGACATCTCAACTAAGCCTATGCTCCTGAAAATAATCTTACTGTCCATGAAATGACTTAAAACAAGTTAGACCGTTCCATCAGTTTCCCCTGCATCTCCACAAACAGCTGTTCAAAACACAGCTTGTATCATCTTACGGACAAGGCAAAACAGTCCAACTTCAGATAATACTTATGAAAGTATTATTTCCATTAGCCAGCTCTGAACCTGTTCAGCCTGACATACTAAGATTTCTTCAGGTGAGATATTTGAGTAGGGAATAAAATTCTCCATGCTTCACCTTCTACACTCCTACTGCTAACCGCCAACACACCAATCAAAGAAGTCATAAAAAAAAAAGTTACTTACTGCAAGCATTTCTTCTCTTTGCTTCAAAGCCTCTTTGATTTCTGTGAACTGAAACTGCAGTATGCTATGAGCATGCTTCTCCCTCTCAAATTCCTATGAATAATGAAATATTAATTACATTTTTATTAATCAAAAATAGCATCCCACAGGAAAAAAGAGAAAATAAGCCTAAACACAATGAAAATGTTTACTACAATGCAATTCTTGAATATTCCTCTAATCACAGTCCCACAAGAGTACAATTTTTATCTTATTTGTCCTTTTTTCAAGAAAGTATTATTCCATAAAATATAGAAATGACAGACATAGTTTAGCCAGTTTCATAAGCTAGGCAGCAGGCTGGCCATCAATAGCTCTTACACTTAGGTCCTACAGACTTCAGAGATGAATGGATGGGAATTTAACCCAATCTTTCTACACAGCTGTGTCCTAAAAGTTACCTAGACATTGTGGACTCTAAAAAACCAAAAAACCAAAATAAACCCCCACACTATCTTCTAGGAACTATGTGTTTTGAAGTGCACTAGGTCAAATGCCCCAAGCTAAAATGCCAGTTCTGAACAGCTAACGTAAGCCACAGCTTTATTATTTAACACCAACTCACTGTCAGATGCTGCACATAAAACTTAACAACACTCAACCACATAGCTGCCTTAACTATATAAACTGCACAACTCTCTCAGAGGGCTTTGGAAGAGACTCTCTAAAAATGCTCCAGAAGTCACTATGAACAAATCTTTTGTATTTATTTTAAAAATGGGATATAAAAGGACATGTGATAATATCAATGTAGCTTTACTATATAAAAACATTTCTTCACTTCTTCAGCAATTGCTTTATAACACAGGAACTTAGGGATGATTCCCATATTTACGATCGCAAAACACACGATGTGCTGCTATTCCACTTGCTTTCACAATAACTAAAACAGTTTAAATAAAACTTATTTAAAATCTTGAATAGTAATTAAGTTGTCTCCTCCCAAAGGTCTCTGCCCCCCCCCCCCCCAACACCCCTCTGTTAAATAACATGCCATAGCTATATACATACTTTACTTTTTTCTTCATATTGCCGCCTGGATTCTGCCAGCTGTTCTTCTAACTCTAAGAGTGCATCCTTCAGGGTATCTACTTGGTACATGAAATTTGTTTTTTCATTGTCTAGTTGAGCATTTGACACCATAGCCTTTTTATACTTCTCTTCAACTTCGGCTAGAGAGTCCTGCAAAGAATAAGCAGCCACAGAGTCAGTTATAAAGGACACTTTGCCAGTCAAGACCTTCAACAAGAAAATTAAATACTAAACCACAAGAATGTTAATTACTCCTATGGAAACCAATGCCAATCATGTGCTAGAGAGGCTTACCAACTTTCTCAAGGTGAGGATGGCCTCCCCTCTGTTCCCACCAGACTTCTGTCTACAAGCAAGGAACCTTACCTCAGGATGGATAAAACGTTTCCTGTTCTCTGCTGCTTCAGCTTCTGCCTTCTCAGGGTTTTCTTCCTTCCTCCTCCCCCCGCCCCTGCATACTGGCAGCTCAAAGCAGCTGCTCGAGATGACAAATTGGAATTTTTTTTTTTTAAAGGTAAACTGGCCTTGATATAAGATCATTTTAGATGCCTTAGGCCTGAAATTAATGCATTTCACAGAAATTTCAGGGATCCCTGCAGTGTGAGAACCAGTAAATACACTGACTCAGGAATTAGAATTTGCTGTGAAAAAGCTGCAGCTTTTGGGACCTGATGCATCATTTTTCATTAGGTTTCCTATCTCACAACCCTTCTTCACAAATTTACTCTGTAAGATACAATACCCAGCGTCTTGAAAACCCCTCCTATCAACTTGACCTGAATATAAGATACGGAGATATTTATAAAAACAAATGATGGCAAAATAAAGATCAAGGTGATTTTCCATATCGTGTGGTCAAATTTTGCACTATTTTAATACAGAAATAAAAGTGTTACATAAACAGTGCCAATACACAAACAAGGAGGACACTCACATCAACATTTTAGTTTAGAGGTCAAGCAACTTCTCTTGGAACTTAAGTAATTCTAATAATTCCATCTAAAAGCAGAGGTGAGTTTCATATACTCCCTTTAACACGGGTGACAGTTATGAGACAAAATTAAGTCTGAATCAGTTTAGTTCACATTTCTATTAACAAATAAGATAATTTGTCTTTAAGGACATGAATTTGTACAGTTCCAAACACAAACTGTGTTTTGGTGCACTTTCCAGCCCAAGGATGAGAAACACCAAGCACAGGAAAGCCACCAGGATTTGGAAACGGCCGTATAATGCAGCCTCAGAAATTTGCTGAAAAGGAAGTATATGCAAGTTAGAAGTTAAGGCAGTTGCTGCACCACTCCTCCAGCATGCTGTTGTGTTGCCTTGGCATCAAGCGATGCAGCCTAGGTACAAATCACCACAAAAGGCAGCCTAAGGGACATGAACTGAAAAGTGCCCTGCAAGTTTTATGTACTGTGATTATTTTGCTGCACCTGCTACACAGTGATCAGTGGAAAAAACAGATTTTACAGGAAAAGGGCCAAACTCCTCTTTTTCCATTGACAACTCAAGATGGCAGCATCTTCACCTGTCACAGCACCGAGCAGATGACACAGTCTGCAATTAATGCTGATAAACGCTGCATTACACACTTGGATTTCTACACACATATTTGTAAGACTGCCTTTTCCAAAAAACGCAGCTGATGTTGCTGCTCATTTATGAAGCGGTGGTACACAGATGCACAAGTTAGTTGTTGCACCAAAACCCCTTTACAGCTTCATGGAAGTAGTAAGCACTCCTTTAGTGCCAACTGAGATAGAAGAGTGTGCAGTTTTTACAATAATTGTTTAAGGGTGTCTTCTGTGATCTAAATATGAAAACAGAATGACAGTTGCCACCTCACATGCACAACTTTTCAAAGGCATGCTAGACCTTATCAAAACAAAAACATACAAGCTTTTAAACTCCGATTTTTTATAGCACTGCAGGACATGACTTCTAGTTCATCTTCCAATATTGGGAAGTTTCCTGGATTAGGAAACTATTAAAAAAACCCAATAATTTCAATTTGCTAACAAAATTATCACCTTCTCAAAACAATAAAAATGGCATGCAACAAATAGTAATCAGCAGCCTTTCAGTTAACATTTGGAAGCATTTCTCACCACAATCAGTCTAGGTCATAACAGATACTTTTCCAGTTAATGAGATGCTTTTCACACAATTTACAACCCCTCCCAGAAGCACAGCATGCAAGGTCAGTTCTAGGTCCCACACTGACTCTCTGAATGTTTAGCTAGTGTTAATGATCACATTCCCAGTCTGCAGTAAACCAGTACCTTCATTTCTTTCAGTCCCTGCATGTATTTGCCTTCTACATCCTGAATCTGGTCCTTTAACTCATAGATATCCTGAGAGAAATGGCGAGAAACATGAATGATGCCACTGAAACTAAGGGGCAGAAGTGCAGCTGAGAGGGAACAGCAAGTATGCAAAATTCTCATTTAAGTATTTCTACCACACAGATTAAGGGGTTTGATCCTAACCTGAAGCCTTGCCAGACTTTGACATTTCTTGCTTAGAAGTTTATGCTAATTCTGCTCTTCTTGACTGGAAAACATGAAATCTTCAATGTTAAGGACAACACACAGACCCAGCTTCAAAGCCTCCAACAATTACATACTCCAGCCATACAGCCCTTCTCAACCCCTTTCACCGATTATCACCTTCTTTGAGGAATTCTGGTATTAAGGGTGAGGGCTGCCAAAGCAAGCCTGAAACATCTGTACTAGAGATACAGGAAAGACTATGAAAACTGTATGTCACACAAAATTTAATTGTAAGCCCTATTTCACACTGTCTCTTCTCTTTTGTCCTCGGTCACCAGCAAATGGCTCTCTTTCAGCTGTTTCACAATGCTGAAACTGGAACAGACCTGCTTGTATCTGAAGTCCTAATACAAATTCCAGGTGTTTTAACTGGCTGCCATTTCAGAAGAGTTGCAAGTCACATGGATGAAGGTTAACCAAATTGAGATTCCCCATTTAAAATAGTCTTCAGGATGGAGCATTTAAAAACAGATTACAAAAACAATTTAGCTGTGGACTACTCAGAATAGCACCTGATACGAACACTGGATCACATAGTTATAGGCTATTCAAATGTGTCTAACTCCACAGAATCATGAATTAGATTACAAAATACAGCCCCCTCCTCAAATTAGCATCCAGTAAGTGCAGCGCTTCTTGCATTATTTCAGTCCTATCAGTGTGCTATATTGAGTCCACTTCCTATTTCATTACATTAGGATAAGATGTGTCTGTTATTATCAGCCTGTTCTGCTATCACATGCTGTAGGACTTCACACAAATAATCCCGTGATACACACTAGCTTCCAGCAGCATCTCTCTAATAAAGCTATTCACTTGCCATTTACAGCATACGATGCATTTTGTCAGAACTATCAGGAGTAGGAGACAAGCCAGTTTCTTTTTTGGAAAGAAGTCTAAAGGATATTTAATAATTTATGCTAGTCTGAAGTATTTCTCACCTTTATTTCTCTAATAGATGCTTCTGTATCAGCTGAGATGGATGTATCCCCACTGCCTCTTCGTGAAGAAGTCCCACCCAGAGAAGCTAAGGTAGCTGCTGATAAACTTGAGACAGTACGCGCTCCCTACAATTACACACAGTCAAAAATGGTTATAACTTTTTTTTTCTAGATACATTGTTTTTTTGTATGTTTTTCGAGGGGTGGGGGGTGCGTGATTTTTTTTTTTATTTGAGGGGGAGGTTGTTTTTTGGTTTTTTTTTTTATTTTGTTTTTGGTTTTTTTTTAATTACACACATTACGCTAGCACTTGCACTTCTAAAGATTCTATTAAAATGTAGCTGTCTACCAAGAAAAATCAAAAGATCAAGATTTAACAAGGGAAACTAATGAGTAAAGGCAGATCAGATGTATTTAAGCACTACTGTAAGAGGAGTTTGCATGACTCAGCTTCTAATAATTAATGCTTAATTAGACAAAATCTTTCTTTAGGGGCCAGTATCATCTTGCCAGATATTTTCAAAACTTGTAATAATACATTTTTTAGATGCTTTTGCCTACCTCCCAAGCTCCTCTCCTTTCATGGACATGTAGCTACTCTGCAGCAGTAGCCACATGAACTGTTTTACTGTACTGAGGGTTTGCATTAAGCCAATTTCTCACTACTGCAGTATCTTCCTCTTTTTTTATCATTATTTTTTTTGCATAATACCATAACTACAATCTAATAAACAAACACAGTATTCATGTGGCTTAGCCTAAAGTAATTTCAGCCAACTGCTGTTGATGGTCAACTACTTAACATCTGAATGACCAGAGGTTGAAAAGTTTGTCCTCAAAAATGCAGTAGTAGTAGAAGGCTCCTACAATTCAAATCCACAATGGATTTTATAGAAGATTTCTGTACATTTACTGCGAGTTCTACCTACGAAAAAGAACGTGAAGAAAGAACTATTGCGAGAATAATTCTTAAGATCCTTCTTACCTTCTCAAAGTCTTTTTCTGGCCTTTCCTCAATCTGTAAAACAAACATTTAGAGGGAATCATTAATACAATCAATAAAGGACAAAAGACGGCAGTAAGATATCACAAAGGGAATTCTTAAACCTGTAAAAAACTTCTCATTAGCAATTTCTAGCCCCTCAAAAACAGCCAGCTTGCTCAGAACAGCAGCGTCCTGGCTGTTCTCTCAGGGCGCAAGGCTGGATAATTCACCCCAAATGTCTAAGCAGTAGGTAATTAAGTAGAATATACTTATCGATAAAAACCAATTTGGTCTATTAAGTAAGACAGAGGAATACTTTTTTCCCCCTGATATTCTACATCACAATGTTTCAAACATGAAGATGGCAAGCATTCTATGAGTTAACAGTGCAAGAATACAGAGACTTACACAGGCATGAACTCAAAGCCACAGATATCTTTCCCTGGACATAAAGCCAGCTGCAGGCAACTGCTGTGCTGACATATGCAGCTACCACTGTTTACTTTAGAACAATTTAAAAACATGCCTCAAATGAACCCCAAATAGCAATTTACTTAAGTAGAGAGGTTAAGTTTTTTTAACTGAAAGATCAAGAGATTTCCAGACCAAGTCAGCTTCTTGAAATTACATTTTTTATGGCTCTTAACTTAAAAAAAAGGGCTACCTCTGAAGCCTGCTAGTACATTCCCCCCTGTTTCCAAAAGCAAGGTACCAAGTTAGACTTGAAGGTCTGTACTGTGTCTGCACCACTCCCAAAAGAACAGGGAAAAAAAAAAAAAAGAAAAAAAAAGAAAAGAGAAAAAAAAGAAAAAAAGAAATCTAAAGCTTAAATCTTCTGGTTAGTATTCTCTGCTTGCGACAAATGGTGACTGTGACTTCAAGCAAAGATCCAAGTAAGGCTGAGACTACAAAAACCCTTAAGACAAATATCGGGGACCAGTTCAAAGTCTAAATAAACAGCTCTTTTATTGTTTCAGTAGTTAACTGGAATTTACTGATTCAGAAGAGAGATCCTGCACTAAAACTAGTCTAGAAGAAACAAAACAGCGCCAAAGTAGCATTTAGGAGTACAGAAAATTACCATGGATACAGACAGCTTAAATACTTAAAAGGAAATTACCGGGCAAAACCCACAAACAACCTGAGCAGATTTCTTTCTCCTTGATGGGAACCATCTCTTCAACTTTTTCCTGCTCTGAAACCAAATACACAAGTTCCCAAAAGCAAAAATTCCAAATCAAGTGTTTTGACATTATTCATTTTGCTGTTGAGATGGGGGGGGGTAAGGAAGTATGTTTCACCACAGATTCTTTTTATAAGTACCTCCATCTAAAATGGAACTAAGTGTAAAAAGGACTGAATGAAACAAAAAGTTCAACAGAACTCAAAAGTCCAGATGTCAGCCTCTTCTGGAAACATTCAGCACCACGGTCAAGATGGTTTCCCAAAAGACTTCTGGAAAATTAACAGCTTCCCCAGATAAAGAGACAAGAGACAAAGGGAACAGTGTTTTTGAATTGGATGGAAAAAAAAAAAAAGAAAAGTAAAAAATCAAGAGAGAACTGATTCTGGGGAAGACAGGGGACAGTTGAGGTTGAGTTGGTGAGCTTCACTGAGACATTGAAAACATACTCAAAAACTACATCTCTTTCCAACCAGTTCACATTTGGCACAGGCTTTTTTTTTTTTTTTTTTCCTCTTTGAATCACACAGAGTAATATGTGTTATTTTTCATATTACCCATGGTACCCTATCAAAAAAAATAATCCCAGGACTGAAAGGTACCTACTACAAATCAGCTTTTTACATGATAACTCATCTTATATCATAAATTCCCTATGAGTAGCATTAAGAAAATATAAAACTTAGGCTTTAAAGTAAAATAAGCCAGACTTAAAGCACTAGACAAACTTTGCAAGGACACTGAATATACAAAGTACTTGGGGGACAGGATGGACGTCTCTGACTTTGGATGCAATAAGAGAGAAGGTCACTAATGAAGGCAGAGAATCAGTTCAGACCCAATAAACAAGACTGAGTGACTTTTGCAAACAGCTTATTATTTTCATGCCAGACAACTCCAAGTGGTGGATTTGGCAGCCTCCTAGTCTGACCAAACACTGTGTTGTGGCAGTGTAAATATCGGCATGTTACCACAGATTAGTGTATACACACACACACGCACAAATCTACATCCAGAAATTGACGTACATCCTTTTGTGAAGTCAACCTTATGGGTTTCAGGGCACATCTCAAAACATTATTTTCCTTAAGCCATTTGCAGAATATCCTCTATTTTCTGAAAAAACGTGCAATCTCAGCTTTTAGTAAGATAAAGAAGGAAGCAAATATTGAGATTGTTTTAATGATGCACATATGTCAAATAAAAGCTTCCATTTACAAAGGGTAAATTGCTGAAGACAATGTGGTGACACACACATATGGCGGACATTTCTACTCCAAGCACTCATAACCACACCTGTGAAGCTTGCAACACATTTATTGCAAAACAGTCTTTAATAATTCTCTACATCAGCGTCACCTTTAGTAATTAAAGCTATTAAGTGACTTCTAAACTTGAAGTGGTTAAAAAACCCACAACAACAAAACACCAAACCAAAAAACCCTTAGGAAATTCATTTTCCCTAGCAATGCTCTCATACATACATCTGTCTGGTGCTGTGAATGGAATACTCAGGGCACTTTCTCTTCAGACACAATAATTACCACTACCAATTTCTTCAACTATTAACATTTTAAAATTTAATCTGTTTTGAGAAAAGCCAGTTCCTCATTCTAACATAGCATCCTTTCATTACAAAGATGCTTCCTGCTACACAACACTTTTCTATGCAAAAAGTCAGTCTGAAAGAAGCAGCATTTAATTTTATGGTAACATGGCAGTGATACACCAAAAGCTGTGAAGACTGCCTTGCAGAAAGACAGAAATCTATTTTAGGTTAGTATTTTACACAGTTTTCAGTCCACTTTTATTCACAGTATCACTCCTTTAAAAAAAAAAAAATGAATTGTGCTCTCCCCAACAGCAGTCAGCCACCAGAGGGAACTCCAGGTTTCCAGCCTTCACCTGGTCCCTGACAAGCCCTTTGGCATTCGATCCAGTAAGAAATCAAACAAAGAAAGCTCAGGAAAGATGTTTATATGTATTTGAAGTTGCGCAAAATTCTCGCCCAAAAGACTCACCTTCCATATTATCAGTCAATAAAGAATACTGTAACGATTAAACGGACTGAAAACAACCTCTCCACCTACACACTACCATAGTCAGCAAATCCCTTCACACAAATACAGCGGCTTTGGGACTTTTCCACATACAAATATGAAGGACTAACAGAATTCCTGCTAGAAGAGGGGATCAATAAAGCAATTCATAGACCTTTAATTTATAGAACATTATATCATTTTTCTTTTCCACAAGGGTATGGGTCTGTCTCTAATCACAAATTACCTTCCTCTTCACCAACAGTATGGGCAATTTGTACTTTAGTGCATAAAAAAGCAGGAAAAGGAAGTAATTTTCCAAGGAACTCCAGCACGCACAACTTTTGTTTTGGCAAGCGGAATAGGTTGCTCCCTGCGAAAAAAGTACAATGGGATCAGAGTTCAGCCTCTTCTGATAGTGATTTCGGAATAAGTCCAGAGCCACATTACAAAAATGTCAGCAATATCAGGGGCTTACCACAGCTGGAAACTTAACAAGAGCAAAACCACCCTACAAGTCTATATATGGATATATTGCCTATTTTTCATAGATAATAAAAACATTTCAGCATAATGCTTGAAAAAGCATTTCTCTCTACTCTGCAGTCAGCTAGCAGGTTAACCCTTGAAGCTCTTTACCACCGGTGAGTGTACAGGCCAAAAGAGAGCCCCCTCAGCACTATCACAGTGCATCCAACGAGATGACTCCCAAACTGAACCTACCAAAAAGAACAGACAGCCTGGGACAGTTAAGCATTACGCTCCAGCTGCAAGTAAAGAGATCTTTAAATTAATGGAAGAATCAAGACTAAAGCACAATTTCAGCTTCCAGCCTCCTAAAGAAGGCTAGAGAAGAAAGGAAATCTGAAACACTTGCTGTTCGATAGCGCCACGTCCTGTGCTCACGTACGAGAACAGTAACTTCAGCATGTTCAGTACGTGGCTCTCACTGCTCTGCTCCATCGAAGATCTCATACTTAGATCAACTTTCTCATAAAAGCAAGGGTCCCTTTTTTTTTCAGTGACAAATCAAATTAAGATAATTTCCTGCTCTTAAAGTAGTACAGCACAGTTTGAAATGGAATTACAGCCCATAGCAAAATAAAATTCTCGCAGTAGGTAGTGCTGAACACAGGATGGTGCGTATATTAAAACTAGAATTAAAAAAAAAAGAAGTATTGCAGTCAGTATAACCCCTCCTACAATTCCCATCTTACCAGTCTGATCAGCTGGGCTGGGGCAGGCGGTAACACAGAGTTCCTTCGTGTTTTTCCAGCGAGAGCCACCTTAACACTAGCAATTAGCAATCAAGCCTTTAAAAGTCAGCAGGAGAAAATCACTGCTGAAATTTGTCAGGTCTAAAGTAGATTTGTCAGAAGTATCCTCACTCAGGAATGAGTGTTACGCCAAACGTCATTGCTTAAACAAACTTATCACTCTCTGAAATGCAAGTTAGCACTGCAGCTAATCCTCACTCTGGAGGGGCCGAAAACACACCCAGACTGTCAGTGGCTGGGCCAGGATACAAGCCTGCCATAAATCCTTTAAGTGTAGAGGAGAGAAGGCAAAACCTGAGCATGCTGATAACCGCTCCCATGAAAGTTCCATCTGTTACTGTCTTCGTTTTATTACTGGTGAGAACATGATAAGCTTCTTCAAATGAAAAAAGCTATTTACAACTGTGCCTTAACGTACAACCTGAGGACTGCACACTTGCCAAGTGGCACTTGCATTTTCAGTCTTGCACTTTGTATGATCACGCTGCTGTCTCTACCAGCCCGTCTGGATGGGCTGCAGGCCAACTGCTTGTGCTTGCTGTTAAGAGTCAGCAGGGAGAGAGTTAATATGAGAGATCATGTTCTCAGGGTAGCAAAACATGTCCTCTCCTATTATTTTGCCTGCCTTTGCTCAGAAATATTCTTCAAATATTTGCTTCAAATATTCTTCAAAATTCTTCTTCAAATAAATACTATTGTATTCTGAATCCATTTCAAATTTATAGATAATTGTTTTTCACTAGTAGTTTAATTTAAGAAAAGAATTCCAGCAATTTATATTAAACAGCCCATCTCAGCTAAAACATGCCACTAGCCCAGGCACAAGATTTAGCTCCATTTATACAGATGGGCCCAATGTTTGCTCTCAGCAGTCTTAAGATCTGTATTTTATATCAAGTATATAGGCTTTAATATTAAACTTGTGTATCTGCAGTAACTGCAAGGACAGCAGACAATAATTACTATTAGGGATAATGGGAAAGATGTTGAAGAAAAATAATCAAACAGCAAAGTTCATGCAGATATAGTGAATTCTTAAAAATACATATAAAGATAAACAAATATGCGCACGTTGCATTTAAGTATCTTCCTAGCTTTTACTGTGTCACAAACATGACAACACAAATGGAACACACGCCAGCAAAGCTGTGCGCAGCAGGAAAACTACTGTCGCTTTTTGCACACTGTTCATTAAACAGTGATGGAAGGGGTAAACAAAATTCTTAAAAAAAATTAAGGGCTGCAGGCAGTGACAAGATACTGTACGCTTTAATTTAGAAAGTGAAATTATATATTGAGAATGGAGAATGATTCAATTTTTCATGAGTTAGCCAGAGTTGGGAACATTTCAGTTTTGGTTTATGGGTATTATTACGCAGAAAACACATGAAAATCATATTTAACTTCAGTGTTAAGCACTCATGATTACAGTACATGGATTTCGTAAACTATCATACACTCAAGTGACATAAGCATGCTGGAAACCCAGCTCTTCAACCCAACAGATACTTCCCCTTTCCTTCCTCCTCTACCAGCCATTTAAAAAGTAAACTTGGAACCAAATCTTTATGTGTGTAAATGCCAGAATATATATATATATAAAGCAGAATCAAGAAAGCATATGGCTCAATACATTCAGGCATGGAACAACTCAGTTTTTGGGGTTAGCAACAGTTCTACTGTAGACTCAATATAGATAAAACCAGCCACTTTTTTCCTCTTTCAAGTTATCACCATCGTCCAAGGAGTTCTTCATTCTTCTATCCAAGTAGATGACATTTCAGGTCTGTAGAAGCAGAAGCAATACACTGCTAAACCCACTGAGAAGACAGGGTGCTCTCAGCATCTTTACTGCCAAAATCAAGTACAGACCTGAAAATGTTACCAAAACGCCTTGGAACCTTTGTTAGTAAAAAACAAGGCAAGTGATTCCTTAATGTAAGTTACAGGAAAAGGCACTGTCCGTTTAATACAGGGGAGGAAAAAAAAATTACAAAAATAAAATCACAGGGTGCTGCTGCATTGACCCCGTGTAGTAATTAGAACTTTTAAGAGCAATGCCACGCCGTTAACAAGGCCTATATACTACCTTGCACTCAGCAAAGCAAAACCCCTGCCTGCAGTGGTTAGAGATCCACTATGGTGTTAACTCTCAGCTCTTCAAGGCCATGGAAATAACAGAAGCTCTTCACACTCTGCAATAAACCACTAATTAAAAAAAAAAAAAAAAAATAGTGCCTATAGCCTTCTTGCAGAGCAGATTCAGCCTGGCGCTGACACAGCTAACCATCTCCAGCCACTTGCACACAAACGGTCCAAAGCGTGAGCAGAGAAATAGAAGCCAAAAAATCCCCTATAGCTCCCCAGGAGGGGCAAGCTGCATTTTGTGATTACCGTAAGGAACTTGCATGAATGACTCAAACTGCATACAAAACCAACATCAATGTACGCATACCCAATTCTTACACTTAAAACTTCCGTGGAATCCCTGGCTATTCTGATTACTTTTTGCTTTGGGGATAATTGAAATTCAGTTTGCAAAGCTGTTTAAGAAGTATTACTAATGTAAGATGCATACTGCAAGAACTCACAGCTCAGGGACTCGGGCTGAGGGACTAATTAAAATACTAATTTATTTATAGCTCACCAGCTGCCATATATTATCTGATGAAAACCCTTTAAAAAATTAAAACCATTTAAAAAAATAAATAATTTTAAAAGGTGGATGTACCCTTGCCTTTAAGATAAACACCAAAACTTCAGAGCATATGGCTCTGTTCTATCAGTTCCATTTTCTTTTGCTCCAGCCAATATATTCGGCTCTTTCTCAGTTAGGAGGACAGCGCTGGCTTGATGATCCAGAGGCTCACCAGTTCCCTGCCTGAAGACAAGAAGTAACCCCACGTGGAGCGTTCAGGCACCCTTCACCATGGGATGCAGACCTACTGCACGGTTCTAATCATGGGAGAAAAATCCCCATAGCGCCCAGGTTTTTGAATCACAGGCTACGTTTGAAGGGGGAACCAGCATGCCAGGGGACATGAGATACAAAGCAACTCCTTAGTGCAGACCATGTGTGTTTACTGAAGAGGAACACTCCAAATGTTTGCGTTACAGCTTACTGTAGCTTCTCTGACTATCCAGATACTCTTTTTTCATTAGTCCTTACAGTATTTAAGTTTCAGCTCCTCAGCAAAGCAACAAAGGCAACAGGATGTTATGACTAGGGAAGTACATCGTGTGTGGTAATTTACAGTATAACCCTCCTCATCACTTTGTATCTCGGGGATGCAGTAGGCAGTATGTGACAGGTCCCAGGAGAACAAGCATATTAAGACTTCACCAGGAGGAACGCTTCCATGAAGCAAAGCCAGTTTACCGAAACTCAGTGCAACACTTCAAAACTCACTCTCCACGGAAGATTAATTTTGTTACAGAACAGTTTACTGTAAGCTGCACATTTCCTCTGAGAGACGTGCTACCACACTCTGCTATCACCACACTATCAGGCTTTGCTCTGAAATTAATCAGGAAAGATATTCAGAGTTGTAAACAGCTATACGGAACAATTAAAAAGAGAAAGCAGCAATATGCTATTGAAAAAATAGAAGGCAATTACTTTATATCTGTAAAAAGCAGGGGAAAAACATAACTTGGTCAACTACAGTCACAGGGGCTGGATAAGCTTTTTAGCATTTGAGCCTTGTTCAGCCGTGACTGCTTAGGAATTCATGATGCTAGGCATGCTGAGTACACGTAATCCTTCTAGCACTTCACCATGCTAAAGACTCAGCAGTGCCTGGCAATCTACAGCCCAACAAATATGTTCAAATCCAATCTCTGGATAGCCCTGCAGCTTTGCAGCAACACAACACCAAAATACTGCTCAGTGTGGAGATACTAAACTACTTGAATGATGCAGTGAGATTTAGGGTTTCCTGATTTTAATAACCAAACTAGCATCAACAACCCAAGCTTTTTCACAATAACCTTGCCAGCATGCTTTATGCCCAACTTAGAAAAAAATTAACATTGTCACTTGAATCCAAAGTGTACTTTCTATTGTAAAAGCATGTTCATCTGCATAGAAATTACTTTTGCAATTTCTTGGCTGGTTCACCACTTCTTCATCCTCAGCATTTCCCGGAAGCTCCAATTAACACCATACATAATAAACCATCTCAGAAGGGACAGTGCCCTCTTTGTACAAAAAAGACCTTGAAGAACAGAGAAATCAAGCAGTTTAGGGACAAAGAAAAATAGAGGAGCTCACCACTGGACTGGCCCGAGCAGAGCTGGCTCTTGAAGATGCCCGAGATCCTGAACCAAGGTAGCAGCTGTACTCAGAAGGCTGTTGCAGGTAAACCAAGAATAGCAAGCGGAGAAAAGAGAAAAGCATTAGAATTGGAAAGGGAAGTGAAAGAAGATTTAGAGCATTACATCTGAAGTTAGTTACAAAAATGGTTACATGCAGCTAGACAAAAGAATAGCAGTGAAAGTCAGAGAACAGACACCTCAACTGTTAATTTAAACATTAAGGCAAGTAGCAATTCCAGTTGACATACCAAGCAGCATCTTGATTCAATTCTTAGAATGACAGGATACTAATGATTTATTTATATATCTTAAGACACCAGTCACAAGTAAAGAACTCAGTCTTTACACAAAGGGCTCAATCCTACTACTCTTCAAGCGCTCTGAGGTTCTCTGGTGAGCCACCTTCCCACATTTCCAACACTGCACATATAAAATGAATTTGTGCTCCACAGGCCAAAGCAAGAAACATCCATCTATGTGGTAATTAAAGTGAAAACTGAGACCAGCTCAGAGACTAAGCACCTCTCCTGCTTTTCCAGCACCTGCAGTCCTCATCTCCTGCCAAAGAAAGTATTTCAGTCTTTCTTAAAAAGCAAACATCTAAGCAGTGATGCAGAACAGACAGGGCTGACTTGTTGCTGACAAGGACAAAGGATGTGCCTACACTGTTTTGTTTCCAGAGGTTATAACTCAGTGGAAGCAGAGAAGGGAAATGAAAGTTTAAAGCGTCAGGGAAACTGAACTAAAACTTATTTTGGAAATGCATTTTAGAATTATTCCCTCTATCTTCACAGATTTCAGAGTAGCAGCTTCACACTCAATCTTGTACTTAGAAATATGCATATGCATATGTAAAAGGAAGTTTTTGATACATTCAGGAAAAAAAAGGAATTAAAGAAGTTTTTGAGGTTTATCAGACAATTTCTGTATTGCTGCTGCCTCAAGGCAACTCTGAACGCAGCCTTTGTGAAGAGGCATGTCAATCCATCACATTTCACGGGCAAAAGCTCGTACCGATGTATGGGCAGGGGCAGCTCAGGGACAGGAACAAGCATGAGGAACTGCTCTGCTCAACAGCTCAGACTATGCTGCCAATAACCTTTATGAATTTATTTTATAGGCACTTAAGATTATCACTCAGATACAAACCCACTGAAATCTAAAGAATTACCCCACTTTTGAGATGCATGTACTCTGTCTTTTTTTAAGGTTTCTTCTATTGTTACCTGGCCATTACAGGAACTCCCTGGACTTCCCAGTTACACTGACAGCCAGGTCTTCCCCAAGCTACTGGAAGACTGTTTCAGCATCATTAGCCACGCTAACAAAGCGGCACAGTATTAAATGAAAATTAAGCTTACAGTACTAACAGAGGATAACAGGGTAAGCTGGAAATAACATCAGCTACAGTACAACCATAAGCTTAGCTACTAGCCACAAAGCATTACGTTCCAAGGTATTCAGCCCTTAGCAAGCTCCTCAAGCAGGGCAGAACATGACCAAGCCATGTCCTCAGATGTCCTATATGAAGTGACACTGGCTTCATGCACCTGAACTACTGAGCTTCATCCCAGAGATGAGAATATGCACAGTTTAGAACTGTTGCACAAAGTCTACAAGTATTTTCAGTCACAGACACGCCAATTCCTAAATTAAAAACAAAAAGCACTGAAGTAAATATTTAGATTTTGTTTTCTTATTAAGTAGTTCTAGCACAGAAGCCTTGCACCATCACTGCTGTTTTATGTTTAATGTAACAAGGACGTAAAATAAGTTTGAAACACGTGACAGGGAAAAAGTATTAACTGCTGATGAGTCCCATATTAACGTTTCAGAGGATCTATTTGTTCTATAGTTGTTCCCTGTGTATTGCAGGGCAGAATATGGAAGTAAGTGTCATTTGTTCGGTTGGCTGAGACCAAGCAAGGCCAGTTTCAGCCTCATCCTGTGCGTTCACCTGTCATCTGATCATCCAAAAACATTCTTTGGGGACAACTACCCAAATGGCAGACCTTCTACAGGTTAAAAGTTCTAGGAGGCTCAGAGACATGAAAATAACCACAGCTAGCCTTAGTAATTGTGACAAGGCCATTCCCGTTGAGGCAAAAACCTCGTACTCCAACTCTCTCATTATTACAGGCAACCATGCAACAGAAACTGGAAAGGCTGCATTATGCACGGGCTTCCAAATACCTGTGGCACCGGGTGGGATGGAGGAAGGGGAATGAGCAGCAACCTTATATTCAGTGTTCCCTGCTCAAGCCATTAACAGTGGCTGATAGACTTGTAAACCAGTGTTTGGGCTCGGAGCCCACTGTAAATGATTTCTCTCAAGAGAAGTGTATGGTCGGGACCTCCAAGAGACTTATCTCAAAAAAAAGAAGACATCCCGTACAAACAAAGGGCTGCAACCAGTTCAGCACAGCCTCAGTGACAAAATCACCGAATTGCAGGCTGCCACAACAGGATAAGTATCAATGAATTTTCCACAGTAGCCAAACGAAAACAAGGCACAATTGTGAAACAGAGTGATCTGAAGCTTAATGTCAGTCGCAGTAAGATGCACAGCCCAATTAGTGAAATCGGTGTGATTGCAAGAGAATAGCATAGCCCTTTAAAGACTAACAAGTGCTTAGTAAGCATTCTTGAAAGTGTTTCCTTCTCCAAGCTAGTAAAATGTAACTTTTAAGGTTAAATCAGTATCAATGCTTTGTCTTGACACTTTTTTTCTGTTAGGTCTTAGGTGGTGGTGGTTTATTTGTCAGGCTGTTTGGGGTTTTTTTGTTTGACTGGGGTTTTTTTGATAATCAGGGAAGATCTCAGACAGAATCAGCAGTGGGCCCACAGAGCAGAATCTAAAAATCAAAGACGACTGTGGTGTTTTGTTTTGGGGTTTTTTTTGGTTGGTTTTTTTTTCCCTCCTCTCCAGGCCGTTACAACAGCAGCAGATGTACTGCCTGGCCCAAATGCTCACCACAACGCAGAGGCCCCATCTGAGAGGATTTTCTGCCTTCTGATCTGTAAATAGAGTCCTGCAGCTGCTCTTTTTTTGAAAGAAAACAATTTATATTGTCATTCCTCATACTGTTGCTCCCCATAAATAACAGAGCCCTCCACTCACAGGAGCATGTGTTTTGAAAACATCATCACCAGTCACCCAGACCTCACTACAGAATATAAACCCAAGAAACAAAACAAAGCAAGCCATACATTCACAAAAATCCTTTACTACATACCAGCAGGTAAGTGCTAATGTAGACGTGAATTACTTTTTGTTTGTTTTAATTGTATTCTCAGTTTTCAAAAAAAGAATTACATCTTGGTAAGGGAAGGGACTTTATGTACTGCCTCTCCAAAGTGTTTTATCTGCAAACCAAGAGCGAGGCAGAGCTGAATTCCCCTCGCCGCAGGGCTGGGCTCTGTCAGTGCCAGCCAGAGCTGGTCTGCGCGAGGCCAGGCATTACAACAGTAGATAAGTCATGACTCGTTATTTCATGGAAGCTCACGGAAATGGTGCTCATACTTTTGCCTACAACAGCAGGCTATAAACCTCCCATGGTCCATCTTACATGTTCCTCAGCCCAGAAAAGGCTGCGTTCTAGTACACACAGGTTACTGGAGGACAGAGACAAGACAACAGGGAAATGCAGAAAACATCTTACAGCACGAGAACTAGAGGCACTATACCGACGACTCCCACTGTAAACGCTCTCGTCATACACAGACGCCTACAATTAAAAGACAGAGTCAGAACAGGACTGGCAGACCTAGTTTCTGGTTTCAGTCCAGTGAATTACAAACTCGCAAGGTGCAGCACGAAGGACATTGGAGAATAAGCAGTATGTGCAAGGACAGGGACATCCGTATGCAACCACAAGCAACATGCAAGTGAAGATCTAACACAACCTGAAGTCAGTGAGCTAGGAAATGCCATGAGGCACGTGCAAAATCTGACACACACCCCCCCTCAGTCCATCACATAGTCATGCATTTCTAACCGTTCTCCCAATCATCAATTCAACAGTTCATACTGCCTACCAACAAAATGGTTACATCAATTCTTAAATTGTTCAAATCTGTTTAACCTTCATTTCTGATGCTGGCAATATGGGGAAAAAAACCACACCTGATGAACTTCACTTACTAGCCAGTTTACTAACTTAATAGAAGAGAGGAGGAAGATGCACATTTTAAGACTGGCTCCACTTTAGCATATAAATGCGTGGCTCAGGAAACACTGAGGGAGTAGGAAACTCTACCTTTAAGCTTTGAGAAAAAAAAATCTGAGCTCACTTTGAAGTTTAAACACAAACGGTGGAATTTGGCTACAAAAAATTTTAAACAGATTTTTTTGTTAGTTGTTACACAACCAGCAAGAATTGATGTTGCCTCTCTCTGGCCCACTCCTGCACATTGTAGCTAACACACCAAAACAATCGTCTCCATCCAGAGAGAAGCCTGTGGCAGCATCACAACCCCACAAGCAGTGGTTGCACAGTTCCAACAGGAATAAACAGAAGGATCATCAGCAAATCCAGGTCTGTACAAACACCATTGCACACGTGCATTCAGATGCATCAGACATCAGAGTGTGAAACAAATGGACCCAACGGGAACTACAGAGGTAGGAGACAACATATGCATGGCTGAAGGTGAGTGGCTTCGGCATTTGTGTTTAGAGCATTAGTACAACAAACCCTGTAACTTCTGGCTGGCAGGGCATCGCTGTACAGCAAGGAGGGCTGAGGAAAACAAGCACAAAACTTTTTTGCATAGAAAATGAAACAAAAAAAGCGCCTACAGCAGAATTAACCATCTTGATAAGAGGTTAGGATTATTAAACTACAACAGAAGGAAACCCAGCATAGAGAATATTAGTCATCTGCACCATAAAAACGTTAGATCTCAACTCCTAAAGACTAAGAATACCAAGCAGACACATGCATTTCCTACAGGAAGGGAGGACACGACAGTATGCATAAAGCAAAACAGCATTATTTAATTTTAGGTTGTTAAGTTGTTATTGTCACACACACATTCATGTGTAGCAGCCAGAAAGGGCGTTTCTCACTTCAACCAAAGGCAGAAGAGCAGCTACATACAAAGACAGAAGTGTTTTAAGATACACGTTTTAAGTGTTTCACACAAGTGCAAGATCATCTCTTGTGTATTTCATTATTAAACAAAAATGCAGAGAAAACCTACATAATTCAGGACAAAATTATGAGTACTTAAGTCAGAGCACCATAAAACAAATTACTTTGCTGTTAGTAATCATCGTTCACAATACGCAGCAATCAAGTTCAGAGAGCGCAAGCTGTTATCTGGCATCATTAGGTGCAAGAGATGCTCCAGCAGTGGTCCCCAGCCCACAGCTTGCAGGCAACAACCTGCTGCAAGTCACCCTCCTCCTCCACATCTGCAGTGCCCCATCGCCGGCCGCCACAAACACCAGGCGACGTCCTCGTGCAGCTGCCCATCGGGAAGAGGCTGCGGACCACTGCTCCAGCACTGCTCTGATAGCACCTGACTGGCTATCTGACTGGCCCACACACAGAGGACAATCCAACCTCCCAGGTGATCTTGAAGCTTCAGGGGTTTTTCTTCTTGCAGCCTGTGAATTCTTTGCTTGCAATTTCATTTTATGCAGATAGATTGTCTTAAGCTTGCTACACTGACACAGCAAGCAAAGAAGTTGCCTCAAATGGAAGAGAGTGATTTCCCTTGTTTTGCCAGACCAACTGAGGCCAAAAGCAAACAAAGTAACCGTAGGAAAGGGAGAAGCAGCAAAGGGAAATTAATTGTGCTCATTTTAAAACCGCTTTCCATTACTCATTACCATCTTAAAAGGTCTGGTTTGGGTTGGCTTTTTTTGTTTGGTTTGGGTTTCTGGTTTTGGGTTTACTGGTTTTGTTGTTGGTTTGGGGGATCTTTTAAGTAAAAAGAGCTACAGAGGCTCTTGACAATTGGTCCAAATTAATTCCTAAGGACAAGAGGTTGTATTATCCAAATGAAGTTAGAACAAGTCCAGGCCAGGTAAAGCCAGAGGGCAACAGACCCAATTTCCATTTTGGGAAGAAGGTTGAGATGTGGAAGCGTAGCTGCTGCTGTTGTGGAGACCCAGATCTGAGTAGTACGAAGCCTGCATCATTAACAGACAAAAAAAAACCCTTAAGAACTTGTGGCTGCGCAACATAAGAACCTTCTGAATTCCTCTAAATGGGAAGCAAAAAGTAAATTACGTGATTACAAACTGCAAGGGATTAAAGTGGTCACAGATGCAAAAAGAAGAGGTAACTGCATTAAAGGTACAAGGATGTGTGAAAATCGTGTGCCCTTTCTATTTGTAAGGTAGAAGTTTACTTAAATATACAAAAGGCCTTTCCTCTATCCCTACAGCATCTTATACACAATACCCCCATTTGGTTTATTTTCCACTGAAAAGGTTTCAAATCCTCACATTCCCTCCTCCTCTCTCGTTGCTTATGGCCCAACGAGACAGTATGCTGTTGGGACATGGTTTGTATGGGACTTGGAAGACAATGGACCATACTTTCAGTAGCACATATGCAATTTGTGCACCTATGTTTCATCCTAACTCTAGGTAAGTGAAGCTGTATTAACCAGCATATTTCCAGCTTCTGCAAGACAGAATCGACAACATTTTATTTAAAAGATGCTGGAAACCTTATTTTCCAGACTTAAGTTCAGAATAAATGGCTGCATCACAGCTTCATACCTTAAAAACCCAGGCTCCTGCCTTAAAGGATTTATTTATTTTCATGTGCAGTCCCGCTGCAGCAGATGATAGGGCTAATTGCCACTGCCAGGTGTGGCAAGACTGAATGCAAAGAAAACTTTTCTGTAAGAAGTGAGACTGTCTACATTAAACACCTTCTTTTATGCAGCTTCTTACCTAGCATCTAGCCAACCTTGTACTTCCAGTCCACCTATTTGGTCTCCCCAAGAATGGGGAGATCTTAATTCAACTTCAAGTTAAATACCAAAAGAATCAATAGTGACTGACTGACAACTTCAGTGGACTTAAAATCACCTTTAGCCTCTGAAATACTACCTTATTTACCTAGCCTGGTACACAATATCTCCATTCACCCGCCTCAGCACCTGTACTGGAGTGCAGGATGCCAGCTCAGCTTTTCTGCTGTCGTGTATTAGCTGTGAGAATTTCTGCTGCACAAACGCTTCAACACAAGGCAGACACGTAGGGCTTCCCAGGGTGCAGGAAGGCTGACAGCAGTAGGATATTTATAATATTGAGTGGAACTCAGTATTTCAGCTTCTAAGAGCTTTAGAAAAAGCACCCGTAGATGTGCTACATGTCTAAAGAAAGGCTGCAACAACACATTATGAACAACTTAAATTGTTATAATCAGCTGGTTTTAATGTGCAGAAATAT
The DNA here is from genome assembly GCF_023634085.1 of Falco cherrug. Taxonomy (NCBI): domain Eukaryota; kingdom Metazoa; phylum Chordata; class Aves; order Falconiformes; family Falconidae; genus Falco; species Falco cherrug. Next base: position 8,763,077 of record NC_073704.1, on the reverse strand, counting down.
TAGATGTACAAATCAAGGTCTTTTCAATGCAGATTGGAAATCCATGTAAGCAATTATGCATCTTTTGGAGCCAAAGAAAATACATACTAGGAAGCCTTGGTATTTTCCTTATTCTCAGAGAAATGGCAGCCTAAAAACACATTTTAAATGTGATAAAATAGTTACTTTGCCATGCCAGGAACGGATGCAGCCCTGAGCCAAACGGGCAGGGTATAAAGCCACGCCAGGAAGGCATGCTTAGGAGCGAGCCCAGGCTGCCACAGCCAGCGTGCAGGGCCAAGGGAGGAGACGTTACCTCCCTGCATCCCCACCCTTGTGGAATGACTTCTGTGCTCACGCAGTCTCCTATAACTAGCCCTGCGATAACACGCAAGTTGCAAAGGTATTTTCAAAGCCTCCCAGGCACTGTTTAGATTCCTTATTTCCCCATGGGTGCGTGCATGCTGGTGGGAATGGTTGTTCGGGAAGATCTGCATGCCTCTACCTTCTGTGCTACACTGCAGAGCTCTCCTTTTACAGCTGTCCTCCAACAGCGTACTTCTCCAGTCATTTTTTGTGGGGGTCCAGACAACCAAGATACGCTGCTTCCAGTAGTCAGCAATTACTCAGCCTTCTTACAAACCCTAACTAATCCTTACATCATCGCTATAAACTATGTAGGTGTTAACTCCATTTAAAAATGAGGGATATCTGTGGCAACTTACAACTTGTTTGCTTTTCACACTGGACTTCTGTCACTGCAAGCAAACAGATCTGTGGATAAGACACAATACCACAGGTATATGCTGAGGACAAACCCAACCTCAAAAAAAAAAAAAAAATCATCTTTCTGCTTCTTTTTTCCTGATTCATATTTAAGGAATCAACCTGTGATACTGCAAGTACAGTGTATGAAGGCTGATCTCCATGTAGACATGGCTCCATTTTGTGACTTAAAATTGGACACCTATTTTGGAAACAGCTATTATCAGCAGACTCATCACTTCCTTGCTGCACTGAAGAATTTTCCTCCTCTTAGTTTTTCATTGTCACTTTGACAATCTTTACGTTTAGGTTTGGAGGTTTTGGAGAGAGTGTTCCTGCGGGTGAATGGCAGCAAGACTGGCATCAACTGGTTTTGGAGTTTCAGCTATTCTGTTTCCCTAAACGTTCTTCCCCCTTCTAAGCAATGATTACTCTAAATTACACTTAATAATGAAAGCCACAAGGAACTAAAGATGTTGCCATAATTATGCTCTACACAGACTAAACTTCCATGCTGCAAACCCTAAAACCAAGATGATTTAAAATCATTTAAATGGAAACCAAACAACTTATTTTCCCTGGATGACTTTCTTACAGATATTTTGCTCTTCCTGCAGCTCTGGAGTATGTCATTAAAGACTAAGAACATCATTTGTCAGAAGTGCTACATAATAAAGTTCCTTGAACTTGTTAAGCAGTTCAGCACGAGTGCCAACAACAGGACATACTGTTTTCTTATCGGTTTAAGCAACAGTATTTCATTGTCTCTTATCCATGTATGCAAACTAAATGCATAAAACCCTATGGAAGAAACAATTTTAAATGGACATGAAATATAAGGTCCCATTTCACTATTTATACAAGCGCCTGCTTAACTTCATGCTTACAAATAGCTCATTTAAGTCTATCTCATGTTTAGCATGTATTGCTCAAACACGTAGCTAAATGGAGTCTTAGAAGTAATTTACTTTTCCCCTAAACACAGAGCTTTAGTCTGCACGCCACTAAATTGCTTTAGAAGCTTAATAGCATAAATATCAACAGGCTCTGAGCTTTTGTCTGCCTTTGATAAAATAAAAGGCAAGGAAAAAACTGTTCCCTTCCCTGCCTCCTCACTCAGGCTCCACTTGAGACAATACCTTTAAATAATTTGCAAACCCCAATATTTAACAAAGCAGGACAATTAATTCCTGTAATTGACACAAAACACTGTGCTGGAACAGAAGGGAACATTGTGACCCACATACACACTATGGAGTCAGTTAATAATTAAGCTTTTTTTTGACAAGAATATTTCTAGAAATAGAAGTACATCAATGGTAAGTAGCTAAGCAGCAACACTTGTTCACCTCTTTGGGAGTTTCGAGAAATCTTAGGATACAGTTTATACAATAGGAAAGAAAAAACGAAAAAAAAAAAGGTATTTAGTTAAGCAAACTTCAAATAAGCAGCAGACATTTGGGGAAAATTCAAAATCCAAAGTCCACTTTACAAATGCAAATCCCAAGACATGGACTAAATTTTTGGTGAAGCTTGGGAGTTTCAGTGTTGGATCACAACATGAACATGTTACACAGGCTGGAAAACAATCATTCTGCTGACCAGCACAGGGGAAACCTCCATGCCAGGTGCTGCCAAACCAGTTCTTGTCAAAATGTAAACAAAACTGGGTGAAAGTTAAAAATGAAGCATTTCTGGCTTCCAAGTTCTACTTGTACCAAATTCAGAGACTTCTCTTCCCACTCATGGCCTAATTTTTAAAATTATTTTAGATGGCTTATTGCTGCAGCTCCACATCTGACAAACTGCAAAACCCACAACATGCAAGACAGGAAAAACCTGCTTTACCACAGAAATGAATCTGCTTAATCCCATTAAATAGAGCAATAGATTTTATAGCAATATAAATCATCTACTAACCCTGCTAGATTTTCTACTCTGGGATGATCCATACACATCTTCCTCATAACCATTGGTCTGTTATGGAAGGCAAGGAAAAGGGAAAAAAAGGAGAGTAAAAAAATGATGCAGACCCAAAAGGAAATTTTTAGCAAAAGTCATTACTTATGAAAAGCAAAGGCAGAGAGAGAACTTTTCAAAGATACACCAGGTACAGGAGAAGTGCAGGATTAGGTCATGATTTCAAACATGAGGACATGAACGTTTGTGTGCCTGTCAGTACCTGTATACCAGCCAAAAATGTCAAGGATACTCCTGCTTGCCTTTTCTGACCCCTTTTTTTCTTGTTAAGAAACACTTTTGCTTCCCCTATTATTACTGCACTAGAGCACCTGTCTCTTCAAACACTGTGAAGGGAATACAGAACAAAAAGCGGGCAACAAGTGTGATGGACTATGATAAAAGAAATTTATCACTGTAGTTACTTTTACCTCTGGCAGCTAAGGCATTAAAAAGCAACAAAATGTAGCAGAAGAATAAATTCTACGTTTATATTTGAGACATTCAGTTTAGTAAACATGCAATGCTGTATGAAATCTCTTCTTTTTAGCTTTCCCCAATTACATCAACATTAAACCCAGACAGCGACCATCTGCCATATCCCGGTATTTTGTGTGGCAGTCCAAAGACTTAAGAAATTTCAGTCAGTTCAGCTGCCCTCCATCACACTCAATAGCCTGCCTCGTTGTCATTAAGATGTTTTCTCTTAAAAGGAGGCAAAAAACCAGGCTCAGAAGGAGCATTTCACAAGCACGGTCAGGAATAAAAGAAAATTATCACTACAATGCAGTTTTTAGTCTGGAAACATGGTGTTCAAGAAAAAGAGGATAGACGCAGAAGTCACCTCAATCAATACCATTAAAAGCTCAGATTTCTCAAGTAATTCACTATTCTGGTATCACTACACAACAAGGCCTGCTTTAGCATTGAAAATGAGGAAGCACTCTCTATTTGGGGTGGTATTTTTAGTGGAAATTTTATTAGCATTTCTATTAAGTTTTGAAGTCCAAGTTTTAATGCATTCCCAAAATGAAAATCCACTAAACCCAATCTGAATCAATTTTCAAACAAAATATTCATCATATACTACACCGGAGCTTCCACGGAAAAATTAAACAAATTATCTTAGAAACCAGTTTAGACACAAGCTGGTAAAGCAACGTCTGGGAAAACTAAAGATTTTCTACTGAAGTGCAATATTATCACTGCAAATGGAAGGCCAACATCCAGTTTCTTTTTTCAGGAAGAACTGGTTTGAAATACTGCTATAGCCTTCTCAGGCTATGCACCTTGGCTTCTTTCCATTTTTTCTCCAGCTCTTTGAATTTCTTTAATACTTTCTTGAAGAATGGTTAAAAAAAATCTTCAGCAACTGAAAGCAACACTCCAGCTGCAGCCCCAACAGCACCATGCAGACCAATTACCTTTCATTACTACACTGAGGAATTGTTTGCCTTTTTTTCAGCTATGTAATATTGACTAAAAGTAACCTTGGATCATTATCTGAGCCACTCCTATGCAGAATTCCTTACTCTGTAATAGTGTATTTACTTTTTCCCAAATGTGGCATTCTTCATTTATTTTTACTTCATTTATTTTTACTTCATTTATTTTTACTTCTCCATTAAATAATGAATTTATTTAATGGAGAAGTTGTCTCATCAGTATTTTTATTCTAACCCCACATGTGAAACCCACCTTCACTCCCTGTATTTGGACAGCTAGGCAATACAGACTCCTGTAGAACTCTTTCTCCTTTAAAAACAGATGATGCTGCCTTAGATGCAAGAGACCAGAGGAGATCCTTTCCAGCTGTCTCATTTTCTAACAGTTATGTTTCAACTAACAGTGCATTTCTTTTACAAGAACATCTTGCCCAAGGCTTCACTTAATGCACTGTAGAGACACAACCAAGAGCCATGAAGTCACATCTAATGCTTTTCCTTTATGCCCTTAAATAATTACCTTGCTTAGGGAAATTAAGTTGAATTGACGCAATTAATTTTCCACAAATCCAGGTTAACTGTTTATCACTTGATTTCAGGCACTTCTAAATGTATTTGCCCTGTATCCTTCAGATTTTAAACTGAAGCCCCATAGCTCAGGTCATTTCCCTTGTCTCTATGACCCATCCTCTCCAGCATGCATTTTTGAATCCAAATGCTCCAGACACTCTTAAAGAACAGGGTCAATTTTATCGGACCTTGCTGACCTTTGTTCTACGCTACATTAACATGTTAATTATCTGATCATAACCTTTATGAAAACTAGAACAAAAGACAGTTGCATCCTGGGGAGGCTAATACATACAGATTTTACTTGTCCCTTCATGTGCAACTGACCCTATTCTTTTCCATATTTTCTTCTTGCTTTTAACAGATGCAGAAAATTTTCTCATTGCCATTATCTCCATTTATACTTGTAACATCTTTTACTTTAGACTGTGGCTAACGCTGCTTCTTCAGGCTTCCTCAATCACACACCCAACTTCCATTTCTCAGAAAATTCTCTGCTCCTTTCCAATGTACTGAAGAACCCCAACCCAGCCCAGCAACCTCCTTCTGCTATGAGTAGCCCTCCCTCTGCAGTAGCGGTACACCAATTTGCCCCATCTTGTCCGCTCTTTCCCTCCCTGGAATTGTTCCCCATGAGATTCACCTAAAATCCTGACTGCGTAAAAGCACATTCTCTTTTACCTTCCATCCATTTCTGGCTTTGTGGTGCTTTAAGTAGTGCCCTACTTGTACAGGTGCTAGTAAGGCACTGATACTACCTAGGACTACCTTTAAGAAAATTTGCTGTACTACATATATATTCTAACTACCTTTACGAAAGATGCAGTCTTTACTACATACCTGTTCTATTGGTATCATCTGTTTCTGATTAATGTTAAAGCTTAGGTTAGCTTTTGAGTTTTTCAAGATGCTCTTCATGTACAACACTGACATCTTTGAATTATACCACATTTTGCAGATGAAGTGATGCTCAGTATTCTCACAGACATAGTCCCAATAGTTACACCGTATCCTTGACATTAGGCTGGTGAACTCTTAGAGCCAACAAACTTCACGTATTCTTTGTCCTATCACAGCAGTTTTGTATGCAAAAACCGCTGAGACAGTCAGTCAAGATACATACTGCTTTGGAGTAGTTCTTCTTTTTGGTCCTCTCATTCTCTAATCCAGCCTGCAGTGAGATTAAGAATGCAGGATGAAAAGATCAATGAGTTTATGTGCACCCATCCATAGCCAAGCATGCATATCAACATGCAAAAACATCAGTCCAGTTTTCCTCCAGCTCTACACAACACGGCTCAGTGAGCACAAATGAAAAAAAAAAAATCAAATCTCAAAGTCAACTGACCATTTATTAAAGAATATTGTTAAAAGTGATGATAGTGCTGTTAAATTTAGTAGCCACAGTTAAAATCATTCACGCTTGCTGGGTTAAGTCAATTAAAAGAGCTACCAGCTGTCTACACTTACTACATCAATACATCCATGCAAAATCCAAATGTGTTTGAACTATTTCTGTATATAGGTCGCTCACAAATAGATACACTGCATTCCTAATGTGAAATAGCACAGGGAATGAAGGAGAGTGAAAAAGCTAGAGTCTGTAAAAAACTGCTCTCCCCAGTTTGCTTTCTGCAGATCTGAGACACCTCTATTTCAACACAGTGTTGCCACAAGACATCCCTGCTAATGGTACAAGGAAATTTTCTTTAAAATTAAGTTTGAAGTCCCAATCCTCATTCCCCCTTCCACATCCTTTTTGTTTTTCCTAGAGTCGGCTTCATCTCCAACGTGTTCAATGCAAATAGTTGCTCTCCTCCTATTATTACTTACAGAGTTTGATTTTGTCCTCCAAAGCAAAGCTGACAGCTCAATACACAAGCTGCAGCTTTGGTAGGCAGAGTATTTGTCCTGTCACTTTTGCTAGATCTATTCAGAGCGAGTTTGTGCGAGTTTTATTCTTTTTCACATTTATGCTGAAATAAAACCAGACATACCTGGTCAAACAATGGACAGACAGACTGTAACAGAGAAAGTCTGTTAGGGGAAATAAAAGCCATTCTGCTCTGTTGTAATGGTAGCTACTGAACTAGGCCTAGCTTAAGTCCCTCTAATCATTCAGCGATTTTCATCTGAACTGCGTCAGAACAGCAGGCGAGGGAAGCAGTATTTTCACATCACAGACCACAAACTGCCTCAGGATTATTTTAGATCATCCCTTATCTCAGTCCAACTATCACAATTCATGTTAGTTTCTTCTTCATGATTAGTTTTTAACACACACTGCAACTTGCAGACTATTCTCACCACTGGGTAGGTGCTGGCATATTCCAAATGAGACTGTAAAGGCATGAGAGGAAAGAAAAATCAGAATACAAAGGAAAACACTGAAGCAAGTTACAGAAATCAACAGAATCCCCCAAAACAAAACAAATAAACACAAACCTCCAAAACAAACAAAAAAAAAACCCCCAACAACCAGGCACAGCAATATAAATCACAACTAAAGAACTTTGATAATGCAGGACTTCTTGCACAAAGCCAGAAATCGGGAACCTTGAAGCAAACACAAGAAGGAAAATGCACAAATTTCATCATGAGTGATTAGTAACACAAGAATATTTCATGCTGGATGGTGTCAGAATAGAGACAGCCAGCTGAGAAGTGGGAGAACAAGGACACCTGCAGTATAAAAGAGACTAAAGAGTCTCAAGTGTCTCAACAAACACAGAATGATGTTACTGAGCTTCCCTAAGAAAAACTGCACGATAAAGAATCAAGCTAGCAGAACTTCTGAAGAGAGGGAACACTTTTGATGGGTTCAGGATGAGCCACAGAAAAACTATTAAAGATGCTCTTTCATCACAGCTGAGGATCTGCTGGCAGGAGTCAGAGATACACTCAAGCTAGCATTATATCAACACACTAGGCCACAGTTTACAGTACAGTCACAGCTATGCAGCTTAAATCAATTTGCTAGCCTGGTCTAATCAACATCTCAGGTGGTTTTGCAGTCCATATTGATGGTTGCTCTGCCAGATGCATCCGGGCCAGCTCCCCAAAAGCTAGCTCAGCAGATCTCCGGTGCCTGCAGTACAGACAACCACTTAGACAATACTCTAGGAGAAAATCCAGAGTATAAAACCCACCCAGATTAGGAGGGTGGTAAAGTTTTATGGAGAAAAGGATTTCTGAAATAGGCTCATTTAACTGAAAACTTCTTGTACAGAAAAGCAGCAACCCTTAACACCACCAGCCTCTCAGAGTGCTATGAGCCCAAGTGCCAAAGATGCAAGATCAATTTTCAGAAATTCAAAGTCTTGTAGATCAGTCACAATGGCATCCTGCAGCGATGGAGGGAGAGCTTTCAAATATCCAGAACAGGAAGAGCATTCAGAATTCTCTGACTAGTTTTATAAACCCTTTGTGGACACAAGGCAATAGCTTTTAGTGCTTTCTTCATGCTAAAATAGCTCAGAAGCCAAACTGAACCCTACTCCTCAGAGATAATTGTTTAGGTTGGTCATTGGTTTTTTTTTTGGTTTGTTGGGTTTTTTTTATTTTTTTTTTTACTTTGTTGTTTTGAAAACACACACAGCAAGAGCCAAACCTTCACAAATAGCCAGACAGAGATGTGGTCAAACTATTAAAAGCATTTGCTATAAACCCACACTAGGTAAAATGACCAATGTACATACTATCAATTCATCATGAATAAAGCTACTAAAATATGTAGAAGGGCAAATTTCAGTTCAGACTAGCAAATATTTAGTTTCTTCTACAATCCCAGTGACACTTGGATCAGGGAAGGAAGCTCTGTCAAAACTCTTTTTCCTGTGCATGCCTAAGTGTCAGCTTGCATAAGATACTCACCGAATGCTACTTTATGGGGACAAGTGGGAGTCTGTGCAACATCACTAGAAATACCAGCATAAAAAGTTTCAACCAGATCCTCCTGTCAGAAAAGGACATTCTTTGCAAAAGTATTAGGTATTTATGGCCCATCCCATGAACAGCTGGAGGCTGCTGTTGACCAGACCACCAGTGGTTATTGCAGCCTGAAGGCATGCTGGCAGCCCAGGCTGGCTGCTCCACAAAAAAAAAAAAAAGTCAGAGAAGCCTTCTTCTCAAGGGATGGTGGGGAAAGCAGAACACAAAGCTTCTGCTGTTAAAATATATGATCCTTTGTTTCATTGTTAAATATTACAAAAACACATCAAAAGGAATCAGTAGTGGTTTTCCATGAACAAAAGGTGTTTCAGACGAACAGAGCTCCCGCTGTAAGTACTGTGCCAGTGTGCCTGCATCTTGCCACATCAAGGGGCACACAGTTAAGGCCACGGTTGAACAACCCATTTGTATCATAATCACCTTCTAAATAGAAAGAATTGAAATTTCAACTGATTTAGAGATATTTTTTCCCCCTCCAAATACACTTTCATAAACATGCCCAAATCCAAGTAAAATAAACATCAGGTTTTGCATTCATCCGTGAAGATAAGCTTTTCCTCATCAAATCTTTGGAGCTTTAAGGCACCTTCTATCTTTGAAAGGCACTCAAATAAGTTTGTAACCTTAAAGAATAAAAATTTTAACAGCACTTCGTAAGTAGCAATAAAGATTCCACTAAAAAAAAGGGAACAATGCAACACTTAAAAAGTGCATCTTGTGCTGTCTTACAGTGAACTCTATTAGGATCACTGAGCAGGCTCTGCAGTAGTGGTTTTTTGGGGTGTTTTTGTTGGGTTTTTTTTCCCTACTTTTCTTCATCTTCCAGATTCTTTCAGAGGTATATCAGGTGTTCCACTCAATCCTGTTCTTTTGGGGATACTTTTTCAGGAAAACAAACAAACAAAAAGAAGTAGTTGTTCTAGCCTAGGTAACTATTAGCAAATTTTTAAAGAGGAAAAAATCCCCAAATTTATGGCATGAAGTCTCCATAGAAGCCAGAGACTAAGGATTACAAATAAAGGTCTTGCTATGAATGATATAGGTCTTGCTTGTTCTATAAAAATAGACCTGATCATCCAGCTTAACCCACATAACTAGCGCTACTAATAAGTTAGGGACAACATCAGTAGAAGAACAAATTAGTAGAAGAACAGATTATTCTCAAATACAACAGTTTTAGGCACAATGACTCCGTAACAAAAACTAGTTGCAGCCGATTCACATTCAGGACTGTGAGAGCTTCCTCCATAGTGCTGTTACAGATTGTTCTGGTTTTGTGGTTAGCTGAGTGCTTCTCCATAGGTCTCAGAAGCCATGAGAGCTGATGTCTCCTGAAGACTATCAACACATGCCGAGACAATAGCATTAACCATTCACAACCATTAAATCGCTTAAACTGTCTTCACAGTTACAACAGCTGACTGTATCTATGCTAGAATGGAGTGGAGATTTGTACACATGTATTATCCATACGGTATTTTTCCAGATATTTTGAGGAAAAAAACTGTTTGAACTTTTCCTACAGATGAGTACTGGTGCACTACTACAGCAGTCTGTGCCCTACTAACCCCTCCCTCCACAAAACTCAAGTCTGCAGATGAACTTCAAGTATCTCTACAGCAGTTTTCAGGAGAGCCTTCCCCTGCCATTCAAAAGGACTTATTCTCACTGATAATTTCTTTTTGCTTTCCTGAGCTAATAAACATTGTTCATGGAGTAAGCTAGCACTTCCTCTTCCCAAATTCTCAGTATCAGTAATAAAATGTGAGAGCTTACAGTGTGCGTACAAAAAATAGCTACATCTACCAAGGTTTTGGCTAAGTACTTCCTGCAACAGTAACAGCAAACAGCCTTTACCAGAAAGGTTTCTAGAGAGTCACATGCTCTGCTGGTGTTCCTGCACAAGCGCACAGCAATCTGACAATTCCCCTGGTTGGAAGAATTACTGACCTACATGTACTCAACAAAACCCCATATGCCTTGAACGTGGAATATGTCAAGACCTTGGAAGAATGATAATATCAGAGTATTATAACCAGTCTGGTGATACAGGGGGACAGCAACATCAGTATACACACATGCACACTTAAATTGTATAATTTACCAACCCTCAGGCTTCCACGGCTACCCACTGACATGCGCTCATCTTCATCCGAAGCCTACCAAAAGAAAGTATAAAGACAAGAAAACAATGAAAAGAACACAAGTAACAGGCAGTGAAGTAAATGCTGATGACTTTGATGTGACAGAAGGAAAGAAGAGACATACAAAATAAACGTCTTTAAAAAGAATTACATTAAAACCGTAAGCAGATAGTAAATGAAATCATACCCTGCCCAATAAACTGTCAAGCATTTTACTACAGGATGAATGACAAGCTTGCTTGGGAGCTCCTTGCTCTATGCTCTTGGCCCACTGTCTGAATAAACAAACATTAAACACTCCAAGGAGGTTATTTCCCCACCTTCCACTCCCTGCCCCCCCTTAATTCTAGCACATTTGCAAAAACTCCCTGGCCAGAGTGACTGGGGATAGGGCAGAGAAGTCAGGAAGTGGCTTTGGGGTTTTCACTTGCCTGGGGTGGGGAGAACTTGTTTTGTTCTTTCTTTTAAAAAGCAACTGCCTTATACACGTCTGTTTTCTTAATTTGAAATGTCTAGCTAAAAAGAAAAAGCAAAAATATATACTAACCGAGGCATTCCTTCGGGCTCTACGGGAATAACGCTCACTGTCTTCCTACCAAGGCAGCAGAGAAAAAAAACCAGAGTGAAATGTTGAAAGGACAGACACACCACAGTGCTTTCAGAAACACACAGTGAACTTCAGCAATGTTTAGGAGTCAGAAAGATTAAACCAAGTAATGGAAGGTGACACCTTGTCAGGTCAGAAAACGCATTTTTTCCCCTCATTTGTGATCCCAGCTTGCTTCTCCTCCATTTTATGCTGCTACACACTTTCATTACTTTTGTAGAAAACTGTATGCAGTGACACCTTTATTTCTATCTCAAAAAATGTTTCAAGTGCGTCTCTCTGCATCTGGGTATCAGCATACTTACAGTGCTTTTGTAATTGGGCTTTCCAGTTTGCAGTCCTTCCAAATAAATCTCAAAAATCTTCTGTTTGAAATAATGTGGCAGGACAACAGTGTCTCTCTAGCGTATCCCAGAGGGACAAAGCCTGGCCCCTTCTTCCAGACCAAAAGCATCTGTGCTCTGCTTACAGCCTCTGCGACACACAGCACCGCTGCTTTGTGCCACCCAAAGGCTGTGTTAATGCTGGAAATGCTGTAGGATGCGTTGTGTTTCAACTAACTGATTTTAACAAACTCATTTTACATGGAATTTAGAAACAGCAATAAAACCCGAGGGGTGGGGGTGGGGGCTCAACATTGTGGTTAAAAGATTCCACAGGTTGAATTTATTTCTAAGCAAGGGAATTCCTAGCAAGGTAGAGCTAAGCTCACCAAACAAGGACTTGAAGAGACTTCATGGCTTATTGGTGAGATCAGAGCATCCTGGAGGATGGCTGGACCATATGGCAGCAGGCTTTCAAGAAGGCATAGAGCAAACTAGCATTTATTCCAATTAATTACAAAAGGTCAAGGAAGTCAGGGAGTATGAGAAGTTATCTTCCACACTGGAAGCCAACTGTTCAGTTTTGCCTTTTTCAGTGTGCACCACTCAGCTTGTAGGGCAAGGCCACAAACAACACTTTTCATGTGTCATCACTGATAAGCGATTTCATAAACTTATGTTTGAAAAACATTTGGAGCCACCTTCTTCCAGCTCTTTAGCAACATCTTGCACTTGTATCACGGGTGTTAAAACAGTCAGATGTTGCTAACGGCCAAGTCCGTATCTGGTATCAACTGGCTTAGCAAATCATGAAGTCCAGGACATTGTATTACCAGAAAAAGCGAGCACTGCCACAGGAGCAGTAATAACATACTGAAGAGTACCCTTGGGCCAGTTAAGTACAAAGGTAGCTGAAGACGCAAGGATAAAACTTGCCCCAAATTCACCTGAAGGCAGATTTGAGAAAACTCAAATTGTAACAAAAAACACAAATAGTAAAATGAGTACATGCATTCCTCGTACCACAAGTAGTTTTAACAAGTCTATATGCTAATCTAATGTTCAAGTGAAGACAGAGGCCTGTAAAAAAAGATGGCTCTATCCAAATCCCTACCAGTTTTAAGCTGATCAAAAGCCACGTTTCAAGTATTGACTGCAAGAGCACTTGCAATGACAGTGGAATTCACATTTCCAAAACATAAAAATACCTACTTCGTGGGATTTCAAACTCTATGAACTATATGGAACACGTAAAAGCTGTTTAGCTACGTTGATGAAGGCCTACCATCCATTGCTCGATGTCTCCCCATTTAGTATCCAGACCATAATATTTCTACAGACAGAAAAGGGAAAAAAACAGCATTTAGATGAGAAAGGCAAACACAGAACATTTAGACATGCATTGCTGGGTTCTGGCTGAGCCACACAGCTCCACACACACAAACATGCCAGGGAAAAGCCATGCCAAGTGCCACCAGAGCCCACCACAGCATGTGCCCAGGAAAAGCTGCCCAGCAAAGGAAGAGGGGCGTTTGGGGTACAGCCGGGGTACTCAACAGCTTCTTTCTCAGCAGTGCAAGAAAAAACCAGCAAACCAAACAACCAGTGCTGTGGGGACAGGAGCAAGGAGCATAATGAGTCTCGAATTCCTGACCCATTTAAGTCAAGACTCATTACAAGGGATCTGAACGCAGAACACTTTCAGGACGAAAAATGCTGTCAAATCATGTTTACTGTACAGATTTGTCAAACGGGGAAGACAACGTGAATACAATACAACTAACCTCTGTGCATTCTTATTCACTGTATTCAGAATGCCCCAGAGCTCTTTTGCAGGGCATGAGCCTTTTTGCCTACAGTTCAGGCATCTTGACAGTGGTGGTATCACCAACAAGGATGGAAGAGGACATGCTTCACCAATGCAGGCAAGACTGGAAAACTGCATTTTAATACCAAATGCCATGCATTTTCTTAGTACGCTGTGTCTTCTGAACCATTTTTCAGTTCACAGTTTCTTTGCACAACATCAGAAACTTCCCAATGGACCTGAATTTCCACCAGACAGAAAACTGTTCAAAGATCCACAAGAACTTCTTCCTCCCCAAGGACATGCTTCAAATCTAGTCTCAGGAAGTCTGCATTTATAATAGTGACCATAACATTTCTGTGTGAAGGACAATCACCAGCTTAAAGTACAGTCAATCGCCAAGTGGAAATCCTGCTTAAGGAAGCATAATACGTATATAAGAAAAATTGAGATTATGTGCTTTGAGATTCATGTATTTGTGGGAAAACAAGCCTGTACTTGCCAGCTTTCCTAGAGACTTGAGGAGGTAGGAGAATCAAGTCAAAACCTTAGGTAACAATAAAATAATCAGAAACCTGTATTGTACTGTGTGTTTAGCACTTGCTCAATGGTATTAACGTAATCTTACTTTCACCATTCAAAGCCTCATTCACCTTTTATTAATAAGCTAGAAAAAACAGCTGTGTGCTCTTTGATACTGTATCAGTTTATTCCCACTTCAGTGTTCTTCCTCATCAAACAACAAAATTATTTTCATTAAGGTCATAGCCTTACTCATCTTAACAGCTCTGGAGAGAGGAAAGTCTGTTATGAAATAGAATAGGCAGCATGATGCTCATTTACACATCCGGGATAGCCCAAACTGTACCTTTAAACACTGCCAGCTTTGGGGTCAAATAGGGAAAACGCAGGAGCTCACAGCAATCCCATTTATTAGGAAAAAACATTAGACTAAGTTTTAGGCCAGTGATCTGAAAACAGGAAATCAATCTACTGCATTGCGGATTTAAATACTATGCAAACATCTCTCTCAGACAAGAAAAAGAGATGATGATTCAACAAGCTCTTTAACCACATTCCTATGAGAACAGGAAAGTAAGTATTCCCCTCTGCCTTCCCTGCAAAGCATCCTAGTCTGTGCTCAAACACATCTACTACCCCTATACAATGCCTCGCCAAATTGCACACAAGTGAAATTTCTCCTTTAAACTACATTAGAGTGCATGACATGAACGCTGTTTCTTCAGGCATTACACACCTCCTCAGCAGCGCTCAGACTAGTTACTTCCAGGCAGAAGCATAACGCATACAACAGCCTATTACAAAACTCAGTTTTACGCACATCACATCCTGAAAATGACCCCCGAAAACTGTATGAACCCCAGTTGGTCAGGATTGTGTACGTGATCAGAACCTACAGATTATATGCTTTATAATAAATTAGGTCGGGTAGAGCCTTATTAGAGGCTTCCCCTTCCCCCAAGAGATGTATAACATTTTCCAACACTAGAAATCAATTTTACAAAACACACTGAAAATGGAGAATCCTTTCTCACACATAGGAAGGATCCAGAAACGTGCCAATAATATTTATGTAAGGTCTGCTGCTTCCTTTTCCTGCCCTCTGTTCTCCTTACTTTCTGACATAGGCTTCTGAATTCACTTTTGCAAAAGGGAGATAAGGTGATGTAAGACTTTTAAGAGGTATCTCAAATTCCACTCACAGTCTTTTCCTCCACCATTTAAAGTTACACATCTACACGCTTAATACCCCAAACAAAAACGTTAACGAATGCAATTGCCTTGAAACTATTTTTAATTCATGATCGTTTTAACGGCACATTTCACACTGGACCGAACTGGCAGCATTTGAAGTCTGGAGAATTTTGCCCCTTCAGCCACTTCCCATTCCTTTCTCTTGTCCACTCCTCTGTCTTGCCCCGGGGGCCTGGTTTCAATGGCCGCATGGGTTAAAGGAAGAAGTGGTGCTTATCCAGTCATTTGGGTTTTAGTTAGAAGCCTTTGCCAGACTCAAGTTCCCTTCTACCCTGAAAAGTGATACTACAATTAAATAACTAATGACGTTAATACCATTGAGAGAGAATTCCAGATCAGATTTGCTCACTAAGTGGCAGCGAAACTGCTAGACTTGCAAACTTGCTATGGGACGTTGTCAGGATAACCCACTTATCTTCTCATCCATGTCAGGACACCAACAGTAAACAACCTCCGTGTCTCCCATGGGACTGTGTTTGTACCAGAGGATTAAATTAGTTCCTATAAAGGAGATTGATAACAAGCCTGTTGATCCACGGGCAGATGTTAATTTCAGTCACTCTGTACACAGTCAACTCCACAAATAAAAACAAGAGTAAGATGTATTTGTTGCCAAATTGATGGGGTCAGGATTAAATACCAGAGCACATGATTTGAGTAGCTGTCTTCATATACATACACACTTAAAGAGGAGAACAGCTTTTCCAAGAAGCACATGCACTGCTAGGTCAAGAAGTGAAACATGCAGTTAAGGCAGCTGGAATAGCAGAACAAAAACAAACAGGCTGTGGGTTTATGAGACATTTAACATTCAGCAAGCAATAAAAATATCTCAGGAAAACACAAATATTCAATAAGGTAGAACATGGCAAGCTTGAAGAAATATATGCTTTTTTCCTCCCTGCAAGGCGTGTTTACAGTTATTTCACTTTCTAGGTACCACGTGGTTCACATAGTGGAAGTATAGAACAGCCAAACACCGTAACACAAACCCAAAAACTCTGTTACATAGCAAGTGAGCTCAGCTGGAGCGATTATCATCATCATCTTTGCCATTATTTAGAAGTATGAAAAGGAAATTGGGAGGAGGGAAGAGATCAGGACATTAAACTCAGGTGAGAGAGGATTAAAGAACACAAAAGCATTTATAATGCTTAGGTCACATTGGAAGAAAGGCCATACAGTTTGTTTACCAAAAGATGATCAATTCAAACACAGCATACCTGAATGACTTCAGTAACTTTCTGCAAAGTCATCTGAAAGTCATTCTTCCTGCTGGCACCTGTTAAAAGCTTGCCCAGCCTGAAATATTTCCAGCAATACTCTTGGCCTTCCACACCCAAATGTCTGTATGGCACTTGGCGACATGTGGAGCCACCATACTCTCCTATGACTGCTGGTCTGTCAAATTACCATTCCACTTACTGCTTATTCCTTGCCAAACAGTCTGTAACAAAAATTATATTAAGTGCCTAACCAGACACAATTTATACAGGTCATCTTCCCCCACTCCCCTTTATTATCCACCCCACAAGACTATGGGACGAAAGGGGGGAATTGCTTGGAAATACAAAGCCTGCTGTGCATCTTCTGTTCTTTAGAGGTTTTTTTCAAGTGCTAGCAAGACTCACAATGTGGGAACACATGCAAACAAGAATGAAAGAGAGCAATCCCTACCTTCTGAACTTGATAGATCTAGGGGAAAAGGGAAAGGAAAGAAACAAGGAAACAAAAGCCAGTGTGAATGAATAAATAGCAATGCAATGTTCCATAGCTCGTTCCAATGGGGGCGGGGGGGGGGCAGGAATCATTTATACAAAATATGCAGCAAAACACGAATACAAAAATGTGCACATTGAAGCCCTATAGTTCGGTAGAACGAAGGCAGCATTTACATTCCAGGCTCCCTCCATGTGCCCAGCTGAAATAGAGCATTCTTGTTCTCATACCTGCTAGGCTCTGGGAGGCACATGCAACATTTTCTCCCTAGACTGTGTGCCAGACCAGAGCCTAACCCAGCTGTGAGTTAGGACCTCTGGCTTTTCCATCCTCCCTCCTTCAAAGTAATGGATGCCCAAATATTCACCTGGGATGACAGTTGTGCATCTACCATCACAACAAAAGCAAACAACATTCACTACAGAAAAACTGTTGTTCTTCTAAAGACAAATTTTGTCCTTAACTGTTGAAGCATAGTTACAAAAGCATCAATGCTATACATCTCTCACCCCTGTACAGCACAGCGTCAGCTCGTTAAAACTCCCTCAAAATATCTTGCACATATACTGCCAGCATTGGAGGATCTCTGCAGGTTGATTTTTCAATTTTTAATGTTTCCACAGAGCCTCACACCATTTGCAGGCCCTAATAAATGCACTGCTGACTCTACAAAGTTCTTCCATAGTCTTGAACAATTTTAATAATACACAAAAGCATTACAGCCACTCTAATATATCTGAATTTTAAGTGGAGAATGGCCCTTGGCTGATCAGCTTTGTAAATTCACGTGAAAACAGAAAACATGTTTATTCTTCCATGTCTCGTAGCACTTCTAAAGCAAGAAACCCTTCATGTTCCAAACCACCTAACTGATACACAAATCCAGAAGGAAATTGCCGTTTCATCCTCCCCACTTCTCTGCTGAACACCTAGCATTTATCTGTGGGAAACGTATCACAGCTCTGGTCCGAAAGCCCAAGCTGCCTTGCTGCTGATCTTCTTAGATAAGAACTGATGCTGAATAAGCACCACCAGCAGCCTCTGCTCCTAGAGTGCAACCCAGGGGAACAGTGTCTTGCTCTGACCCCAATCCTGCAGCTGGTCAGCAGGCAGCAGGGTAGACAGTCTCCCGTAGTTTGGAATATTCAGGGAATCCCTACTGTCCGTTGTTCTTCAGGGCCATCTCAGCCGAACCCGGATCCCCGCGCTAGGAAAGAAAGCGTGCTTCCTTCAGTCCCTGCCCCCCGATCAGGTTGCCCTTCATAACCAAGGAGGACAACAGCAGAACCCAGCTTGATACCTTAGGAGCATTAATTCCTATTCCTACAAGTGCATGGAGGATGATGAGGACCCACATTTAAAACCAGCATTCCCACACAACCAATCACCTCACTTACCTTTTACTAAGAAAACTCTGAAGAAGAAAATTAACTAAACCCTCCCACAGTTCCCACGACTGCATACCAACCCGGATCATTTGCTTCTCTGTTGCACATGCGGAACACCTTTCATCCATACACAGAAGCCAAATGCCGCCACTTTAAACGGCAATTACCATGGAGCTGGTTTAACCTTTAAGCTTTAACTTTCCAATGCTGTTGTTTCACCCACACTTTGAGGCAACACTACAGATGTCTTGTTTTTCAAACCCCAATGCTTCAGGCTTGGCATAGCAGGTATTCCCATTGAGTGCAAAGCGAGACACGTAAGAAGTCTTGGGCCCAGGACGCAGGTTGACAATGGATAAGATAACGAGGTCCTTGTTCAGGGCTAGACACTGTGGAGGGCAACGAAGAGGGGCACAGGAATGAAGCCACGTGCATCATTATAACTGCTCCAGCATTTTATAAAACCTGGATTTTTTTTTTTGGTCATCCATTAGCTAAACAGGCATTACAAGAGCTCTGTTTCAAAGTGACTGATCCGTCATCAGCACACTGTCCTCCTTCAATAGTATGTTATAGGAGAAAACACTTTTAAAAAACAACCTCTGTTGCAGGTATGTCCCCCACAAAGAGCTTAACAGAGTCAATAGACATCTAAGCAGTCAAATACAGGAAAGTGCTATTTAGGGTATTATGGTATGAAAAAAAAAAAAAAAAAGTGCAAAGCATTTTGTCCACAGTATTAGCGGCAGCCTGCTTTCCTGGTTTCCTCATTGCAGCAGCTTTCCCACAAAAATAAAGTTTTGCGTACAGTAACTGTAGAATGGGACAGAACAAGCCAGTGAAGCATGGTTAAATGGCAGCAGAAGGCAGAAATGTAGAGTGTACTAAAGACACCTTCAGCATGGTCCCTCTCCAAATTTTCCTGTGCATCTTCACACTGGCTGTGTAAGAAAGACAGAGATTAACTACATCACAAAACTCCTTAATTTCTGCCCTGCATATGCAAGCACCAAGTTTCATAGTTTCACCCCTTCTGTTCAAGCCACAAGAATTCTGCTTTCCTCTAGTTTTTCCTGCACTGCCTGTGATTTCAAATGGCTTCAACCAATCCCAAATGCCAGCTGCACCATGAGACCTGCTGACTTGGATCAGACTTGTGGGTACCAAATCCTAGCAAGGGAAGAGGCCTAAGTCACAGTCAACAGGATGGGTGAGCAGATCAGGAGTGTTTGCAAGTCTTTTGCCCACATTAACTTGGCTTTAGTATGTTTACTAACTTTAGTACATGCTCAGGGAACTGGCATGGAAAAAGAGAAACCCACAACAAAGTACTAATAACACATTTTATTCAAAAAAAATACGAATCCAAACGAGGAAAAGTACTAACATATTTATTTGTATGTAAAGAACAAATTTACAAAATAGCAGAGGCAAGTTTTGTTCTGTGCCCTTAAAGCAAGAGCTGAAAATGAATCTAGGAGACAAACACAATGCACTTGCCTTGAACTAGAAGTACAGGCTCATCCACTGTGCAAACTGGCAAGGAAGACTCTTATCCTGCAGCTTAAGGAGTGGGAGATCGTTCTCTTTTCACTTCAGACTCTTAATATCAGCTTAAATTGTGGTCTCCAAGTGTCAGTCCTCAAAGAGACATTTTAAGTCTTGCCAGCAGAACACACAGAAGGTACTCCTACATAAAACATTCTCTACAATTAGCCCTAATGCTACAGCTTGTATGCGTCTCGTAACATTAATGTTAAATATTTCTGGGGGAAAAAGGCTTTAATGTATCTTACACCAAGCTTCTAAGAAAAAAAACCAAACCACACACACTCCACTTTATCTAGTAGCCCCACGAGAATTAACAATTTGTTACTCAGAAAAACTGAGCCAACAGCTCCTGACTTGCTCTTCTACGTTCATTGAAAACAAGGATCTGACTGCACGCAAGCATTTGTCTCAGTAGCAAACACAACTCTAGAGTATGAGCCAAATGGACCGGCCTTAGACTCTGCAACTGGAAGCAAAATGTTTGAAGACCACGGCAGCATGGTATGGTAAAAACACCGACAAAAGCCAAACAAACAAGAAAACGAACACCACACAGGACCCATCACTGCTCTGACTCCCACCAGCTAGGTGAGTACGAGCGCTATGGAAACACACAAGGAGCAAGTACCATCTATTACAGTTGTCCTTTCAGCTTAGAACATGCATTGGCATTGCCTCACAGGAGCGCTCTCCTGCGCTGACTTACTATGCGCGGAAGCGTCCCAGAAAACCTACCCTGACCTCCAGATTAATTATTTACACCTGTAGTGGATAACAACAACAACACAGCACAGAGTAAGTCAGAAACATTCAAGCGTTAATGTTTGTTAGATCTGTGCCTTTCTTGGAGCCTCATGACCAGGAACCCATTCTCTACTAAACATATAAATACACACACATATATGCGATTTAAGCATGATCACTGCTGTATCTTCCAAGTCAGCATACATCAGATCACAATTTTTGTGCTCAATTTCTTTCTTCAGCTTCAGCAAACACTTTTCATTTACCTAGTTTATACTTCCCTACTAAACTTGTACTTGTGCTCTCCTCTTTACCTTCCACCCCCTGGGGAAAAAAACCCCACAAACCAACCCCAAAAAACCCACCCCACCCCAAAACACTGGCACACTTACCCTTCTTTCTGCTGCCTGGCATGAGGTGATGATGCCAGGTGATGAGATGATACTGCCTCTGCAACACACCTGCAATCCCGCCCCACCACAGCAAATGGCAGCAGCTTTCCACAGTGACTTTCCCACATCTCGCACTGCAGAGCAGACTGTTTTCTTCCAAAAGCCCACCTATTTCTGCTATATAACATCTCCAATTACTGCTCTACTACAGCAGTATGTAACTTCACATTAAGTTTGCAGAAGAATTCTTGGAGTCACCTTGTGTTCCAAACCAAGTTTACTAAAGCTATGCCTCCAAGCACACAGAGCACAAGATGAATAGCAGCAACCACTGGCAAGAGGTACGGCAGCCTGTGCAAGGGCTGAGCCCACACCTGCACCAAGCGTGCTCACCACCATCTAAGGCCAAGCTGTCTGCCACAAGCTTCTCAGGGTACGCTCCTTTTGAAAGGAACTCATCAACAGCGTGGCTGATTGTGAATACAATTTTACGTTTCCAAAATAATAGACTATGCAGCAATTTCTGCTGTCAGTTGCGTTTTACAGGAAATAATTTCTGCCAAAAAGAAGAGCTCGGTGTGATATTGCTTAGTCTTCACCATTTACCTATATGAGCTTTACTACACAGCTGTGACTAGACTTTGGTGCACTCTTCACATGTGGCTAGCGAACGGAACCAGCACAGGGCATTTTAATAGCTTTGTGATGAGATGGCTGCTCATTCTACCTACAGAAACATTCATAACACAACAAAAATCTCAGGCACCAGGTGCTTTTGCATTGGTATTTCTTTTGTAATGGCAAGCAGAACATTAGCTGAATCACATACGCGGGCTTATGATGTAAGTCACCCAAGTATTTAAAAATGCAGAAAATAAAGCACAAGATTTAAAAAGGCATTAATACTAGATGGTAGGCAGGAGAAGAGCCAACTTCCAGCCCAAATCTTCAACATACCCTACTTTGCAGCCAGTGAGAGCTATACTGCCACGATTCTAGCTTGTAATGGTAGCATCTGGAATCTTTTAACCCAGATCAACAATGTAAAAATATTCTCAAGTATCCCGTGCTCCACAACAAGCCTGTCAGGGCATGTATACTTCTTTAAGCATGAACAAGTACACACACACACACGCAATAAATCTATTTATTGCTTTTTAACTCCCATAACTGGCTCTAAAAAGCCTCTGAAGTAGTAAAGCAAGTGCTTAAAGTTCTGGTTATTAAACACGGCAGTAGTGGGAATGTGTTATTTCTTTCTCTGACAAGTTCATGATGGAAACTGAAGATGGCAGACAACAAGCTGTACAGACACCAGTATCACAGTACGTTCTCCTCCAAGAAAGGAGTAGGTGCCAAATCCCGTGTTGCTCACTGCTTGGCATTTTCTGTATTTATGGGGGTTTTTATTATACCTGCAAGATACTTGTGGCAACAAAAAAGCTTCCTGCAGACATCCTTACTAGCTCTACCTTGCACCTGGGGGGGTGAGATTAAACTATCTGAAGAAGTTATAAAATATTAAATAGATGTGTAGTTGCATCATGTCATTTATGCCAGTGAACTACAAAACAGATTGTAGTGGATATCTGGCTTAGCTTTCACTGTTAGTATTTCAGAGCGATAACCTGCGCTACTCAATGTCTATATATACAACGAAGTTTTCACAGGTTTTCAGATCACTAGCTCTTCAGGTATTACTGCAGGAACATGCACGCAAGCTTTAGTTTTCATACCAAAACTTCAATTTACTAAGACACTCTTTACAGCATCAGCCTTTAATCTTCAAAGGGGTCATCAGCTCCATTAAGGTTATCTGCAAATTATATGGCAACACCATTGTCAGCTGCCATGACACCCGTATTTACTTTGCTGCCCAAACAAAACGCTTAGTGGTTGTTTACCACGGATCTTCTACAGGCTGCTCGGCAAGTCCCATCACTCAGGCTGAGGCACAGCAGGCAGCTTGACAGTACCAATGCTTATCTGCAGCCCAGGCTTTCTGACTGTGATCCAGGTTGCAAGAAACATCCTTCAAAAAGCAGCAGCTGTAGCAGAAAAAGGCTCCTCTCTTCCACAAGCACTGTGCTTACAGCAGTGCTCCCCCACAACTCTTACTCCCGGTGTGTTTGCAAGTATATCTAACCCTGCTGTGGCTACGGGGTGCTGAGACACATCCAGACATGCCTCAGCTAGGCAAGACACTCCAGCACAAAGCTGAGCACGGGCAAGCTGCCCGAGAGCTTCTTTTACAGGCTGATGACTGCAGCCTGCACCAACACCAGCCTGCTAGCACATCCCGAGCCACCGTTTAAAAAATGAAACTGAACCCTCCTCTGCACCCTAGAGCACAGGTGGACATTTATACTTACTACGTATACCTACACGCTGCCCCAAAATGCCTTACTTTTCCCCTTCCCTTCAAAATCTATCTGAAAAAGATTAAATTATGATTACTGTTGGGCCTGTTACGTCAACTGTGCTATTTCATTAACTGCACATCAACAAATACAATTTTTAAGCCCTTCTGGTTCAGTCCACACATGCCAACCCATGCTTGTAGCCCCATTCTAATAGTTCAGCTTCTAGAGCTTCAAAACAAATACTGCTCTCAGTTTCTTGTAGCGGGGTGACATTTAGTACAGCTCCCACTTGTCAAACACAGCAGGAGAAGAACAAGACTTTTTGGTTTTCAAGATCATTCCTACGCTGGAAGCCCATGATATTCCACACGCTTACTATGCCTCTGCATGTCACTTGCTGATGGTACGAAACAACTACCTCTTCCAGAATTTGAGAGAGACTATACCAAGCATTTAATCTAAACACTCTGGAGAAGGTAACGTTTTGCCAAGTTCAGTTTCTATCATTACTCCTGCCAACAGCAGACCATCAGTTTTACAAAACAGGAGAGACCACAATGCCAGTTTCATAGCAACAAAGGAAAACGACTTACAAGTAGAGCTATACAAGGGCCTTGTCTTGTATAATGTATATGTAGATTTCTATGTTCATAGACTTTAACAAAGTGAGAATCCACTCCCTCCAATGCGCACACAAAAAAGCTGCATACTTCAAAGTTTAATATTAAACAATGATTACTAACTAATCATCAGTATTTTCTGTGAATAATTATACTTGCTTCACCGAGATAAAATTCTTGCCAAAACCCATTTTTTCCACGCTATTTGTTGTTCTGTGATCAACATTATCTCTACACAGACTATTAATGTTTCAATAAAAGACAGATTAATGTTGCGTTCCAGGATCTCTGATTACATTCAGGAAAGCTGATCAAAACACCCCCCAAAGACTCGACCATACCTCTTTCTGCTGTCTCTCCAGTTCTTTCATTCGGATCTCCCGTGCCTCTGCCCGTGCCGCTCGCTTTGCTGCGAGTCTTGCTTCAGCCTGCAAGTGGGAACACAGCAATGAAATAAAAGCCGGGCAATTCAATGTGAAACACACTTGTCAAGCAAGGCATGAAGTAAGGAGACTTGACTCGGCAAGACTGTAAACACATCTGTAGGAGTTAATTCCCTATTGCAAGTAATGGCCCTGCCTTCCATAACTTGTTATGCTTCGCAGTCAGGTAATACACCCTTGTGTAGGCACTACCATCGGTTAGCACTTGTGATTAAAAGTACTCTGTGTTTCCTTAATTACTATTTGTGTGGATAGAGAGGGAACAGCGAGATTTATTTAAGAAAGGTGAGGTTTACCCTCCCCCCACCCCGTGGTGCAGATTATTTTTTATTGATGAATTAATTTGACCAAGAGCAAACACATTACGTGCCATTTTTCCTAACCGCTGACATTGCACACACATACACGGGCACAGGAGTTAGGTAAACACTGCTGTTCAGCATGACCACATACAACTAAGACTGAAATGATGGAGGTTAGGGAGTAGGGAACCTGAGAAAATGCACTAACTCAACTAAAGTCCCCAGACGTCCACATTCAAGTCCAAACCTCTCTGGAGTGGAAATCTGCCAAGAACGGGCCTCTCGGGAGATCTACAGTGCTTCCTCATTTCAGCCCCACTGGAAGTGCTGGAACACGCTATACAGTAACATTTTTAATATTCTGCTTTTAATCCCAGGCAAAGCCAGCCAGTCTTATAGAGAAAAATGCAAGATTAGCTCAGGCTTGGTACAGCACGACCACGAGCAGTTCACCCAGCGGAATTCAGAATAGCTCAGCAGGGAACAAAAGGCATGGCTCAGCTAGTCACCCTGGTGTTACACCCAGCTCCTCTGCTTCTGAAACCTTTACTGTAAGTACAGCATCCAATTTATCAGGAAAAGCTGCAATATTATCAACGTCAAGCATACAGAAAATCAAGATGCCAGCATCTTTACTGACATCTAAACAGAAGAAAAGCCAGAATTAAAAAAAAAAAAAAAAATAAAAAAAAAATGGTGTTCACTTATCAGTACTCCCCCCACTTTACTGCACTGCCCCTAAACTCAAACTGGTAGGCAGGCAGATTCCTTTTGATGACTATTGCAGCTCCCTGTTGTGCAAATACATTCTATTTAAATGAACAGAGTTTTTAATTCTTGCAACACAGACTTCAGCCTGAAAAATTACTTGTAGCAACGGAAAAACCTTCTCAGAGGATAAAACACACCCATGGCAGAAAGAACAAAGGGTTGGTTTTGCACAGAGCCCTTTCTCTTTTCAGTTCATTGCTTGAATTTCGAGGTAACTGGCTCCGCTACGGACAGAAACTGCAAAACACACTCACAGTCTCATATTTAGAGGACACCTCCACACTGCACCCAAAAATTGTCCCCCTCTCATCACTGCAGGGTGCCATCAGTTACAGAGCCAAATGCTGGCAGGCTCCAGGGTGCAGGGACATACTATTACCACAAGTGTTTTCAAGGGACCATGACTTGCCAACCCGAAGCAGTTTGTCTAGAAAAAAAAAAACACAACCAACCCACATCCCTGCTGCTGGGCAAACACGAGATGGAATCCCTGCCAGGCAGTGTTATGATTTACCTGCCGTGTTTGCAATGGTTTATGACACCCACTATATAAACATGCTCTAGGACATATGCTAAAGGTAAGAAATCACAGCGCTGGAACAAGTATGATATTGACTTGACGTGATCCATTGCAGTACCTCAAGAAACGCTACTGTGAGTCTATCCCACAGTCAGTACCACTGTGAATGCAGGATGGAGTCAGAGATGAGGACTGCTCCCGGCTAAGCATCACAAGAGGCTGCCAGGTGACTCATATGATGCTGCGTAAGGGTAACGACCACCATCTTTTGCCAGTAGCCACTCAAACGGCATGCATTTACCCCAAGGAAGGGGAATCTTGCCCTGAGATCTCCAGCTCATTAATGATTTTTTGGCAGAGAGGGAACAGGAGATAATGCCTTTCCCTCCTTACAGTTTAGAGAAATACTCCCTCATCCTGAAATGCGAACTGTAAGTAGTCTCAAGGAACAGCACAAAAACAAAAAGCAAACAAACTTAAATCTGTACAAACATTTGCAAATTGCACCTAATTTAGGTGAAGAACAACATCAGTGCAAGCAATTAGCTATATTTTTCCTTTATGGAAAATAAAAGGGCCCTAAAGCCTCCATAAGCAAAATATACCAAACAGTACAGAACTGTGTCCAGTTTCCCTCTCCTGCCAGAAAAAGACAGAAACAAGATTATTTTGATGTTAACATTATTGTAGATGTCATCTTGATGAATTTCAATAGCCAGCTGAACTTTCACATTAGAAAAGCTAGATGCCTGTATGTAAAATTCAGGCATTGCACTTCACGTGTACATACATCCCCTTCCCTTTTCCTTGTAGGAGAAGGACCAAAGGATTTATATGCTTGCTAGCTATGTTACAGGATTATGTATCCTCCAGAAGCGAGCACAACATACAATGAAATAAAGCAACTTGAAAAATGGACAGGGGGAGGGGATATGGGAGTTTAGCAAGTTTTTCTCAGGCCTTCTTGAAAGCAAGGCTCACCAGTTCCCTAGATACCAACATCAACTACAGTTAAGTTAAATTCATTTTACTTTGTGCAACTTCATACACGTAACCTCTCATTTATTAGGATACATTTCACTTTTAAGTGGTAATCCATGGGGTGTCTCTATTCTCTTTCAGCTTTGCTGTCTTCTACCTGCTCGATCAAAGCCAATCTGCAAACCTCTAAGACATCATGCAAGAGTAAGAAACACATTTTCACTCAGTATCTTTGAATAACAATGGCTTACATCTTGGAACAAGCATAATTTTTTATTTATGAACTTTTTCTTTCCATAACCACACAGCTTACTAGCATGAAGTATCCTTCAATACAAACAAGAGAAGCAATATTTCCTGGATCCTTTAAAATGACTTTTTAAGTTTTTAAAGTTAAAAATCTGCCATTGCTACATTCTAGTACCTGTGCAAGAAATTAACAAATTGTTATTCCACCCAGAACACTAGTATTTTAAAGCAACTTTATCACATCAAAACAAAGAATTACAGAATCATTCCAGCTGGAGGTCTGAGTTCATTTGTGCCTGACAAAGGTGATGTGTAAGCAACAAACTCTTAACGCGTTTTTGAATGCACAACAAAATGAGACTACAGACGACAAGAAATACACAAGGAGAAAAATTCTTCAGTGCAACGATGTGATCAGTACAATAAGCACATTAATATTTCTGTGCTATAAATACCTTGATTTCTTGCACACCCTGCAAACAGCAAGTTTAACTTCACATTTCTCTCTCTGCGCTGACTAAACCAAAACAAGCTTTGCCTGGATGACTTTGGCCTTCATCCAGCTCAAGCACTTGTCAGAGCCCAGACCCAAGTCACCTCTAAGGGCAGCAGCAGTAACACAGACACCACAGCCTGCAAGAGACACAACTGAACATCATGAAACCACCAGTAAATTCATACAGACTCAGGAAATTCAGACTACAAAAGCTAAAATGAAAGTCTCAAGGTTGCCAGCATAAATATCTATTCAACAGATTCAAAAGAGGAAAAAAAATAATCAGTAAGATTGAAGGAAGTAATCTTAAAATCATCTAAAATTCACGAGTGACTCAGAGAGCAATACAGGCCTCGATCAAAAGTGACAGATCACTGGCAAAAACAGAAGAATAAAAATATGAAGCCTAATTACACTCATTACAAAGCTTTTGTAACTTCCCTTTTATGAAGTATTGCTCATCTGACAAGGAGAACTGGCAGCTTCAGCCACACTGTGCATGTCAAAAAAAAAATCTTCCCAAGGGGCTTCTGTAAAGCCCCGAGAACAAAACCAGAGGAGATGGCAACCACACTGCCAAGATGAACATGGAAATGCACACCAGCTGAAGAATAATCGCCTTAATTTACGTGACTTGCTCAAATACTACAATCATACAGCCTGCATTTTTGTCTTTTTATTGTATGTCGCCTGGAATGATTTATACCCACTAAGCCCTGAAACAAGTATGCTGTTGCAAAACGCTCATTGCTTTTGTTGGTCCACTTGCTCAGCACTTGACGCCCCTGCTTAAGGGTCACTTCAGTTTTAAAATCCAGTCCTGTGCAGCAGCAGATCTTTACCCTGCTTTAAGAAGTTCAGTACATTTAGCTCCGAACAGGGAAAAACTAAAGCAGGTTGTAACCTGGTTCACTACTGAAGTACAACTGCATCTGAAAAAAAGCCAAAGCAGGTATGTGATACCAGCGGGAAAGGGTGAGGAGCACCTTCTGCCATCTGCAGCACGAGGCGCTGGGAAGTGGGAGTATGGGATCTGCAACTGCAGAGGAGTTACCCCCACACACCCCCTTTTTAAATACCACTCATCAAGATGAGGCAAGGTCTGGCTGTACCCACAGCCAGCGCTGCCGGGGCCAGCGTGTAACACACAATGGTTACGGAAGCGACGGCTTCCTGGCCCCGAGCGCAGCGTCGGGGAAGCTGCACATTCATTATCATTTTGATGACAGAATTATTTAGGTGACTTGGTTAGGTAGAGGCTAATGACATACATCCTGAAGGTGTGCATTCTCACAGCTTTTTCCTTATGAAATGTCCAAGAGTTCATTGTTCAACTGGAAGCCCCAAGAAACGGCCAACAAAGACAGGAAATTATGCTGCTTTTTTGAGCAGTGAAAAATGACTATGTTGACTTGCCACGCAGCTACATGCGTAAGAGTTTTCGATCTATACAAAGAACCCCTTAATTCTAATGTACTCAAAAGTGATCTGCTTCAAAGACTAGCAATCAAAGTTAGTATCATATTTTTTGTGGAGGACTGAAGTGTTAGTTTGCCAGCAGCAAATCGTACTCAAAAAGCTTCTCTGATCCCACTGTCAAGAGGAGCTTTGAAAGACGAGTCTGCTGACTAAACTACACCTACCTGCTCCCTGTATGCAAGTGCTACTATGTATTTCTGCAATAACAATTACCAGGCTGATTTAAACTTCTTGCCAACATGCTTGAGATACAGGCAGCAAGTCATTTTGGGGGCAAGCGTAATTTTTCATAATTGATGCCTTCCTGTTCCAGTATTCTGCATGTAAAGGTTTTTCCTCAAATGTGCACTGTATTTATGTAAGTCATACCTCATCAGACAAAACAAATCTAATAAGCTTTGTTGTACTTCTACAGAATTTAAAGCCTATGTAGGCAAGCAACACCTGATCTGCAATACTCCTGTGACACAGCTGACCAGCATTGCTATCAGGTAAAATTAGCGCTAACCCACGGCAATGTTTTTCTCATCTCCACTTGAGTAACAAGTGACTTAAACCAGCAAGTTTCAGGAGCTTACTGCAAGTCATCATGCACTCCTTTGCGCAGAAACAAGAGCATCTATAAATGACTTCTAAGTTTAGAGGTCAAACCAGCATATTTACCTGACATTTTTTGCATCTGAGTTATAAATATAAACACACTTTGCACCACTTACTCATATGACAATGACCCTACGAATCACATTGGGCTCGGTCAATCCACGTCCTCCCTAATCCCCCACCTTTCTCTTAAATGCAAATTAGTATTTAAAGGCAGAATATTCATGAACCTTTGCCTACACATCAGCGCATAAGGATTCCCTTCTAATGCCCACGTACCCGTGCTGCTGGTTAGACAGACGGGCCCATGACAGGTTTGCCTAACAGCTCCTCTCCCCTTTGTACAGTGACAGTGGCGAACCCCAGAGTGACAGTTTATGTCGAAGGATGATTAATTCCCCACTAACATTTTACGGTCCACGGGGGTGTTTGGAAACTTTGTTTAGAAAACATTTAACAGGTTGGGCTGCCGCCACTGCTCCCGTACCAAGCTGAGCGGTAAGCGGCGCACGGTTCCGTCTGATTTTTAAAGGCCAGCCCTACCGCACGCCCCGCGCGTTGCGGTGAGCTGCCTCACGCAGCTGTCAGTAGCCGCCAGCACCCACCGCCGCGCTGCCAGGTGCGCACCGCGCCCGAGGAGCGCGCAGCAGCGCGGGGCGCGCAGCCCATCCCCGGCCGCGCGGACACGGCGGCGCAGGCGGAGCGCAGCCCCGCACGGGCGCACACGCCGCCGGTCCCGGCCCCCAGGGCCCCCCGAAGCGGGTCGGGGGGCGGGCGAGCGGCCCCGCCGCCTGGCCTTACCTGCTGCCGGGCGGCCGGGCTGAGGCAGTCGGCCGCCGCCTCCATGGCTCCCGCAGCCCCGCTTCCCGCCGCCGCCGCCGCCCCGCGCTGCAGGAAGCGGCCCGGCCCTCCGGGGCGGGGCTGCGGGGCCGGCCCTGCCGCGGCACCGGCGGGCTGCGGGGGGCCGCTCCCGGCCGCCCCGGGCCCCAGCTGCGGGGTGGCCAAGGCAGCGCGGATCCCTCCCCCCGCCGCCAGCCCGCCTGCCTCTGCGCCACCGGCCACCAGTCGGAAATCCCCCCCGCAGCCGTGCGACAGGCTTCCCTGCGGCCGGCTGCATCAGGCGCTGCGCTTCTGCAAACGGTTTCAAAGCTCATCACCTCCTTTTTGGAAGATAAAACCCTCCAGCAATAACCCAGCAACTCCCTGCTCCGTGTACATCTGCCCCCCGGGCTGCACATCCAACCTGCTTCTCCCGGCATGCCAGAGATAAGGTTCAGAAGCACTCGAACATACGCTTATAAATACATATTCACACCAACTACCATTTGCATCACTGAAATAAACCATGTTAACTGTTGTTAAACTGCTGCGACAGCATCGGTATGGTGCATTGGGTTGTGCAGAGCTGTGCTTAAAAGGGGTGTCTGATGCAGATACACTGGCGTTGGTTTATTCGTTAAGAAACAGCAGTAATGTGTAAGAGTTTAGAGTGTAAACTCTAAGCAATAAAAAAAAAATGGGGCAAAAGGAAAGGCCGGAGGTAGAAAAAAAGCGCATATAATCGAGGTCTGAAAGTACTGCAGAAAAGTAATCAGGAATAGTGGCTGGGAAAAAACAAAATGTATTCTGCATTTCGAAAGGTGTCTTGTGATGACCTGGATGAGCCTACAACACACGAAGGGAAAAATCAGGAGGATTAGAGAACAAGTGTTTTGAAATGGCATAATGCCCAAGAAAAATTCAAGGCACAGTCAAAGCAGAAATCTTGGCTCCACGGAAATTAATGCCATCTCTCAATTCCCCCGATTTCATCCAAACCACCCCCTGATTCCCCTCAATTTCATCCGAAGCACACACACCCATGGCATCAACAAAAGGGCAGGGAGAATTACTGAAGGTTACGCAGCTCATTTTATCCATTGCAACTTTGCGACGGCAACAATAGAACATCGGAGAGTCATCTCTTCCTGGCAGCGGATTCTCTCCGGTTGCAGAGAGGCACAACAGGTCATTCCTTAGCAACAAACCCTGCACCCTCTTTCCCGGTCAGCCCGGGCAGGTTGGGGAGCCCTGCGACGCCTCCACCCCACTGAGCTCATTCTTTCCATGAGCTGCCAGCCCAGTACGGAGAATCTGTTCTTTCACACTGGGCAGAGCACATGCTGCCATGCTGCTGGCAATATTTTAGCTAATTTTCAAGCACCGGTACTATTTTACATCTTGGTGGCAATACTTCAACCGGATTCGTTGACAGACCCTGGACCCCAGCCATATCCCACTGCCCCTGGAAAGGCCAGACACGCTTCCTTTAAATAAAAGGCATTACGGATGTCTAACTTGTACCCTGGCTCTAGGAGAAACCCTGCTTATGTGAGGGGAAGCTTTGTGTTTGTAAAATAGACTGTGGTTTTACAAAAGTCATGGAATCATAGAATGGTTTGGGTTGGAAGGGAGATGTTAAAGATGACCAAGTTCCTATTGCCCTGCCACGGGCAGGGCCACCTTCCACCAGCCCAGGCTGCTCACAGCCCCGTCCAGCCTGGCCTTGAACACTGCCAGGGATGGGGCAGCCACAGCTGCTCGGGGCAGCCTGGGCCAGCGTCTCACCACTCTCACAGCAAAGAATTCCTTCCTAATAGCTAATCTAGACCTACCCTCTCAGTTTAAAGCCGTTGCCCCTTGTTCTATCACTACAGGCCCTGGTAAAAAGTCTCTCTCTCTCTCTCTCTCTGCAATAAAGTCTTTGAAGTCTCCATCTTTCATTAAACTCCAAAATCACCTGTTGAGTCTACAAGTTATTTTTTTTCTCTTCACTACAGAAAAAAGGACCCAACTTTGCTTTTAAAAGAAAATCCAAACTGTCTTAAATCCACTTCAGTATGTGTACGAAAATAAACTAATGTATACAGAAATAATACCTGTTCCTGTGAAGCTGGAACGTATTCACATGCCTCAAAGGTATTGTTGTTTTTTTTGGTTTTTTTTTAATTAGAAAAAAGACAGGCTTAAGCTACTCTGGAAGATGATAATGGAGGTTCAGTGATACACTATAGCCTTGTGTTAAATTTCTTCTTGGTCAGCCTGCTAGCTGGAGGGTATGACAGGTATGCCTGTGTAACCAAATGCGCGAAATGAAAGGGGAAAGGGAAGCCAGTCAGCCCAGCACGCTTCACAGGCACTCAACATGCAATACGAGAAAACACCTGCAATTTAAATCTGTCTTTAACAGACACCCATTTTATCCCCCAGTATGGTTTATACTGAAATCAGGAACCAGGCCAAAGTAACATGATCAGGAAACACTTTCCTGTTCGGGTGGTATAACCCACAATCCTAAACCCATTATTTAAGGCTAATGAAGTTCCTGGTCTGCTATGTTTCCCTTATCCTCTGTCAGCAAGTGCAAAGAGCAACAGAAATCTAGAATAATTGAAGGAAGACCCTGGCATGCCCTGTAGTGGTGCTTTCTGCCCCAGACAGTTGGCTGACTTTGCCTGGAGACCCACCCCGAGTGCCGGCAACCTCTCTGCTCTGCCCTGCGATGCTGAGCAAGTCTGTCTTTTGCGAACAGCCTCGAGCCCAAGACAAGTTACACCCTAATTCCCAGAGATTGTTCAGCATTTAATTGTGGTGCAGTAAACAGTATCAAGCATTGCAGAAATCCAGAAATCGCCACCAGTTATGAATAAGGCACTTCTGGGCTATGGCAACTCACCCCAAGGTAGCCAGGGGCCAGACACTGAACTTAAGTCTTCAGGAAAAGCATGTGTTGCCTTATATGTAGAAGTTTTAACAGAGAAGGGAAAGGAAGGAGAGTGACGTTAACCGTGTAAATCTGAAGCATCGTTAACAATGCAGCATGACAAAGTATGCATATTTTCATTTTAGCTGAAAATAGACAATTTGTTCTGGTTTGCTTGGTTAATGAGAATTAACCTCCCTTTACATTCACTGAGAAATCTGTACAGTTTCTGTACTGTCACTTGGAAGATACACTAGAGATGTGAGTAATTCCTACAGAAGGCATAAATTACTGAGGACCCGCATACACCCACACACCTTCTAATTACTTTCTAAGTCCACATAGAAACCAAGATGTTTGTTTTTATTTGGTTTTACTTGAGGAAGCACTTCATCCATACCTCAGGATAAATTCAAACACAGAAGTGTACTGTTGATCTGCTGGGCAGGAGCTGAAGAAGGGCCAGGAGGTCTTTTTCATGCTAGCAAACTTCCATTTCTCAGCAACACAGAGCTGACAGCATTCAAAACACACACTTTAGCATGTTTGAATTGATCTTTTATGAAACGAGGCCCATTCTGCTAGGCAGGTCCTGACAGATTTCCCAAGAACAGGAATTCTCTGCACACCCACATACAGTCTTCCTCATCCCTCCTGGCACTTGACACTCCACCAAACCCTTCAGACAACGCTAAATAGAAAGCAAGCATAACAGTTCTGTAACTACAGGAGCTGAGCCACAATCTAGGAAGCTGGTGATGCATTTTACTTGTTTGCTTGCTAAAGCTACTTAGCATTGTTAAGCTGACAGCGGTTAGCCCTTGCCCTTCCAGCTGCTGCTATGTCACTTGGGGGAGCAGGGGGGTACAGAGAGCACCTACAGAACACTGACTGAAAGTGGGTACTAGTCTATCTTTTTTTTTACCTCCTCAGAAATGAAGGGTCTATCTAGTCATACTTCCATCATATTCAGAAAGATAGCTGAAGTACCTCAAGTTCTGCTAAATATTGTGAATTCAGTGCACAATTCTTGTGTCTGTGCATTTCCCATTTGAACTAAGAGGGATGTTAATTCAGGGAGCTATATAAGCAGGAAGAATGTTCACGACGGAAATATGCATTACAAGTACTACAATGCTAAGTTGAGCATAAGAAAAGCATGCAACAGGGGAGATTTGGCAGGGGGTGGAGAATCAGCTGACATTTTTCAGAAACCTGGTAGATTAACTGTGAGTTCATCTTAGGTATGCCTAAGCAGAATGACCCCCCCCCCCCCAAAAAAAAAAAAAAAAAAAATTACTGCACTTAGGACAGCAGCTAAGTTTCTGATTACACAGACTCCTTATTTCTCCATAGGGAACACACCGCACCTTTGCAAACATATATACACATACCACAAAAAAAAAAAAAAAAAAAAAGAAAAAAAGAAAAAAAGAAAAGAAAAAAAAAGAAAAAAAAAAAAAGCATGCTTGCACACAACAGAATGCGTTCCTCCACAAATAGACCTAAACCCTAAAAATCAGTTTCACAGAAGCACAACCCCTTACCTATAACTACCAAGGAGCTGCATCAAAAGGAAGAGGAAAAGACTGTACAGTCATTTTCGAGTTAATATTAAGATCACTGATAATGCAAGCAAATTCCAAGGACGCCTGGCCCCTAACACAGGTCACACTCAATTGATTATTTCTGTCTTCAGGATGTGTTGTGCCAGAGGTAGTTTAAAAGACATAGAAGCAGGGATCCAAGTAGCAATAAAGTAGACAAAACTTTTACAGACAGGTTTAAACACCGAAAAAACCTGCAACACAGAGCACATTGGCTCCAGCTTGGCACACCCCAGTATTAATACTTAAACAATACCAGCAGCCACCTCCCAGCGCTATCCATTATGTAACTCAGCTTAAAACATTTGTGCGTTTCCTTTATTTTCTTCAGTTAGTAACTTTTTTGGTGGACTTGGCAGCATTAGGTTAATGGGTAGACTCCATGATCTTAAAGGTCTTTTCAAACCTAAACAATTCCACGATTCTTAGAATTTCGGCAGCATCCCTACATACCAGATTTACAACTGGCTTTCCAAACAGTGGGAACAGACAAAGAAAGTCTCGTTTTGTGGAGAAAGTTGCTGGAAAGTACTTAATATTAGAAGAAAAATAGAGAGGTTACTCTAGCCCTTCCGCCCCTAGTCTTGTTCTTCTGATGTTCAAGGAAGTCTATAAAAAAATCCATGGAGTAACACCCATCTGAAGTCACAGAGACAGAAAAAAACCATGCACACATCTCACTTCATCATCCCTGTCTGCTGTGGGCATCCTGGCACCCTTGCAGCTCAGCTGGCAAAGTTAACAAAACCTCCTTGTAAACCGTAACCAAGGCAATGAACTCAAGTATACACAACCGAGTGCTTCTTAGGAAAACAATGTCCGGTTTTCATCACGAAAATGTACTGCCAGTATCAACAGATTATTTTCTACTGAGGCTAGAATGTGACACAGCAAGGAGGAAGGAAACTGCTGAACCAGGCACAAGCGCTTCTCACCACACTTAAGTCAGACAAACCGAATCGTGCTAGCGGGGAAGCTAGGAGATTTTTGGGTAGCCTATACGTGGCATGTTTAGCATTCAGCTCAGGGAATCCATTCAGTTTCAAACTCAAAAGCAATGTCGTCATGAACATTTGGATATCAAATCTATTAATGCCCAGCTACTATCAGAAAGCTTCAGAAATTTGAAATATGGGTATATGAAAAGTTATATGATCTTTCCATTTCAGAAGAGACAGATTTTAAAATAGTTGCCATAAGCCAATAAATTCCTTATCTAGTCTTAAACTTTTCTATTCCTTTGCTTAACAATGAAAAAAAAAATATCTACAGAATTTTAAAAAGATCAGACCACAAAACCCCGATTTTGGTTAGAAGCATCTTACAGGACTCAAGTATACAGACATCTGTCTAAAATATACACACACAAAAATGATCCAGTAAGAGACTTGTAGAAAAGTGCTCCTCTGCTGGGGTATCCACAATATTAGGCTTTGCCATTTCCCAGGCTCTACCTCAAACCTAATCAGCTTTCAAGGGTTGGAAGCTGCATTAAACATTTCCACCGTGACTGCAAATTTTGCAAGTTAGAAAACCAACAGTAGTTTCAAAGAATACCACACAGAAGGGCAGAGGTTCTGCACTTCAGACCTAGACCCCATCAGGGACATTAGGTGGGGAAACACAAGCAGTGTTTGAATTCGAAAACTGGAAGTGGCACAGGTACCTCATGAAGCTCTCCAACTCAACACACACACACACAAAAATAGGCTTTTACTGTGTGAACTGGATATTAGTTGCCAAGTCCAAAAATTAAGACTTACAGCTAATTATAATTATGGTTTCAACCCAAATATTTGCTTATATTCACTACAGAGAATAAACTAGTATGACATCTTAAATGTACAACGATCATGTCTTCACCTTGAAGATCCTCTGAAAAAAACTGATGAATCTCCTTATTAAACATCTTACCAAAAAAATCAACGGTTCACTCTGTACAGGAAAATTGGACACTTCTCAAAGGGGATGATAAGGACATCTACAAAAGAAAACTGACCAAAAGAACTGTTATGGCATTTCCCATGACCACCCTAGCTGCAACCTAAAATTATTTTTCCCCCGCATCAGGCTCGTTCACATGATGAAATCCTACAAGACTGAAGTTTGGTAGAAGACTAAATGAGAAGTTTTTTCATGGGAAGTTTTTCTTGCAAAGGCATTCCAAGACTCACTTCTTATTTTGTTTTTTTTAAAGTTTCCCAGAATGCCAGAGCTTTGTTTTTCTCTTTTCATTAATTCCCAAGTGCCAGGAGCAGGGTGTACGTACGAACAGGCAGACGCTCCCCTCTGAGATGCTGATGGTGCTGCTGCGAATTATCTGTGTTTAAGGGGTCAGCATTCTTGGTCTTCTTGCTTAATATTTTGAGCCAAAGGCTGGGAAGAGGAAGATGGGAAGAGATCCACAACTAATGAGGAATTTACACATGAACGTTGTCCACTTCAGAGAAACATTTGCTTGTATGTTTGCCAGAAAACCCATCTCATAGATATAATTTAAGCACGTGACCAGAGCCTGGAAAGTCTTGTTGACACAGACCTTTTTCCCCCCATAAAGAAAGATAATGTTTATTCTGCAGAACACTGCAGTGAACAGCATGTACAGCTCTACAACGCAAGAGACAATTAGGGAGTTGTGCCCTACTTCATAAATTATATTGCCATGCAGTCACATGCTAAAAATATAGTCTACACAAAAACTGAACTCCACCACGAGCCTGCATGGATTACCAAAAGTTTATCCTGCCACAAGGAACTGATCTTAAAACACCTGTTAGAAGTGACATATCCTGTAATCATTTCCATAGATCCTAGAAGTGTCCTTCAATTCAAACAAACCCTCTCCATGAGAAAATGCTAGAGAGTTCAAAGTGGCTTCAGAGGCAAAATTCAGAAGAAAATTACAAAATTCTACAGAAAAGTAGTTCTGGAGAATCCTGTAAGAATAGATTTCCATAAGCACTGTAGCTCCACTGCAGCTTTAGGAAAGCTCTGCAGAGGGATCTGGAGAGGCTGGATCAATGGGCCGAGGCCAGCTGTATGAGGTTCAACCAGGCTCAGTGCTGGGTCCTGCACCTGGGTCACACCAGCCCCACACAGCGCTACAGGCTTGGGGCAGAGCAGCTGGGAAGCTGCCTGGAGGGAAAGGACCTGGGGGTGCTGGTGGACAGGCGGTTGAATGTGAGCCAGCTGTGTGTCCAACCGTGTGCCCAGGTGGCCAAGGCAGCCAACAGCATCCTGGCTTGTGTGTGAAACGGTGTGGCCAGCAGGACAAGGGCAGTGACCATCCCTCTACTGTGGGATGTACTCGGCCCTGGTGAGGCTGCACCTCAAATACAGTGTTCAGTTTTGGGCCCTCCCTGGAGCATGTCCAGAGAAGGGCAAACGGAGCTGGGGAAGCATCTGGAGCACAAGTCTGATGGGGGGCGGCTGAGGGAACAGGGGGTGTTTAGCCTGGAGAGGCGGCAGCTCGGGGAGGGGACATGATCACTCTCTACAACTGCCTGCAAGGAGGTTGCAGGCAGCTGGGGGTCAATCTCTTCTCCCAAGGAACAAGTGACAAGACAAGAGGAGACGGCCTCAAGTTATGCCAGGGGAGGTTCAGATTGGGAATTAGGAAACATTTCTTCACCAAAAGGGTGGTCAAGCACTGGGACAGGCTGCCCAGGGAGGTGGTGGAATCACCATCCCTAGAGGTATTTAAAAGATGTGTAGCTGTGGTGCTTAGGGACAGGGTTTAGTGATGGACTTGGCAGTGCTGGGTTAACTGTTGCACTTGATGACCTTAAAGGTCTTTTCCAACCAAAATGATTCTATGAATCTATGATTCCAGAGCCTGGAGATGGGAAGATTACTGTATACATAGAGCATACCACTTCAACTGATATTTAGCAAGAAGTAACTTGTTTCTGTGAAAAAGCAGAATAGGGATGAAGGAACAATTCCAGTACAGGCTGTTGGCTGACAGCTCTGCAGAAGCATGCTACAGCTTTAAATCCTGACCAATTTTCTATAGGTAGTGTATGTGGCAGAGGACTAATGGAGTATCAACTAACCACATTTACGTCACTTCAACCGGCTTTTTCTCTCAAAATAGCTCTAATCAGTAAGTGGTTGCTCCCACCAGAGAAGAATTTGGATACCACTCTGCAGCTGTTATCTCGAAGAACAAAACCACACGTTTTATACACCCTGTACAATACTACACTCATATGCTTTAGATCAAGACTATTACTCATGTAAAATAGTTTTGAGGGAGTCAACATTGAACTTTGAAACAGCTGGATTGCTCATTCAAGTAAATAAATCAGAACTGTTGAGGCTACTATGATACCTAGAAGGATAAAAATAAACAAAAACTGCTAACTGACAGTATTGGCAAATATGAACTAGAATTTCACAAGAAAAGCATACAAAGCTTTGCAGTGTTGTCTCCTGAAATACTTACATGCATGAAACTACATTCAGTGGTTTCTTCCACTTGCTTTACCCAACTTCTTCTTTACAAAGAAGAAATTTCTCTTTTACAGTGACCACACAGATCCTTTCAGTTCTCCCTCTTAGATCAGCAGTGTTTTGCAGTGACCGTTTTCTTTGTTTAAAATGTAGATAAAACCGAACGTCAAAACACACAAGTAGAATGGTTGTATTCCAGAGCACTTTTTAAATACTGTATTTCTGTGATTGTAGAACAGCCTTTGTGATTAGAGTCACACAGAGTTCACTGCAGACTTTAGAGGGCTTAAAGCAATCTGGCTGAAAGAAGGGCACTATGCAAAGAGGGGGTACCTAAGGTAGATAAAAGCTTGTAAGACCATCCCACAGTAAGTCTATATTATGTACACCTCAAAAGGCTTTAAATCTTTCTTCATTACAAAATGTTTACGTTTGGCATTCTGGATTTCTTTCTTTGGAGATAAAAAACAGCACGCTACTTGTAATACAGACACTGGTGTTATCCGGGTAGCACAAATGAATCTGTAACATACAGAACCGGGTAACTTTTGTTTAAACCAAATATAAAGTGAAAGATGAAGGATATGTTACCACTTTAAGGACCCTGCATTCTTGCTAGATAGATATCTTCATGTGATATCACAATTAAGTAAGTAAGTTGAAGTATGTTTCAGACTCTTGGTGCTTGAATGCCATTTCTTTCCAGCAAGGGAGAAAAGCTACAACCAGTGTTCCCCACCAGGACCAGTCCGCAGGCATCCAGCACACAGGGAGGTCAGCAGAAAGACTCTTGGTAAAGAAGCACACAAAGTTATTTCATCCATTTGTACGTGTTACTGAAGAGCAAAAGCATTTATCTTGACCATGGTCATAGAGAAAGTAAGCACAATAATCAAATTTGGAGCCTGCAATAAACAGCAATATTTCATCTGGCTTCTTCACAACATAAACACAGGTTAGGGAGGGCTCTGGGGCTGGGCGAATGCCAACATCTTTTTGAGCATGGACATAAACAAAGGCTTTGTTCCTGACTGGTAAAAATATAAGAGTATAAATAAGAACTGAAATTCAGGGACTGCTACAAGCAATGTAATCTGTGGGTACCTCATTCTTGTCTCCACCGAACTGCAAATTTCATCTGAATAAAAGCTGGCAAATCTTGATCACAGCTCTGCACTTATAGCACATTAAAATGTGGATACAAACCTCAGCAACTCTTTAAAACTATGTTCAAACTATCAAACCAGAGAAAAGAAAACACAAATTTTGAAGTAAACATTACTGATACTGTTCTAGAGATTACCCAGTCTGTGACAATAAGTGATATAAAGCTTTAAGAAAGGGCATAAATACAAGATTCAGTTCTATTTTGTTTCTCAAATCAACTGCACCTACTTTTTGGTTCAATTACCTTAAAGAAAAACAAAAAGGCAACTAAAACCCCACCTTTACTTGCATTACAGTAATAAAAAATACATTTACAGTGAATTATGTGTCCACCAACACCACTGGGTCTCCACAGAAGCACAGTCTTTGTATCCAGACAAGTGTCAGACTGATTTATTCTTTTAAAGCCAAGTAAAATAAAGATCAGAAGTTTCAGGTAATCCTGAATGCTGTCCCGTATTATATGCTCTTGAAGAGGTACGGAGGCAGTAATAGATTTCAAATGTTATCAAATACCCAATAGCTGGTCAGACAGTAATGAAATGTCCAGTTCTTGGCCATGAAAGTTATATAGTATTGAAAAATTATGCAAACAGGTAGTGTGAAGTAAAGATGATAAGAGATAAAGGAAAAAAAACCTGCTGAAAATACTGCAGAGCAAACAAAGCATGCAGCGGGGGTATGCAGAAAACATCAGCGATTAAATACATGATGAATACCAAACAAGAGAGCACAAGAGGGAAGGGAAATAAGATACTAGTGAAAATGAGAAATCAGGAAGGGGGAGAAAAAAAGAAGGCCTAATAAAAGCATAGGATATAAGCACCAAAGCCTGGGGGAGTCAAGACTTCATAGCCATTTCCAGTTCCTGTACAAAAACAGTTCAACATCAACAACTTCCAATGCTAAGACAAATTGTATCATTATTTTGAAATGGTGTAAGACTGAAGTTAGTATGTGAACTGCTGTTATTTCAGTGTCATGCTAATGTGGGACCCTTCCATTTCGCAACAGGTCAGAACAATTTGTCTCTTAAAGTTTCAGTGGGAAATTTTTAAAGAGCTTTGTGCCAAGAACGAGTCAGTGAAGTTGCACAGGTCTTTGCCATCAATTAGGAGCAATTCAGAATTCCACTGTGCTTCAGTTTCTTCTCTAGAGACTATACGTCCCTCTGACGGAAAACAAATACAAGTAGTGTTTTGAAATCTTCAGACACAACACATTACATATGGCAATTTTATGCCAGCAGAGCAATTGAGAAACTACAAGAAAAATTAATCTTTCACATAGCTACAATGTTTGTATCTATTGGGTATACAGGACAGCACGTAGGAAGCAAACAGAGCTCTTTTGGGGAATTTAGTTTTCGGGAGCGACTTCTGCAACATAGCAGCTCTCTGCAGACAAGTGCAGTAGCCTGTGAATTGCAACTCAGAAGCCCTGACTACAGGAGAGGAAATACAAGAGAGATCTTAACACTCTCAGTATAGCAAGCCCTTGCCGAATCTGGTACCATTATGACAGAGATTTCTCTCTGCTTCTATGAAAAAGTAAAATCAGACTATATACTAATAGCACAGCAGGGTAAGTTCTTGAAAAAAAAAATTAAATTTTAAAAGTGAATTAAATGCTTTTACAGACTTAGTCCTCTTTATACAAAAGAATGCTCTAATTTGTAGAGGTATGTGGTGAAGCAAGTATTAAGGATCAATCTCGCATACAGTGTATCAGAGGAGTACTACTGATTAATTATTCTATCTAAAAAGACAGAGAATGAACTTCAAGCTTACTTAAACTGGCCTGAAACCCACAAGAGGGAGCAGCAATCAAGCAAAGCAAACATTTTTTTGTGTTTCTAAAGAGACAGCACTTCCATCACACAAAGCTGGATCCCTGAGTTTTCAGTATAAATGTTTAACTACCTGACTATTCAGTCATTGAGGATGTGGATGAAAATTATTTGCAACTTTTTCATCTGACCTTGGGATAACAAAGAGGTTAAGAGACCACAGCAGAAGGTATACTCCTCTGTATTCCTACTGAGGACATGGTAATTTCTCCTTTAATTATTCCCAAGTGCATTTCAACCACCTGTGCAAAGAAGCAAACAAACAAAGGTGGCGGGGGGCTGGGGATATTTAGAATTTGTGTTAAATTTCCAGATCCCCGCAGACCCCCAAAAAACCACAAATCCTAGCTAATTTTATTTTGCCAGTAATTTAGGTTTTATATCCTCACTCTCTCCTTCATCAATGCTTTTGAAGAACCTCAACAAAACTCATACTTTAACTACCAGCCTTTCAAAAGGCAACAGCTTCTGTGTTCAGCATCGCTTCAACAGAGCAGAAAAAAACCATAGAGGTTTGAAAAGGTTCACAATATTGTTTCTTGCAGGCTCCTGCAACCAGATGACAGCCTTGTTTTTAAGTGAAAGAATAGAAACAAATAAGACAGCAACATGCTTTGCTGACAGTTAAAAGATTTTATTTTTTAAAAAATAGGAGCTCCTCAGAGCTCAAAACAGCAGCTGAAGACTCAGCTAAATGCTTAGAGGCAGAACACCTCACATCACTTTGTCTCCTACCTCCCAGCCCAGTATTTCAGGACCTATTATTAATTTATTGCCTTTTCCTAGCTAAGAACAGGAATTTTAAAGAGAGCACATTCAAGTATAAATTGCAATAGAGAGGGGAGATTGATGGAAAATTCTTGACAGAAGAATACTTTGAGATAGAATTTATCTACATGCTCTAAGGCAGTCCCAGGAGGGCCAACAAAGTGCAGACGAGTGGGCTGCTGTTGTAGGAGCTGCAGCACCAGCCAGCTACAACCCACCCAGTGCCAGGGAGCCAGCCCCATACAGCCTCTGCTTGGGGAACGGCTCCCTCGGGCTTTGAGCCTGCCAGTGTGGCATCCCACCAGCCCCATACAGCAAGGCCAAGGTGGCAGAGTCTCCCATCATCAGTTTTTCTAGCAGCTCCTGAAGGGTGAGTTTGGGCAACTTCTCATCCCCCCTGCACTTTTTGTTACTGCTCTCCCTTCCCAGGTTTCTCCCTCAGGGATTATCCACAGTCCTCAATAGGTATTTCATTATATGCACACCCTACTCACCGGAAAAAGGGGAAAAAGTAGGAATCTAAATTTAATTGAAACTATGCCTTGGGTCATAAAAAAAAGTGAGCATTTCACATTCATCTGCAAAATCCAGTGCAGTGGCTAAAAAGTCAATATCACAGACAAAAAAACAAACAAACCCAACACACAAAGCAAACCCAAAACCCAACCCAGTTTTACATGTTCTGGGTTCCTTTGGGAACAGACCTTACACACATCAGTTGCTCCAACAGAGACTTCAGTAAAAGCTCTGACCACCCCTCATACTTCCCTGACTTTTTTAAACCATCTGCTATGGATGCAAACTTACTCTAAGCCACAGATATACAAAACATAATGGGTTTGAGAGACATGGCTGCCAGAGAATAAAGGACTTGCTAGTAACCACTCAAAAATGTTGATGTCAAATATTAATAGTCACAATACAGTCTACTAGAGCAGGCTTCTAGGTTTTATGAAAAAAAAAAAAAAAAAAAAACACCCATAAGGAAGTTATATACCAGAATATCTTCCATTTATTTTCTTAGCTCTTGATTACAGTTCGTGTTTCATGGAGAGTAACATTTCAGAAAAGATTCACAGCAGCATCTCCAAAGCTTTAGTGATGCTTACAGCTGTATCATCTCACAGGGTCAGACAGCACAAGTGTTTAAACCAAATAAAATTTGGAGAGAAGACCTCAAAGCCTTTCACGTCGCCAG
The DNA here is from genome assembly GCF_023634085.1 of Falco cherrug. Lineage (NCBI taxonomy): Eukaryota > Metazoa > Chordata > Aves > Falconiformes > Falconidae > Falco > Falco cherrug. The sequence continues at coordinate 8,718,347 of NC_073704.1, read as the reverse complement.
AAGCAACGATGCTTTTCATAGGTAGCAAATCTCTGTGGCTCAAGAGGACCAATTAACCAGGGGAGTAATGGAGCTCCTTGTAAACCCAAGATGTTGCCTAAAAGGAAAAACATATCCTTGAGGTCACTAAGAATTCCTCGTGACCTTTTGCAAATGCAGATAAATCCGTTAGTCTGTTGGACTCCAAATGTCCAGCTGTTCTTCCCTGGCCGCCACATGAGGATATTGTGCCAGTGTACTTTATACAGTTGTGAAGCACTCCTGTCTCCTGCGTTACAAGCAGCGCGCTGATAAAAATGTACACTTGCCAAGCCAATTAAAACAGGAAAAAAAATTCAATCAGTTGCAACTCAAGGGCACAAATGCCAAACTTACTCAGCTACTCACAGCAAGCACCAGTGAAGTAAGCAGCACTACCTGACCATTTTAAATGGCTCTTCAAAAGATCCAAGAGTTGCTGCAGATCAAAATATTACCTAAAATACTGCATGAATAAGTTTAAGATAGAGCTTCTGACAGTAACTAGACACAAACTGAATTATGGAAAGACTTACCTGTCTAAGTCCAGCATAAATCTTTAGTTAGGAGTGCATTTTAAATACACCCTACTGAATCTCCAGATATTGCATGCAACTTACGGAGTAAAACTTGTTAGGGAATGAAAGCGTGTAAATATAGCACACAGCTTGGATATGCTCCATCTACAAGTAACTGAGAAAGCCTACTTTCACCTTGCAAAAGCAGTTAACACTATAGGTGCAGCCAATGCTGAGGAACAGACTTGTGAGCTATTTATACACAGAGATAAAGGTGCCAAAAAAGTTTTTTAAAAAACTCGAGGTCATCAAGTCTCAGTTTATCTAGGAGATGTAGTGTTCCTGCTATATAGCCACTTCTTCATATAGCTCCCGCCAGAGGACAAGCAGAGCAAAGTAAAACAGGGGAGCAATGCACTGCTGCTCTGAAAAACACATTTAAACAAGTGAATGCAGAAGCTAGAAACATTCAGTATTTGGCCAACAGATGAATGCAGTCAGCTTAGTACACTGGGCATGTGTTAACAGCAGGTTTAAGATTTCCTCCAAATAAAACATGTGGAGCTGCAGGGTTTTGCACCATGACGCACTTAATGAAACTATCACTTCACAGTGGGTAGCAGTACCACAAAATCACGTCACTGCTCCATTCATAAGGAGACTGCAGAATTACATCATTATTAACTCAGAGCTTTTGAAATTCTGGAAATGTCAAGGGTATCTGGAAACAACCTTGAATGCTCAGAGGACACTCCCCAGTTACGTTAATGGCCTGACAAGAGCCACAGTCAGCAAAGTCTGCTTTACTCAAAGCTTATGTTACCAAGACTGGAAAAGCCATTGAAGTATGCAACTACAGTTTATACAAATCCAGTACAGCATCCATAGCAGGTCTGGGAAAAGCAAGGGTAAATCTCTTCAAATGGAAGAAGCTCTGCCATAAACCCAGCTATATACTAGAAATAAGCATGATAAACAATCCAGGTTTTGACAAAAAATGTCATTATAACCATTCTGCTGCAAAAACTGCTTGGAGATACTCGCAAGCTAAAAGAATTTCCATCAGGTCACCATAATGTGACACACTACACCTGCAAAGACACTACAGCCAATATCCTGGCAATTACCTGAACACAAGGAAACTTTATACACAAGAACAGGTCACAGAGCAATCAGTATCAAAGTATCATAGTAGCTAGAAATTAAGAAGTCAGATAATATTTCTAAGTGTGTCCAATACCCCGTATTATTTTTTATCTGAACAGCAGGAAAGCAATCCATTCATTAATTAAGAAACAAGTTAATGCACAACAGCATCTTAAGGAAACTACATACAAAGATATGCCCGTGGAAATAGCTCTTTAGCTATGCAAGAGACAGCCTGTTTTTTGAAGAATTTAGGCAGTGTCCAATTCAGGAGTAACAGGTCACTTCACACTAAGCGCATATCAGAATGTGCTTTACAGCAGGCTAAATGCTAAGCACTGATACCGAACACTGGTAAGCGGCAGCCAGAGGCCACGGAGCTCCTCAGCCCAACCTCTACTCACTGGCCAGTTCTTCCACTTCAACTTCGGAATAAGGCATCCTCACCCCAAATACTGCTTTGAGGGGTGGGAGGGAGGGATACCCCTCTGTTCTCCAACATTTCCAAACAGCAGCAGAGATACACAGTGGTTTCAGTAGAGAACATCCACAAAACACCGATCCTTAAGAAATGCCTTGGGGCTGCATGCCTTCCCGTTTGGCACACTGCAGCTTCTCTCCAGGGCCCCTGGCAGGCAGCCCAGCAGCACTCTGCTGATGTCCTGCTGTCCCACTTCCCGGCAGAGACTGAAGCCAGCCATGTACAGACTATCAGGCAGGGACTACGCTTGGACACTAAGTCAAATAAGCCCTGTGTCTCCCTGTTACACACTGATGTCACTTTACTTTCTGCATCAGATACAGGGCACTACTAAGCTTATCGCAGATGGTAAAACAAAAAAAATCCAAACCACATGCTTTGAAGAATCATGTCCAAGCTTGACTCAGAAGATGCCACTTTTAAATACAAGTTAAAAGGAAAGCCTAGCCACCCAAATGCTCGCTGTAAAGGGTGCAACACACACACTGCAAGCATACTACGCTCATGCTTACAAGTCCAACTCTCCAGCGGCCACTTCTGAACCAGAAATTATTTGTCATTACCTGCCCTCCTCTGACAGAGGATTTTCCTACTAGAAACACAAGCAGGCTGACTAATTTTGGATACTGATTCCTGATACAAAATTGCCCTTAGTTTGTTCACCAGGCTCAGGTTTTACACTTCTGAAGATGAATCATCCAGATCAAGCGTAATGGAATATCATTACAGCTCTGTTGCAATATCTACACTTCACAAGTAAGTATCTATTTCTGCACTCTTATTTGTAAAATATCCTTTTAACCATTCATGTTTTGGTGGCATTCAGAGTCCAACTGAGATCACAACTCACCTGTCTAAATATTTACACTATGTAAGTACTATAGTTGTGATGGACAATGCCGACCAAGTATAACACTGATACCATTACCAGGTCAACATAAACTACTTGGCTGACCAAGATTAAACATGATGGTTGCTCTATATTAGATGTTTCAAGCTGTTCAGCTTTTGTTCTCAGAATGACACACAGATAGCAAACTAGGTGACAGCTTTAGTATGCTACTACTAAAATCTACTCCCCACTTTCATGGAGACCCCTGTGTCTTAAATACTCTGGAAAAGGAAAGCTTTCCGCCACAGTCACTGCAGAGTTGTATACTCCCACCTCCTCAGAAAAAAAATAATAATCCCACCATACAGCTTTCATTTTAGCCATCTCTTCTATGCAAAAAACTAAAGTATATAGAAACTATTTATCATCTTTCCCTCCTTGCATAGTTTTTGTTAGTCCTGTAGATTTCCCGTAAGTATACTGTTGGGAGTATTGATCATTCTTCCCATGTAAGAAACTGTATCTATTTAACCTTTTAAATTTTGCTATGATATTGCATCACTTGAAATAACAGCCATCCCTCACCACCACGAAGCGTTTATTTTCCCTTAATGATACTCAGGATTGAGCTTCTGCCATGTCCTTACATCAATTTTACTGTAACAGAAAGAACTCTAAATAGGCCGATTATTATCAGTCCCATAAAAACCTCTATCCAGAGGATCGATGAGGTAGGTACACACAGACCAGCCCACAGAGGCAGCTGCAGAACCTGAATATTCACATGGTGAAAGCTTTGGTGTTTACAAGAGGAATTCACACATTTGTCCTGTGCTGAATCCGTACCTCCTGCACTATTCCCCTTTCACAGCTCGTGGGCAGCCACTGCTTGATTCAATCTCCTTAGGGCATTAATACACACTGTTAGCACAGCAGCTGCCACTCGTCCTGCTCTGTCCTCCAGAGCAATGACAGCTCCGGTCTTAACTAGATGGATACAAGCGACAAGGGACAGATGGCAAAAGTGTACTCACCATGTGCTCCCTTCTGCGGGAGATGCACGGCTTCACAAATCTATTGCACTAAGAAAAAAGCCTGACTTGGACTGCTGACAGATGCTAAGGGATACTCCTATATGACAACAGATTACAATTCCCTTTTCCTTTGTTCAGCTTTCAAATCCAGTAGCAGTGGCACAGCTGAACCAAGACTGCCCATCACTTCTTGTCCATCCACAGACTCCCCCATAGGGTGGTAAGGAAACAACTTCTTTGTTATTTCTCCCGTGGTATCTCAGTATGAAAAGAAAGAAAAAAAAATATTAAAATTGGCCATTTTTCATTACATTCATGCTGTGAAGTTTCCCCATGACAACACAGCTGATTTGTGCAACAGTTATTTCTGTCATTAATAAAAGAAAAGATCAGGGAAAAAAAAGAAAATTGAGTAAGAAAGGGAAGGAAAGAAAAAACAAACCCACCTTACTGCTGGAAATATGACCCAAGTGTTAAGAAATGGAGTCTGACTTACAAAGAGTACCGGCTACTCAACTGGTAACAACACACTCGCTCACTGGTATGACAGCATCTGGCAAAGGGGGAAGAGATGAGGCTTCCAAGCCCTGTTTATTATAAAAACTAAGACGTGATCTAGCTGCGAGACTAACAAGAGAAAAAGAAAATTCAAATACTGACCTATAGTTCTAAAATTAGTTTCGTTAAATGCATTTACTACTAACAAATGCCATTCAGATGACATGAAAGCCAAAAGAGGACATTAGAAAGCTGTGTGTTCCTCACAGCATATATCACCCTCCAAAAATAGATTTCTTCATGTCTAATAGGTATCAATGCTTTTCATAAACGTAATTATTAGGGGTTTTCTAGGGGTTCTTCTATGTTACCACAGGATAAACAGTACCAAAGCCCCCAACCTCATCATCCCTCAGCAACATGAGGCACCAGAACAGTTCTGAATCCAACAGAATTGCCCATAGCCTGGGCAATAAAAACAAATGTTCAAGTGTCCATACACAGGAAGAGTCCTGCTACATAATTAGAATATTACATTCCTGATCTTAAAGAAGCATCAGAACTGACAGGTATGCAGGAACATTTTTTTCTAATGCACTAGCTGTATATAAAAATAAGTCTTTACTCCTTAAATCAGCTTTTCATTCCTCACAGTGACATTTAAACCTTTCACGCTACAGGGGCATCCTGAATTTAGCACAGTTCTTGTGCTTTTTATCCTTCCAATGTGTTCACTAAAACACTCAAAGACTCATACTACGCTGCCCCCAGGCATCCTCAGTCCCAGCTCCTTAAGCCAGGGTCTATATACACATACCAGGCTTTCTAGGAAACTGTTTCAAAGAAACTGAAACAGCTGCATAGAAAAACAAAATTGTTGAGAAGTTCTTACTTTTATTATTTTAAAATACAAGCACTGATTCTCTTCTTATCACCACTGTCACCAGCAATTGCTCAGACTGGAAATTATGAGAATTCAGCCTTTTAAATGTGAACCTTTTTCCTTGGATTTGCATACTTCTGAACAGGTTTTCAGTCTCACAGATGCAAACCTGCAAGAGTCATTTATCTAAAGCAGCCAGAGAGCGCAAGATCAGGATCTGTGCGGTGTTCTCATTAAACCTTTGGCTACTGAAAGGAAGAAACAGGGTGTCAGGCTGCTAAGCTTAGGCAAGCCCCAATGCAATGAAGTCACACTGGAGAGAGGTAATCAGCCTAAGCACCCTGCTCCAAGGTCTCCAAGCTAAGCCTTAACTGCATACCCATGAGAAAAAAAATGTAGACAGCAATGAGGCAAGTGCAAGGTGGTTTTGAAGTCACTGAGACCCAGATAGCCAGGAGAATATTTTCATGGATCTGAGCCTTAGGGTTTTGATTTCCAATTCACTGGTAGTTGATAGGTTTCAAGGCATTCATGCTGCTCCAAAAGACCTTATGGACAAAGCAGTCTTAAGTAACAAGTTATTAAGCCCTGTTAACGCAGAGGTATTTACAGAACATTATATTTTAAAATGGGCAGCGTCTTGATCTTTCCAAATCTAAATTTAAACTAACATCAACAACAGCCTATGTTGAAGTTTGAAATATCCATCAGGTATATCATTAGTAAAGCAGGGTCTAATAATGTTTTGGTTTTGCAACAACTTATAAAAATGGACCATTTCAGCAAATTCACCAAGACAGGAACCTTGGTACACAATACAGTGAATTTCTAACCCATTTCTCCAGCAAAATCCTGGTCAATCCAGTCAAGCGCCTTTTATTCTCATCCCATGTTTAGAATTAGGTTTTACATTTGTCAACTGACACTGCTAATTTGTTCACATACTTAAGTATTTGTTTATTACAAACATAAAAAGAACAGGCTTACAAAACCAACCAATACGCTAAATAAAGCCCGTCTCTCTCACACTAAGCAGTGGGTAAGATGGGTAGCTCTGGGAGCAATGGAAGAAGTTCTGTCCTACAAAGCAAAATCTAAACAGGCTAAATTCTTCTTGAACACTTGATTTCACCTGAAAGAATGTTTTTATTCTCAGCTTCAGGGCTGGAAGTGATGAAAGCACGTCTGCTGTAAAAAGCTTTACAGAGACACAACAATGTATTCTTGCTTCCATCAGAAGAGTAACAGCATCCACCTAAGCTTCCCTTTCTTCTAACAGAAATAAGACTCAACCATGCCAGACACAGACAGCTCAACTGAACACGAGGGTTTGAACATATTTTGCAACTTGTCTTCCTGATCCCTTCCGTAGATGTATTATAGACTTGCCAACACCACAGGCCTTACCATATTTCGCATAATTCTCACCAGCTCTTGTGGGAGTAAGTTCAGGACTTACACAGACCCACAAGAAGATTCGGTCAACTCAAAGAATTAACGAGCAGTTATTCTAAGCCCTTCCTCCTTGATGCCATGTGAACCTACATACCTTTTTGGGGATGACTGCACCACACTCCCAGGCAGAGGTGGAAAGGGAAGATCAGAACTAAGACGACAGTTTATCTTGATGACTTATAACCTTTGCAAATGACATATGAATTCATCTTGAAATCCAAGAGGTGTCAGTCTTAAAATAAAAGTATAAAGTGTAAGCAAAGAGTTGAAGCTAGTTTTATTTAAGACAAAAGGGATTATGAAAATACTGGAATTTATCAGTCCAAGAAATGGAATGACTGTTTCCTGGTCCCTCATGCAACAAAGACAGAAATCTAGGCCAAGTGACTTTAGGCGCAGTGACACTTAAGCATTTCCATAGTGCAGACAAAGGAATCTCAGATTTAGTCTAGCACAGCAACAATAGGGTTTTCTGTGGTTAAAATCTAGGAATGAACACCCTGTATTTTGTTAAGACATTAAACTCATGTTTAACCTTTAACTAAACTGAAGAAATACCTAAGGAACAGGACCAAGACAACTATATGATCTAGAATTTTAGCACCTTCTCAATTATGTCAATCAGAAGAAGTTGTAAAATACTCTCCCTTCCTTCCTTACACAGCCTTCGTAGCGAGTAGGTGGTGATAACTTTCTGTTAACAGGAAAAGTGCTAGCAAACTGCCTACTCACAAATCTGCCTGGAAGACTGAGATTCTTCCAACGTAAGCAAGAGCACTGCAACGGACCACAATCCTAAAGTCCTTATAAACACCACCTGGAAAGATGGAGCATTAATTCCTCTCACCAAGAAATCTCCATCAATGAACTATCCCAAGATTCACAGGCGAGTTTTTTCTGCATCTCTTCCATCCTAATTGCTTTTACAGACATCCAACCGCAATAGCATCTTCCTTAGTATCAAAACAGACCTGACAGCTAGAGATGAGAGTTTACAGATCCCACTAACGACAGTCTAAGGCATTAATTCCCTTCCACAGTACCACTTTTAAGTTTATTAAAAGGGCTCACATGATTGATTCAGACAGTCACAGAGTAAGTTATGCATTCTCTATGACAATGCTGCAATCTAAGGAGAAGCAAGTGGAATATAAAGAGGAAAAGAAGCAACATAAAGTTACCTAATTTGGCATACACCTTTTGTTGAAAAATGACTGCTGTTGGAAGTTGTTACAAGCTGTCAAACACTTCCTCTGAAATACAACTCAGTAATGGTCATCTCAGCAGACGTGCCAGCACTGTCTTGCTCATTTCCAGAAGTCTGCCTAAAATCTGGATGTTTGGGTTCACAGAACTGTTACTAATTTAAGAAGTCCCCACTGAGTGCCTGAATTTGAGTAATTCTTTTAATTTCTAATGTGGTAGTAATTGCTAAGTGCATGGAAAAATAACTTTACTATTTATACAGCCTTTTTTTTGGTATGGTAAGCTGTCTGAGGATTTATATTCAACCTATGGCAGAGGAAAAGGAAAATATGTTACACCACACATTCCCAGTAAGCCAACTATGGCTTTGGATGCCATACTTTATATATTTAGACTCAGGCAGAAGCAATTTTACCTGAACAAGCTGCAGCTAAAAAATAGTGTCATTTAAGTCTTATTAATGAAGTCTAACCTAAAAGATATTTTTCTTATTTCTGTTTTGATTAAGAAGAGTGCTTTGATTTTGGTTGGAATTTACCTTAAAATGAACCTATTCTGTTTCCTTTGTTGTATCTGTCTTAGCAAGAGCTTAAGGGACAGGATGTCAAACTTCTACACCAAAATACTATCTGAATAAAACCAGAGACTCCCCATAAGTAAGAAATCAAGCAAAGGGGGCAGGAGGCCTGCATGGATGAGCAAGGAGCTTCTGGCAAACCTCAAACAGAAGAAGGAAGTGTACAGGACGTGGAAAAGGGGACAGGCCACTTGGGAGGGAATACAGGGATGTGGTCAGAACATGCAAGGAGATGATGAGGAAGACTAAGGTCCATTTGGAATTAGATCTGGCAAGGGAGGTCAAGGACAACAAGAAGGGCTTCTTCAAGCACACCAGCAGGAAAAGGATGACAAGGGACAATGTGGTGGGCCCACTGCTGAATGAGGCAGGTGCCCTGGTGACGAAGGACACAGAGAAAGCAGGGTTACTGAATGCCACCTTTGCTTCAGTTTTCACTGCAAGGCCGGCACTCTGGTTTCCCAGACCCTGGGGACAAGATAGAAAATCTGGAGAAAGGAAGACTCTCCCAGAGGACCATGTGAGAGAACACTTAAGTGAACGTGACACCCACAGATCCAGGGCCCCTCTCCATCAACTTTGAAAGGTCGTGGTGGACAGAAGACATGCCTGAGGACCGGAAGAAAGCCCAATTCAAGAGACAGGGAACTACTGGAGAGGGTCCAGCAGAAGGCTACAAACATGACTAGGGGAGCGGAGCATCTCCCTGATGAGGAAAGGCTGAGGGAGCCAGGCCTGTTCAGCCTGGAGAAGAGAAGGCTGAGAGGGATCTTATCAATGTACACAAATCCCTTAAGGGCAGCGGCAGGAGGATGGGGCCAGGCTCTTTTCAGCGGTGCCCAGCGGCAGGACAAGGGGCAACGGGCGCAAACTGCAACACAAGAAGTTCCATCTGAATGTGAGGAAGCACTTCTTTACCCTGAGGGTGGCAGAGCGCTGGGACAGGCTGCCCAGAGGGGCTGTGGGGTCTCCTTCTCTGGAGACGTTCAAAACCCACCTGGACATGACTCTGTGCAACCTGCTCTGGGATAACCTGCTCTAGCATGGGTTGGACTGGATGGTCTCCAGAGGTCCCTTCCAACCCTGATCATTCTGTGGTTCTGTGAAAGAAAAAGATCACTTTCAGTAGTGGGGAAATCCCAAATGGTTAGCCAGTGCGCAACTGACTGGCAGGGGTGTGGAAACAACAAAAACACAACAAAAATCCGCAGGGACTGAACTACAAAACAAGTTTCAGAGATTATGAGCTCCCACTTTCAGAAAAATGTTAGCTCCTTTGCTGCCTCCCCCCACAATCTCTCTCCTTTTCAGGCAAAGTTTCACCTTTTTGTTTAGTGCAGAAGTAGTTTCCAAAATGTTATCCGCCTCATTTCCTTCATTCAACCTCCATCTGCAACCCAGTAAACTGGACAACTCTTAGCAACTATACTGCACTGTAGACACTGTCAGCCCAGCAATCTGCTTTCTATTATGGACTACACTATGTACAGATGGAGTTCATTAAAATAAGCAGTGTGGCAAAAAGCAAACCATTCACACTACAGCAGAGGGCTGCAGCTGTTGACCAACTCTGCCATCTCCAAATAACTCTCATAATTACAGCATGTAACACAATCCTTCCTTATTTGTTCACCTCCCTGCAAGGGAATGACTGCAGGAAACATTCTCACCCTTCCCATCCAACATGGCAAGGGCGAAGAGAGATCAGGTTCAAGAGGACGTAAGTAACTTATCCTTCAACTCTTCAAAAATCCAAGCAGAGATTGGAGATACTAGCGTTGACCAGTCCTGGCATGAAAATTCTTTAATGGGAGACTCTTAGAAGACTATGCAACACTGGGAGAGAGGAAAAAAAAGTTATGTGAATGTTTGATATAATTCAACTTCAACTCCCCAGCCAGTGAATCACAAGCAGCCTCGCCAAAGATGTGGGATCTTAAAGCCCCTTCTATTTGTCAAGCACACAGTCTTCACTTTCATGAAAGGTAAAGCCACTTTCGACTTAGTGCCATTAGAAGTTCAGTGTTGAGAATCCAGACACCATCTGAAAAAGCAGCTTTAAGGACTTGGACACACTAGGACACTACAAAGCTGCTTACAAAGATTAGGAGAGTTTATTTGAATATTACAGTTTACACTCCAGAAATTCAACACTATTTACATGAGTATGCATACCTAGCATATTTACTATTATGAATTTATTCAATACAATGATTAATTTCGATGCATAAGTTATGTAAATAATATTATTTCCTCAAATTAGAAGTATCAATAAAATCTTTGCCAGAAAGTTACAACTTTCTCTGTGAGGTCTTGTTTTTAAAATCACAGCTCTGCTAGGGCCTATTAGTCCTTACCAACTGAGAGATAATAACGAAGTTGCTATGACATGTAAATTCCTTCAATTAAATTTGGAGGATTACATTTATAAGGCTATTAACATTAACGATAATATTCAGAGAGGTCTTTAGTAGCAATTACCGTACAAATCAGCGTTCGGAGTAACTTTTTTGAGGTTGGTTGTTTTGGTTTTTTTAAAGAATCAGTTTGATAAACTATCACACTGAATTGCTCAGGAACTACTACACGCAATACAATGAGCAGCTGAAACGGGTAGACACAAGCATCTTTGTAGACAAGCATTATCATCTAAATATGAGTCTTTCCCCTCCCATTTCAGCAAATCCCAAAACTCACTTGGAGATATGAAATGGACTTTAGAGAAAGTGTCAGAAAGAATAGATGCTGCTCTTAAGCCTTTAGATAAATCGTGTTACTTCCACATGAGTCAGTTGAGGCTAGCTTCTTACTTAAAAACTATGTTTCCAAATAGCTACAAAACGTCATTGGACCTCAGATGATATTTTGTAGCTATTTGGAAATATAGTTTTTAGGTAAGAAGCTAGCCTCAACTGACACCTGATTGACTGCAAGCATCCGGGCCCAGAGGAAGACTGTTGTAACAGGAAAAGTAGATGCTGCCATCTTTGAAGAGGAGGAGAAATAGGGGGACTTGCAGCTGTAAAGGTGGGAGGCCGCAGGGACATCTCAAACTGGTGGTACAGAGGAGAGGATGATTCAGTTGCAGTTATGCACAGATTTACTGTAATGCAGACTTCACTCTTGCAGACCACATTTGCAAAACTACTGTCTGGTTTCACCATATGGTAACATTATTATCGCACCTGTAAAGCGGGGAGAAGTCTTCAGAGAATCCTGCATTAAGCCCTTAAAAGCACGCCAACAGCAACAAGCATGACAAGTCCCCCCACTTCCAGGTGTGGAAGTTCTTTGAGCTCTCACCTGTCAAAAAAAGACACTGAAAATGACAAAGCTGTAGCTTCATATGGCACATGGTTACAACATAATCTTATAAAAGAAATCAGCTAAGCTTTCAGCCTTCCTATATGGGAGGGAACAAAAAATCCCTCACAAAACCTAAACCCTGCAATCACAGTGCAAAGCTCTAAACTAGTTTTTCCACTGTCATTCAGTCTTTTTACCAGAAGTAGACGTACACAAACTTACAGAACCTGCTCACAGTTGTATGACATTTGTTGCCAGCAACTGAGCTATGCTTGCTCCCTTTGCCTGCACACACTTCACACATCTAGCTCTGTCACTCAGAGCTGGAGGACAGATGAAGCTGATAGTTCTGCTCCTGACCTTTACCAGGATGCTTTTTTAGCTCTTTTCAAAAAGTTCTTTGAGACTACTGCTAAGCAACCATGGTCTAAAGCCTCTACAACTAGATAAAGAGAAGAGCCAGGATGCCAAAAATCTTGGATGCGAGGAAATGACACCACTCCAAACGCAGTAATAAAAGGTACACAACATACAAAAGCAGCTAGAACTACTAAGAGTCTCTTGTCTTGTCTATTCTTTCACATCACCCATTAACTCATAAACCCTACTGATTCTTTTCTCAAGAGATATTTAAAAATTACAGTTTGAACTTGCCAAACCTGGGGACACGCATACACATGCGCCCTCCAATGTGTACTGGAAAATAGATGTATTAGAGGAATAAAAAACCCTGTTAAGCACAAAAGCTCATTTTCTCTAGATTTTATTAATAAATCAGTATTGCTTCTAAATATATCCCTGTCTTCTAGAGGTATCACAATACAACATCCATTGCACTAGGGAGCTTATACTCACAGCAAGTAGGCCCAGTGCAATTTTTGCTGAACTTAGGCCATAGTTTATAAAGTGCAATTCCATCTAATGTAATCACTTTATAATAGATTTCAGATGCTCAAGACCAACACTAGATTAAAAACATCCTGACAAGAGATAGGTGAAAGACTGGCTGCATCAAGCTTAACCTTCCAGTCAATTTATCTCAATAATAATCCTTCAAATTTTGGCTTCCTAGCTTGCCAAATCCAGGCAAGAAAGGACAGACCTTCTACAAAGAAAAAGGCCTTTCTCATACTGCTTTCACTAATGGTCAAGATGCTGAACCCAAAAAAGCTGCTGCAGATCTCTAATCTGTTTCAGAATGGAATTGCAAATTAGCCAGCAACATACACATGCAGAAAACCTCTGCCGCCTGCCTGTGGTGCCCGAACTGTTACAGACTGAGCCACTTCACATTTTGACCCAATTCATCCTGAACAGCCAGTCAGTACATTTCCAGTACCGAGGTAAAACACAAACCTCAAAAAGAAAAAAAAAAAGCATTACTTTTTCTGCATTCACGGAAAAGTGTGTGTGTGGGGGGTGTTGTGCTTCTAAGGGGTTAACTTTGTCATTTGATTGCAAACATGAGTCATCAGAGGGAGGGGAAGACAGAACAGTTAGGGCAGGAAGCTCATTCCTCTGACACCCTACTTAGCTAAACCACAGGCATCACCCCAAAGCCTTGCCAGCGCTGGCACTGGTTCACCTCTCAAACAAGAGCGAACACCAAGGTGAGGAAATCGAGCTTGGGAGTTAAGAAACAGGGAATAAAGATGCACCATTTACAGGGTTCTTCGCTCATGTCTATGCTAGTCAGGCAAGACTCAAGCACCGCTTTCCCCGCCCCCCCCTCCCCCCCCCCCATCTCTCACAGAAGGGCAACTGCTTTACTGGTATATTGGATGGACCTTCAGTACCATGCCCCTTCCCTTAACGCCCCAACTCCAAGGAGCTGTTAAAATCAACACCAGTTCTTTGCTTTCAAAGTTACTTTAAGGTATAAGACTCCTCCCTCCTTTTTTCCTCCTCTTTTGCATGATCAACTTATTTTTCCTTTTTTCCCCTTCTGAGTAAGCACTGCATTTGTACAACATAGTATTTGACTGCCCCAGAAGCATATATTTTCTCATGGTAGTCTGCCAGAATCACTCTGTTCTTGTTTCGACTCAATGTCAAAGTGAGGAAAGCTCACTCTCCATTTCCATTTCAGCCATAACCCCTTCCCCTGGAATTTCCAACAACGCTATGGTAGAAAAAGCCAGCAGACAACAGAATAAAACAGGCTTTTATTTTCCACATTTGAGTGAAGCGTGATAAAAAACCCCCAAAAAACTACCATGCACAAAAAAAACGACTAAAACTTTTTGATTTGATTAGCTTGGAATATTCCATAATGAAGACAGCTGACATGAACATGAGATAAATGAAAATGAGAAAGCAGTTGCACAGAACATTGATTATCTTCTAAAAGCAGTAACATTAAAAAGCATTCAAGTAAAACAAACGCAGTGTACTTTGACATCTGACTACTGAAGCATTTGATGGCATTACCATGATTTTCTCTCATGCCCTTGAACTAGCCCATTTCTAAAATAAGCACTGCTTAACAAACTAAAAAGGCTTCTAGGAAGCTGTAGAGTGTTGGGGGGTTTTTGACTTGGGATTTCATTTTCATGTAGTGTAATCTCACAGCATAAGCAACCAAACAGGATGAGGAGATAAACCAACACTGTGAAATTTCATTGCTGTGCTCAGACTCAGCCTTCCGTTTGGAGATTGTTCACCAAGAGAGACCTTTATGCTGAAAGTCTGATTTTATTTTTTTAATGGAGAAAAAAATTATACTGAGCATTGCCAACCATATCATCTTTCAAGGGTCTCCAATACTATTTGAAAAGAAACAAGGACACCTTGAAGCCAATATCTGTATTGAGTTGCACAATGTCATAGATGGCAGTGGCATAGCCAGGCTCCTGAACAAACCGCCCTCAAGAACCAAGGAATCTCAGCATCTTATTAATGAACCAACACTCAGGAGTAAGAATCATGCATAAAAAATTATTCCTGCTCTTCAGAGATAAAAAAAAAAGTTTTATTTCAGCAGAATTAAGACAAGCAACTGATGAGTCAGAGCACAGAAGTTGGCCAAGAGCCATCACTTTAGGGAATAAAAGTATTTATTGCCAACTCCCACCCAGCCTAAGTATTTTCATGCACTATAAAAATAGGCCTGGTTTAAAAACTATTGTGCAAGAAAAGTTATTTCAAATTAATAATTAAGCGCACAATACTGTCAACAAGACCCGTAATGCTATATAAAAACAAATTTCTGTTTTGTACTTGTCGAGGCATTCCCTGTACGATCAGGTCACACTTCAGAAAGAACTCGCGGCAATGCTACAGAATTGGGAGTTAAATCCATTTATACAATTGGCCTGGTTTGGCAGTATTAGGATGAGTAGCACACCTCATTGCACCTAGCCTGCCTACATTCCTGTTGTAGAACTGAAGCAAAAGCAAACCGAAGATAGTCTGACAATAAACAAACAAATAGATCACATAACTACTATACTAGCCGTTCCTAAAGCAAGTATAATATTTTGAAGGAAACAGTTCAACATATGATCTTAAATATCCAGATTGTCTTTATTTGCCATACCATACTTTCCCTCTTTCCTCCCAGTGTTCACCAATCAGCAAATCCAGACAGAGTAACCACTTACTCAGATGGAATTCTGTCAAGCTTAGCACGTTAAAGAGTACTACAAGCATGTTGCTTCTATATATAAACTGTCTATCTGGTGCACAGTATGTCTCAATAATATGGCCTGCCTGACACTAAATACAAGTTCTCCTGGGTGAAGAAAAAACAAAGTCTCCCTTTGGAGTTACTTTCAAATGACCAAAGCACCCCATAATGTTCTCAAGGAACAAGAATGCATATAGAGCAGAAATAAAAGTGTTATCCAGCCTTTGGAAAGACTTGTCACACCTACCACTTCTACCTGATTATTCCATTTCTTTAAGTTAGTGAAAGCCTTTCACAGAGCATTCACTCAAAGTGGCAGAAATAAAGATCTGAGCATAGAAGTAAACAAACTACTTCAGGAGTAGTTTCATCTCATAGAAAAACTACACAGCGAGTTACCTCCTAGCCATTCTCTTTCTTCCTCATTTAAGAGCCTTTCTCCCTGGAAAAGGCTAACCTAAAATTCAAGGTATTTAAAAAACAAATTACTATTTACAGTTAAGTACTTTAGTAAGTGGGAGCTCAAAACACAACCATTCAAGTATAAAGCCAGAACAGTGTTTCAACTTTGCTGGCATAGCACTTTCAGCAAGAAATACTTACAACTAATATATCGAATACACAAAAGTATTTCCTCACAGCTTATAGGTACACTTCTGTCACAAAAAGTCAGGGAGATCAAACCACTTCAAATAATAATGATAAAAAAAAAAATCCTTAAAGCTACATTCCCACGTGGCTTCAAGCAAATGAAAGACAAAACAGGTTTTTACAGGCAATGTTAAGATTCAGAACTGGAGATGACCTTTAGTGCACCTTTCCATTGGTGGAATGTTCTCATCCGCAAGCAGGTTAAATTAACTTTAGCTCTTTAGACTGATTAGAGTTAATAAAGCAATCTGGTAATAGACCACTTTATTGTGTTTACAATATGATGTTTTGTTGCACTACAGTGTAACGGTTACATGTTTCAAGGCACCGTATTTCACTACCTCTTCAACTACGACGACTGTAGGTCCTTCTTTTAAATTTCATATAAAGTCAGCGTTAAGTACTGGAGAAGATCAGAAGTCTAGTATATAAATTGCGCGAAGGAACCTACAAGGGACATCACCAGAGGAGACGGTTTTTGTTTTATATATAAAACATGTACACACATTTACCATATACAAGAGAACTATTATAAAAATTGTGATTTTCATGTCCCCCACTACTTCATACTTCTGTTAAACACTGGATCACTCCCGCATGTAAAAAGTGTTTAGGGACAGTTAGGTGGAAAAGAGTTACATGTAATTCTTCAAAACATACCACCTTCACGCAGAAAGACTGTGCTTCTGGTTAACTTAGATATTCTGCTGTAAGATGTCGCCTGCAGTAATCTCTCAAGGCTACTTATGTTGCCACTGAAGAGTCAGGACACTTCAAATACAGGCTGAAATTCATCCACCAAAGAAATGCCAGAACCTGCTTGAGCAAATCTGATGTAAGCAAACTTGATGTCTATCCAGACAATCCACCTTAAAAAAGCCTGGTAAAAATGTCTTTTCTTGTTAGTACAGCTGTACACTGCAGCTGTATGGGTAACA